>NC_060907.1:10468491-10788491 GCF_014805685.1 Silurus meridionalis
TCAACTGTTGATTAGAATTCAATTAAACATTTGATGAAAATTTTTACATTTATATTTGTTCTTGAACATATGTAAAAAAAAAAAAAAAAGAAAAGAAAAAGAAAAAAAAAGATCATGCTTAAAAAGTAAAGAACAAAATCGGATAATATTTAATGAATAAAGGTTAAAAGATTTGACACCTCTCATGTAAATATTGTGCTTCTCCTCTGATGTCACTTTGAAAAATGAATAATGTGCATTTGGATATGAAAAGCATTTGCAGATAAGGGTCCTTGCAAATTAAATGAATCAAACTGCTTTTTTTCAGTACAATATTCATCATGTCTTCAATGCACTAAAAGCAGAGGAGAATGGAGTATGTGTCCATGAGATACGTCCTTAAAAGTTCAATTTTAGAAGTCCACACGTTCCTGTGGGAATTTAAAAAAACAGACCAAAAGAAAGAAAGAAACAAACAAACAAACAAAAAAAATATTTTGATAGCAAGTATAAAAATATCAGTTAACACAATAGATCATTCTCTGTATTAGGAATGCTAATTCTGTAAATGTTGCGATTAAATATTAATTCTCTGCAATAAAAGTACACTTGAATATTAATTAGTGTATACTGTTATACTGCCAAGGACAGAAGTACTTAAGATTTGTATCACATAAGCTATGAAGAGTGAAAGTGTCATCTCTCAAGCAAAAAAACAAGAGAAGGTAATATAATTTTTTCCCCATAAGTGTAAGATTCTTTTTTATTTATTTACCCACAGCAATGTTTTATTGACATTGCTAATATTTAGCTAGAAATGGGTGACAAATTAAAGTTAAAACCGGAGCCTTGGTTATGCTGTGGGGGGCATTTTGCTGGCATAGTTTGTGTCCACTTTTCCCATTAGAGGAAATGCAAATCAATACAAAGTTGCTCTGACAGATCACCTTTATCCTTTGATTCAACATTTCTGACGAGCGCAGTCTCTTCCTGGATGACTCCTCCCCAATCCACTGGGTATGATTCTTACTGTTTAGATTGATAAGGATGAAAATTAAGTCTATCATATACTATAGCCTTCACCGTAACCAGATCCTTATCCAATTGAGTATCTGTGGGAGATCCTGGTGAAGTGTTAGACAGAGGTTGAACAATAATCACAATGATTATCAAAGCGCTAATTGAGGAAATGTCATTTGGAAGATTGATGTTCATCTATCCTGTTTATCTCTCAACACCTTACTAATGAACTTTTTTTTTTTTTTTCTTCCCCTTATTTAGGCTAACCACAACTCTAGATATGATGTTGAACTCTAGTAATGTTTATTCATGATAAATGCTCACTGCATGAAGCATATGTTCCATAGACCTCCATTTGAGATTCACCTACATAACAGCTGGAAAGTAACCACTTACATCACTTTTAAAATATTTTATGATATACCCGTGCATCACATTTCATTAGCAAATTTATACAAATAAAATATGTGAAAATAAAGATTTGTTAAGAATTAAACTATGAAATGCATACCTTTGTGTCTAAAGCATGATAACCGATGAAGGCATCTTGTAAATGGTCAAAGTCCCTGCAACATTGTTGAAAGGATATGTAAGTTTGTGTATTTGATCTTGAATCAGCAGAAGGGTGAGTTGAGTTGTGCTAACAGCAGCCCACAGCACAGCCGTGTGGAGGCAGGGGGGAAAGCTCGTCTCTGTCATCCCCTCGGAGAGAGGACACACCAGTGCAACCCTACACCACGGCACCTCGGTGCAGCCTCAGCTATTCCCAATCTCACACACACACACACACACACACACACACACACACACACACACACACACGCAGACACGCACACACGCACACACGCACACGTAGATCTGCATCATCTTTTCCTGATCTCTAATAGAGAAAGAGAGGAATACAATAAAAAAAATTTAACTAGTCATAACGTAGTTATTGCACTGTAATTATTGAGTGAAATTCTTAATCGCTCTCAATCCTGTTTAATTTTGCACAATTACGTAAGTGGTGTAAATCATATATTATAATATACTTTCTCATAGTGAATATTATAGTTTACTTTCTAATTTTTTGCTTTCAGAATACACTGAATATAGAAAGATTAACACAATTGAAAACATTGCATTCTAAGAGTAGATTACTTTTCTGTAGCATTAAATGAGGCATGAGACATAATAAAATACCTTATAAACGATGATCTCATTACATTTTAAATAGAAATAAAAAAAAAAATTTGTTACATGAGAATTTGTAGTCACCATTTATGAATACCTTTGATCGGGGAATGATACAAAAACTGCCCTTAGACTTCCATTAAGTGTGAATGTGAGAGTGTTAGAGTACATAGACTTTGTGTTCTTTTTCTGAATACATAAAACATTGAATGTGGTACACATTCACACAGATTCAGATCATACTATAAAAAGCAGTGAGGCTAAAAAACACTGGTGTATGTGTATATTTTAAACATTCTTATTCCTAAAACAGCCCTAGTACTGACTGAAATTATACGATTATTAAATCAAAGAGTAAAAAATACAGAAACAAAGAGACAAATAAAGAAAAGCTCAGAGAGAAAAAGGGATGAGTCGTGTGTTATCATGTGGTAAGTGAATGTGTGAGTGTGTGTATAAGTGTTGAGAGGGGGTGGAAACCTGTCAACCATGCCCAGCTCTGTGTGTTTGACTCTGCTTTGTGTTGAGTTGATCATAACACCAGTCCACCTTCTCATAATGCTTTAGACCTGCTGGCTTGTTATTCACTTCTGTAATAATGACAACATTATGATACATGGACTAGTATAGTCAAAGTGAAATGCTGATGCATGCCTGACTAAGACTACAACTATCCACACCAGTGTGTTATTTGCATATTAGCATGCATGAACCGTAGCATGACTATATAATGCAAATGGGACAGGTGAAAATAAAACTTCTGGGTATGTAGGTGTTTTTTCATTTACACTCGTGACGTGAGTCTGTCTTTTACATTGTATGACACCCACGAGTCACGATTGGTACTGAGTCACCCAGAAACACACTCTTTTCAAAGAAGCATCAAAACAGACTATTGTTTTTTTTCCACATTTCTCCTTAACTAGATATTACAGTGTGTTAAGACTGATTTAAGTGTGTTACTATTTTTTGTTATTTGTTTTTTTTTCTGAGTCATAGCAGGAAAGAAATCATGCAGGAAATCACTGAGATGAACAAAAAGCAAACACTTGTAACACTACTAGAGCGTAACTACAGCACTCTTAATATAATAATTTAATCCAAAACTATCTGTAGTCAGAGGCTTGTATGTATTTGTTTTCCATAGCATTAAAGTACATGTGGAGATCTTTGGATAATAATAAAATAATACATGAATTATTTTTTGGAAGTTTTTTCTTAATGAGACCAAGGCACAGCAGGTACTATACTATACTTAGTTATATTTTTTTACTATACTATACTATACTATACTATACTATACTATACTATACAATACTTTACTATACTATACTATATTATACTTTTTTTATTATTATTATACTATACTATACTATACTATATTATACTTAGTTTTATTTTTTTACTATACTATACTATATTATAGTTAGATTTATTTTTTTTACTATACTATACTTTGTTTTATTTTTTACTATACTATACTATACTATACTATATAATACTTTGTTTTATTTTTTTACTATACTACACTATACTATACTATACTTTATTTTATTTTTACTATACTATACTATGTTTTATTTTTCACTATATCATACTTTATTTTATTTTTACTATACTATACTATACTTTGTTTTATTTTTTACTATACTATACTATACTTTGTTTTATTTTTTACTATACTATACTTTGTTTTATTTTTACTATATTATACTATACTTTATTTTATTTTTACTATACTATACTTTACTTTGTTTTATTTTTTACTATACTATACTATACTATACTTTGTTTTATTTTTCACTATACTATACTATACTATATTTTATTTTTACTATACTATACTATACTATACTATACTTTATTTTATTTTTACTATACTATACTATACTATACTATACTATATTTTGATTTATTTTTCACTATACAATACTATACTATACTATACTATACTATATTATACTATACTTTATTTTTACTATACTATACTTTATTTTTACTATACTATACTATACTATACTATACTATACTACTACTTTAAATTGGTCAATGTGTAGCTTGTATAGCAGTATAGATTTACTATTCTTTAAAAAAAATATCTCAACATTCAGCCATTATTGTCAAAATAGTTGGCAACAAAAGTGATTACGGCTCTATGTCATGTAACTATGCAAAGCCACATGTCCTATTCATCATGTTCATGTTTGTCTGTTGGTCAGGACCATACAAATTTGTGTATCTTGTATTAGAGCAGTTAAAATGTGGTGCTTTGTATACAAATTCTCTCATACTGACGACTGGATGTTCAACATGGCACCTCATAGCAAAGACTCTCTGAGGATTTGAGAATTAGTATTGTTGCTCTCCACAAATGACATAGGAAGCAGACACAAATGACAAATGAAGCAGAACATGATGCCCTCTCTTTAGAAACTGGGCCGAACGGCAGTTCATGAAAACATGAAAAACATGAACATGAAACATGGAAAAACGACCACAAACAGCTCTGAGATGTCATTATGGAGGAGTGGAAGAGGATCCCAGCAAGAACCTGAGCAGCTCTGGTGAAATCCACGCCCAGGAGGATTAAGTCAGTGCTAAATAACAATAGTGCACACACTAAATATTGACATTTTGGACACTTTTTTTTTTTTTTTTTTTTTTTTACATGTTTTTGACATACACTTGGTGTGTACTCATTTTGACAATAATATTTGTATGTTATTCAAAGAGGACAGTAAATCTATACTGCTGTCCAATCTGCACATTGACAAAAATATATTCAATTGTCATTTTTATAGTATTGTCCCTTTAGAAGATTTACTAAAATGGTTGCTGAAATAAGAGGAGAATACTTACTTACTTATATACATGTATAAAATTGTGATAGTGATTCCTAAAACCAGTCCTCCTACATACCACATCCTAAAGTGAACATTCAAAAAACATGCAAGTGTATGAAATAACAAATTATGTACTATTATTCAGTCAAACATTTCATTACCATTCTGCACTATTTATAGCTTTGACAAGCTGTCAGCACATGTACTTCTATAACCCAAGAATACTTCTGTAGCACTTAGCCTCAAGACACCTCAGCATTGACTCTCTTTTTAAAAGTGTTAAAATATTGCACAAGAGTAATAAATGCCAAGCATATTCCACTGAACTGGTGTTTTAGAGATGGTAGTAGAGAGATCTGTCATAATACGCTGGTCCAATATCTCCTACATGTATTTGACTGAGTTGACTTCTGGTCAGTCTGTAGGCCAAAGCAAATGATTTCCATTATTTTCATGCTTATTAATCTAGTCAGTGGTCCCTGTAGATGGGGCAGAATTATTTTAGTAGAAGCCACATCTATGAGAATAAAATGTTAAATCAGAAGATGATCAGTCACTACATAATGTACTGACATACAGTGACTTGTTCAACCAAACGACGCCATTTTTTCTTTTATTGTGTTATGTGTAAAAATGTCCTTTATTGTGTTGTTTGTATGTATGCATGTGCTTCATTCACAGAATTTTGCTATGTTTATCACCTCCTCCTATTGTGTTTCATAACTCAGATTTTGTTGCATTGTATATTTGAAATTGTACATATGCAGCAGTTTTGGGCCTTTTTAGGGTTTCAGGGTTTTCAGTTAATCAAGACAAACTTGGATCATTGTGTCCAATCAAAAAGTAGCAGGTAGGAGCTATTGCTGAAGAGACTATCACCATGGCAGGTTTCCAGAGGAGTGGTTCTTGACAATCTAGTTCTGCAAGTTAAAAGCCAAAAAGACCGGTTTGGCGAAGTTGCCAGGAACTGGATTAACAAAAGCTTACAACACTATAGACTTTTGTGCGACAACAGTAAATTATAAATCACACAGGAATAATTCCTTTGAAATAAAACTGCTTGACTTTTTTTGCTGCCATGAATGGACACAACACTATGTTGGAAAACAAAAATCCTCTGTCACCATTAATCCACGTGTTTAGCAATGGAGAGAATAACAGGCATTGAGAGAGCGAGAGAAGGAGAGCGAGAGCAGACTATAATGGCAAGAGCACATGGTAAATAAAATGGGAGGAAGAACAGTGAGTGTGTGGTGAAAGCAGACTTCAGTGTCGCGTGACTCTGGCTCTGTCTCTGGAAGGCCGGGAGACAAAACTGCTCTTCACGCCCAAAAAGAAGTGGGTTTATGGGGCAAAGGGAGAAAAACAAGGAGGAGGTGGAGGAGTTCAGGGCGGTCAGACTTCACTGTGGTAGTGTCTTTGTGTTCCATGTGTTCCATATCCATGTGTGGTGCATTGAAATGGCTATAGTTGGAAATACAGTACAGTACACACCTATGTATGGCAGCACAAGAAAACCATTCACATGGTGAAATGGTAATATTTTCTAATATTTATATGATTTTTTAAATGTGTTTTTTCTATTTTGCATGTATCTTAATCAGCAGTAAATTACAGCATGTTTAAGTTAAATGCATAAAAATGCTATTCCATTCACACCACAATGATTATTAAAAGGAACTGCTTTTTATTGTTGGCAGCTAGATGTAATTTAACATGTAATAATTAAAATATAATCAAAAATATTAAATATGAACATATAAATGCAATTTTTCCTAGTATTGCTTCTGTATCTGCATCTTCTCATCTACTAAAACCTCTGATAGTTTAGAAACTTAATGAAATCATTTCTACATATTTTGGAGAAATATATTACATTTTTATTTTTTCAAATTGAGGTTGTCAAAGTATGCTATGGCAGACATTTTCTTGGCCAAAACCCTATATTTTTGGTTGTTCACATTTTTAGATTTTTGGTTTGGCAGAATTTAGACACAGCAACATCCAAAGGGTTTTCCCAGACCACTAAACATATTCCAACTTACAATTTCAACAATATTATAATTCTTTGAAAGACTTTTGAAGAATTTGTTGTGAGATTATGAGTTTATGAATAAAAAAAATAGATTTACTGATGTTTTATTTACCTTGTTAATTTATGTTCCTATTCAAATAATGAATATTTTATCAGTGTCAATCACCTAAAAGACGATTTCTGTAATCGTTAATTAAAACACAATGGCCTAATTGTAAATGTCTTGATTTTTTTTACTTCACGTCATAAAAAAATACTGTATATCTTCTCAGTTAAACAAAATAAACTTCCCACTTAATAGAGATATAGTCACCCAAAACCGGCGCTATGACGCTAAGTATTAAAAGACAACCTTATTTTATATAAAAATGAATGCTATCACAACATTCCATTATCTAAGTTGTTAGTAGGATTTTGTTCTTTTTTATAGATTGCAGAAAATATTTCTAGGAACATTTTAAGTCATTGTTAGCTATATTAGCCTTGTTACTTCAAACCAATGACGCAAATCTTGCAAGACTACATTTGTGGTAAGTGGAAAATTGTGTAGACTTTGCATTTCTTTAGCTGCAAACATCTTTTATTGTAAAATGGCTCTTCAAGGAGTATTTTAAGTCTGATTATTGGTGTGCATTATTTTATTGTATGTTAATATGCATCTGTGCTTCATGCAGTTAATTTTACAGAAATTATTTTTTATATAAACAGAGAGAGTGTGGTCTTTTTTTGACTTGTTAAACTTAGCTCAGAACATCCACTCAATGTTTGCCACTTTTAATGGTAGGACTAGATAAAGACTTTTAAGGGTTTGTCTTAGGAGGAGTTTCATTTTAAAAAGTTTGACCATGACAAAGAAAAGGACTGGAGAGCGAGCAGAGCTTTTCAGAATTGTGAATGCAAAACCACGTGTTGCTTACAAGGGAGCACCTAATGAACTGGCTTAGTGTGTGTGTGTGTGTGTTTGTGTGTGTGTGTGTGTGTGTGTTTGTGTGTGTGTGTGTATGTGTATGTGTATGTGTGCAGCTGGGGCAGGAGACATAGGGACACACACTCGCTGTGTTTGTATTGATCGTGCTGCAGCCAGAACTCATCTAGAAGCACAAGCCCTGGAGCACTACGAGAAAGAGTGAGAGAGAGAGAGAGAGAGAGAGAGAGAGAGAGAGAGAGAGAGAGAGAGAGAGAGAGAGATAGAGAAGTAGGAGAGGGAGGGGAAAATAGTGGGAACAAAAGACAACCACAGTTTTTACTCCAGCCTTTTGGACAAAGAGGGTATGTGTATGTGTGTCAGCCACACACTCTTACACACACACACACACACACACACACACACACACACACACACACCGAACGAATAAGAGAGAGGCTGAAAGACTGCTGGCTCTCCTGGCTTCGGCCCAGAGGATGATGTCATGGGGATGACTTCACCATGCAGTGTCATCACGGCCTCCTCCCCTGCTCCCCATCCATCCATCCATCCCTCCCCCTCTTCCTCCTCTTCCTTCATCTCTCTCCTTCTCCTTCTTCCTCACTCCACCCTCGCTGAGAAGGTGCTGCTACATGTACTCGTGCCAAAACACAAGCCTTGACAATCCGCCCGCCTGGGCTACCGCCACTGCCCTGTTTAAAGACAAAGAGACACGATTCGAGAGAAAGAGGTGAAGAAGCACAACGATTAAAAAAAGTCCGCAAATTGAAAAAAGAAAGCGAACATTGTCATATTGTAAGGTGCTGAACCAAAGAAAAGTGAGACAAAAGAATTAGAGATCTGTGTTGGAGATGCTAAATAGGGATTAAGTGGCTTAGGGACAGTGAAAGAGAAAGCAAAAAAAAAAAAAAGGGAGAGAGAGATATTGTGAGGGGGTGGGCTGGTTTAATTACATTTCTCAGTGCCACTCTGCTGCCATAAGGCCCAACAGTAAACAGCAACGTGCATGCACACACATACACACAATATACACACACAGAAAATAAACACGCACACAAACACACACACACACACACACACACACACACACACACACACACACACACACACAGCAGGGCATAGGGAGGTGCAGTTCTACCACCCTTACAGACTGCTTCCGCTTACTCACACAAACAAATGACGACAAACACACCAAAGAGCAAACACATCTCAAATCCCAATTTAAGGGCATTAAGTGCACATAAAGTAAACAAAGCATACAATGGGTTATTTGAAAGGTAATTTTCGTATATACTGTATTGTTATTGTTCAAGCTTTTTTGCACAAGTATTACAATATAATACCGTAAATGATCTACACTATAATCCTTATAATCCTGTAGTGCTCTTTTAAGAGTCCAACCAAATCAAGAGGGAGGTGTATAAGGTATGTAATGTATATTATTATTAACCCATCATTTACATGTTCACATTTACATTTAAGGCTCTGATACTAGATCAATGTTAAAAAAAAACAGTTGGGCAGCAGTAACTATATCCAGATTGGGCCAGACCTGGACCAGGCAGGGGAGCGACAGGCTTTGGACCGATGAAAAGAGAGCGAGAGAAAGAGGGATTGAGAGTGAGAGCGAGAGAGATGTATGCATTGCCAGGACTCCTGACTCTAATGCATCTGTCACTGAGTCACAAGTATCAACTGTGATCATGTGCCTTTATGTCTTTTATATGTGTGATTTATAGACTATAAATCCAATAACTAAATAAAATTATTTTTTCGATTGATCTTTACTGCATTTTTCAATTATGTGATTAACAAATTAGCCACACTGTCTATATGAGAACCAGCACTAAAGGAACATATTTAATATATATATTTTTATTTGCAGGTTGCCTCATAGAGACTTTATAGTACAATCATAATATGTATATAACTTGTTTATAAATCCAACCATGACATTTATGAGCACTTATGTCAACAACTAGAGACACAGCACTTCCAAAGTGTATCTACTCGTGCTTGTAGTTTCCATCTTTGTCGACTATATAAATGACCATAAATGTCCATTTGATTAAATATTTTGATAAAGTACTAGCTTATAAAATTGAACTAAAGGGATATTTTAATTCAACACTGGTCATTTGGTAGAAATTTAAATAAATTGTAATAAAACATGAAAGAATTTTACAGTCTGTTGGTTTTTGAATGAGATTAGACTTTAACTCAGAGGCACCTCAGACTGTTTACAGCCAAAATCTTTGAACATAATCCACTAATTTTAATATAATACATAGCCAACTTTTTACCATCATATTATACTTTACATTAGAGGCAATCTTAATCGAGATGTAAAATTTTACAGAGCACTAAAGAAATCAAACTGTCTTAAAATGTTATCCATCACATTAACTTTACCTAGTTTTGCTAAAATCGCAGTTTAGCTGGCATTAATATCCATATTTTCCAGTAATTTGGCCTTAAATAAAATGCATGTAGTAGCAAGTTGAGTAGACATAAAATAATGATATAAAAAACACTGGTGATGTGTTAAAGACCTCCACTTTGAGAATCATGGTGTAAACCGATTCTCTCTGTCTCTTTCTCTCTCTCGGTTTCTTGCTCTCTCGTGGCTCAACTCTTCACCAGCACATGGTTTAAATGAGGCCCTCACCAGGTCTGGATGTGATTAGACCGGGCTAATGTGTAAAACCTCACTATCTTAAAGGCACTAATAGCATGGCCCATTAACGACATACTAATTACACTGTGTTTGTGCCCAGGGGGAGGGAGGGGGGCTGCTGCTTTGAAGTTGTGCCACAGCGTCTGCCTGTAAGAAGGCTACTTACTTCAGCGAGGGGTGGAGGCGGGCACAGGCTGAGGCCTGTAAGAGAAGTTAACAGCAAAGTGTTGACAGCTTTGTTTATCTGTTATTCTGTATCTCCCTCTCTCTCTCTCTCTCGCTCTCTCTCTCTCTTTCTATGTGTCTTATTCCTCATAAATATATATAGCTTTCACTTTAGCTTTCGAGCTCTCCCTACCTCAGTTTACTTTTCATTAATTAATTCTTCATTTCTTCCATATGTCTCTTTTATATGTCAATACTACAGAGGAACAAAGTTATAGCAAGCCAAAGTTGAATCAGGATGACAACTCTGACACTTGCAAAGAACTTTCAGAACTGAGATAAAAGTTTGCACCCCTGTAGGAAAAGATTTAAAGCCTGAAGACGGATTTTGTTTTTGTTAAAATAGAATTGAAATAATTCTATTTTATAATAAATCAAATAAAATTAGATCTAAATCTAATAAAACTTTCTGCCAGATTTATAAAAGATTACAGCTGATTTTCTTTACACAAACGTTCTTATGTTATTTTAAAGTACTGACAGACACAAAACTCCATAAAAGTAGAAAAAGTGCTAAACCACTGACACAAAAAAATTACTTCTATTTATAGAGCACTATTTCTGGTCCTAGTTGAATGGCTGGAGCTTAATTAATTAATATTTTAAGAAATTATGCACAACTGAGTTTCACAAAATATACTATAAAGTTGCATGTTTAATCAATATAAATAAGCTTTATTTAATCCATATAAAAAACTCCTGCTAATTATATGAGTGAGAGATTTCTTAAGTATTCTTATAGCACATTTACAAGTCAGAAGATCTCAAATGGTTAATTTTTTTTTCAAGCAAGCAGGTTTCAAAAGAATACAACATTTATTTGTAAAATTATTTACAAATTTACATAAATATAAATATAAAATATGTATATATAATAAATTATATTTTATATATATATATATATATATATATATATATATATATATATATATATATATATATATATATATATATATATATATATATATATAAAATGAGACAATACTACCAGTGAATACATATCGCAATAATAATGTTGGATTTCAGTATTGACTTTTAAGGGTTTGTTCAAACTGATACTATTTTAATATTTGCATCAATTTGGTCCACAATTATTCAGCCTGGTCTGTGTCTCAATAAGGGAGCCATTTATATTACTCCTCTTCTGCAGTATGTAGCAAGCAGTCTAAACTGAGTAAAATTCTTTTCTAGGTATTGAAAATGTTCACCAAAATATCTAGACATCTATTTAACATAAGTTAAGCTGACAGAATTTTATACTCATACTTTAAATGTTCATCATGTTTACTGCTACCACTTCCTAGACTTTTCTCTTTTGACAGCTTATTAACTTGACAGGATTTCTAAGTTATATTTTGTAAATATTATATAAATTATAGTCAACTAGCTAACATTAACTAACCTAACCCGATTTTAAAGCAAACTGAAATAAATTGAAATGATATGCTTTTTTTTTGCGTATTCCATATATTTATCTGTTTAGACGTTCCACCACTAACTCTCAACACAAGCTAAAAAGATTTTTACAGTAATATTTAGTAATGTTTGAAATCTTTACTAATAACACTAGCCAGCTAGCATAAACTCAGTTTCCAATTTTTGTAAGGTTTCATGTAATTTTTAATTTGCAACAGCAAACAGTTAACTGAGATGAGGTCAGCATATATACTCCTAAATGGACTCATATATATATATATATATATATATATATATATATATATATATATATATATATATATATATATATATATATATATGTATGAGTAACACTTTTACCAGTAATTCTAGTCAGGTAACTGATATGAGCAGCTAAAAGGGTTTTTCTAAAAAGATCTGTAAGTCATAATTATACATATTCATACTCTTTACAGGCAATTATAGCTTGTGCTTAAAACCTTTATTATAAACACATACTGTTAATCAAAGAGCACTGGACATTACACAGTACATGTACAGTTATTAATTAAATTTTTATCCAGGCCAAAAACTTGGCAATAAGTTCATTTTTGTACCTTCTCTCTATTCTAAAGCCTTTCAGTTTATATGCAAGCACACACAATATAGGCCAGACCACAAATCAACAACATGCAGATCCTTGTCAGAATGCAGGGTCTGCCCAAAGTAGCATGACATCACTAGCTAAAAGCATAAACTGCAGACAGTCTCTTCTGCAGCAGAATGTGCTCTCTGTGTCTAAAAAAAATTGCACCTCTGTTATTGTTACTTGCAGAATTCCAGTGACAGTGACATAAAATGTAAATCTGTTTATTGGTGAAAAGATAAGATGCAGCGAGGGAAAAACAGAGACAACGACCAGACATAACCAATGTATTTTTTTATTGTTCTTAAAAACAGACTTTTCTCTCATTCTCTCTTTTTCGGTCATACCCTTACTGAACAAAGCTCATATTTCTTCTCTGGCCTGCTCAAAGTCACAGTGATGGACTTCTTGATCTGACCCTCACTTGTTAACATTCTGAGTGACACAAATGGGCCCTGCATTTAGGTCTAAGGTCGACCTTTGACCTCCCTATTCACAGCAAGGGTGCCTAGCCTTGCATCAGTCATGCACAGCAGCCTTTTTTCAATGCTTATCCTTTCAATAGGTTTTAAACAGAGGTCTCCATATGACCGATGAACCAAACTGAATCGGTTGTCCATTCAACAGGCTGGTTTGTCTGTTGCTAACAGCCCTGCCCATGTCATTAATGTGAGGCTAGTATGTAAAAGGGGTGTTGTACACTGGTCAGTTAGACCCTATGCCTCTCATTCAGGCCAAAGGGTTTTTGGTAAAAAAAAAAAATAAAAAATAAAACCTGCAGCAAGAGATGACCTCACTCCAAAGTATGTGTGTGTGGTGTTAGCGTGTGTCAGAGTAGAAAGGCTTAAATGGATCCCTATTAGGTCCCCCAGGACTGTGAAACACACCCTCTGAATATGATTCAGCCTTTCTCTCCATCTCCATCTTTAGTGTGGGCTTCACGCCTTCAACCTGCTTTGTTTTCATTGAACCAGGCTTTACTCTAAAGAAATCATTCATTCATTATTAACCATGTTGCAGCTCTTGTGATGCTATCAAACTATTGTCTTTGGAAAAAAAAATTGATTTTTAAATTCCTTTTTGTTATGCGTAATATAAAATCCTACGCTGGTGTTTGCTTTACATTTTGTCCGTTTTGTGTAATTTCAGTTCAGTTTACTGAAGGCTCATTCAGAAATAAAATGATCCATCCCACTGTCATTAAACTATTCCTTCTCTAGTCCCTTCTTAGTTGTAGCAGTTTGTCTCTCCAGTTCTTCCTTTGTCGCTCTCTATCTCTCTTTCCCATCCCCCTTCTCCCTCTCTCTTTCTCTCACTCTCTCATGCTCTCTTTCTCGGAGCAGGAGTTAATTAAAGAACAGCCATGACTGGTGTTCACATGGCCCAGCCCAACGGGCGCCTGGCAAATGACAGGGCAATGTTGATATGCGGGCTCCAAAACCCAACAGAGCAGCCAAGGATAACCACCCCCCTCACACACACCCCATCACACCAACTACCATGACTACATGCTCTCTATGCCCCCTTCCCTTCACCTTATGGTGTTGATCTCAACTAATCATCAATGCTGATCTGTGAACATCATTGCATCTCATTTTTGACTTCTTTTCTTTCCGTAAAATGTACTGAACTCGGTATTTAGTCTGAACTGAGCAAATAGCCTCTGGGAAAAGTCCTTGGTTGGTCTATCTGATTTTCCTAACCCAAATGACTTGAGATTTTCAAGATACTATCAGAAGTACAACAGTATTTCTTAAGGTTAAATGCCTATTGTAAACTGTATTCCCTAAGGCACCACTCAGGGAAAAGGGCATGTATTTAAATAAAAAAAACTAGTACCTCTGCCCCTCCAAAATAAATAAGAAATTGTCACTTATGATGTAGTCATGTTTAAAATACTTAGAAGGGTGATGGAACAGCAAACAAGCCTGACTACCTAAGCCTGGCCTCCTAATTATCAGTAATTGTTGTGATTGTTACTGTTTGTTTGTGTTTGAGTCAACCATAGTTTATGGTAGAGCATGCCACTTGTGAAAGATAGAAGGGCGAGAGAGAGAGAGAGAGAGAGAGAGAGAGAGAGAGAGAGAGAGAGAGAGATTGTAGTGAAGTTGCATGAGATACATATTTGTATATTCAGTAAAGAAAACGAACAGAAACAGATACTGAAACTGCATCATGGTGATCCAAAACTTAATAAAACTTATGAATATACAGTTTACACTATATATGACTTTCCCTGGCTTACTTACTTACAATTATAACCTGTATGAGTAAGTGTGATATACTATTTGGCAAAAGTATGCGGTTATTCTCTGAAAAATTGTCACAAGATTAAGGGGACCCAGTGCAGAAAATGAGGTATACGAAGACATGATTTTTGTGTAGATGAACCTGAGTGGCCTGCAAAAAGCTCCGGCTCCAAGCTGATTAAAAACCTTTAAAATGAACACTAACTGCACACCAAGCCTCCTTGCTTGATATCAGTGCCTGCCCTCATTAATGCTCTCATGGCTAAATGAGCAAAAATACCACAATGTAGTGGAAAACTTTAACTAAGTAGTAGACGTGGTAAAGAGGGGACCAACTCAACATTAATGCACAGTCTTTGGGCTGTGGGTTGTTTCCACAAGGCATGTGATTGTCAGGTGAAGGTGAAGTGAAAGTAATTAAATCAATTGCAGCTGTATACATCAGTTTTAACTGACAATTAAATAAACATTGGTCTTTAAGAAAATGTCATTTACATGGTCAAGTGGTGATTGTTTGTGCACTGTTGCTATAATTTTCTACAAGGGTTCTGCAATAAATTGAAGTAAAAATTTTTTTTAGCACACATAACATCAATAAATAATCAGCATCATATACATTGATATTCATTGACATTTTGTTCTGGTGTCAACCATGGAACATCTACGGCATGTGACACCCACAGAAGAAGAATCAAATTCTTTCTCTTATTGCCTCAAACAGGGACTTTACCCAGTACAATCCCTTATAATCCAACTCTGAATAAATCGAGCTTCTACTCAGCGTGCTCCCCCTTTGGCCAGAGAAACTCGATGAGTCACCATAAGGGATTCCCTTCCCCTCTCTACCAAATATGGGCAGGAAGAACACTCTTCATTCAGAAAGGAATGCAGGGAGCCCTCTGAAGCTGTGCGTAAATATAAGTGTAGTACGAGGGAGCCTCATGTATTTCTTTTATCACACTTCACTTTCACCCTGCAAGGAAAATATCACAACGATGCAACCAAGAATGTCGGGTATTTTTTGGATCAGTCATCATGGAATTTTAGCCAATCAGGACCACACGTGTGACTTCCAGCATTATTCCACCCCCTACAATTTCCCTAACGTTTACAGGAAGGCCTGGTTATTTGCCAAAGGTTGAGCCAAACATCTGTAGTACAATTAAAGTTGATGTTTTTATTGTCAACTCTTAACCTTCTCTATGCTTCCAGAGGAAAAAATGTCAACTATGCTTACAGGAATGTCTTAAGTCTAAATAAATGAAGGTCATTTTTATCCTGAAACAATGCCATTTGGAAGACTTTATTGCTATCTTAAGTTTTATAAAAACAAACCTAAAAAAACTAATTAAAGTATTAATCTCTACTAAAGACTAAAACAAAGACCACTACTTTATATGGCAGTTATCCTTTATACTGTTCTAAGATGTGTATAATGCTTTTCATATGAAACTGAACATCACGGCTGTCTTACACACTCACCTAACACACTGGCAATAGCATAACATTTAACTCCTATGAAATAGCTGTTACTCTAATCAAATCTGTCACCTTTAAGAAGAGAGCTTTGCATATCATCGCTACTGTTACAGTGAGCGGGGGCTAAGAAAACACACCCCTGTAGGTGGTCTACTGCAAAAAAAGGCTGAGCCAGAGGGTGGCCATTATAACTGTATAGGAGGTGATGACTCAAGGCAGTGTGAGAGAATAGTGGGATGATTTTGACAGAGTGGGTAATGCTTCAGTTGGATTATATGGCACCATCTCAATGTGAAGGTTTTGGTGCTTTCCCAGATTTATACATTGAGTACATATCAACTCAGATGTTCTTTAAAATAGCAGGAAAACACAGTGCAAATCTAATCAAGAAATGTATTTATATATTTATAATGGCATCATTCATAGACCCAATGTGGTGGCTGGATGATGGTGAGCAAGTCTGAGATCAGGCCTGTACACCCACAATTGCAGATTTCAATGTGACTATTCCGGGAAATTAGTAAAAAGAAATCTGTGTCTCTATAAAGTGATCGACAATGTAATGACAGATATTTCTCAGAAATATCGCATACACAAATCTCACCAAACATTCTTGAGTAAACACCACTGCTGGGCTGCTTGTCTTAGACTAGTCGTGATTACTGGAAAAGGTGAGCATGTTCTTCCCTCACTTCCTTTGGCATCACAAATCTTCTCTGGAGCCTTCTAAAACCTAGCAGCCTCACACTAAAATTACATGTGCTGAACCGACTCCTACGGAGTTAAACTGAATATGATTCAGCTCTGTAGGAGTAACTCTAGGCTGTGGGAGCAAATTTATCACTGGTGTTTTTAACTCGGCAACTCAGATGTTTGTTTGTTTATGTTTAAGGATAAGTTGCATCGTTGAGCTTTGGAAGATGGATCATAAAGGGACATTCTATAAGCATAACTTACCCTACTCTACACTTTATTATTGCTAGCGCTAATTACTGTTTTGCTACATCTCTTGTCTACTGTTACAACAATCCTTTTTTTCTCTCGCCATCTTTTTTTCTCATTTTGCCACTGCTGCAATTTCAGAGAGATGTAAATGTTCCCAACAAGAGACAACAAGAGGATAGTGGCACAGAGAAATTAAAGACCCAAGGAACTCAACACTATCATTAAAGGGAGCAATATGCCAGCAAATCACTCTGCAGATTTTCTGTAGGTTGGAGGAGAAAAAACAGTCCCTCACGGTGGCACGACAGTTCCAAATGCCACTACCCTTTATTGAATCACTAGTTGGAGTCAGGGTGAAATAGTGCATTACTTTGTAATTTATCCTGGGAACATTAAAGTTGCTTGCTATACTAAGCAAAACAGAGCTTACATTTGAACTTTTAAGCTTTAGACTAGTTAGCTTCATCTAGAATCCTAATAATAACAATGATATGTTTAGCGCAAAAAGTGATTGCTACCAGGAACCTGTAAGCAGTTAATCGAACCTTTGCAGGTTTTTGGAGAAGAGTTCCTTGTGATCTTAAGGGGTTCTAGATTTGGCCCCTTATTGATTAAAAACCCAGAGGAACAAAAACCTGAGGAGAAAGGAAAAACTAGGTGAGTTGGGTTAGTACTATGCTCCTATAAATGTTGATACATAGGTTCAGTGTAGAGACTTTGATTGTTAACAAACTTTTATATAGAGCTTCTTCATATAGTATTACCATTTGCAACATTTAATAAACATTCCCTCTAGGGTTAATTGAATAGTAAGGAGTTCTTACCTTTTTAAATTGGCTCTATTTAAGGCCCTCACTGTTTAATGATTCTACATAGAACCTTCAAAAGCTCAAGAACCTTAAAATGACACTTTTTTTTCAGATGCCTCAAATAGGTCCTGAAACTTAATACTTGGTAATCTTTTAAATTTGGGTTAACAAAAGTTTTATGGGAAACCCCCAGAGGCACAAAAAAGCTTCTAGCTTTGTGTTTAAAGAAATGTAAAAAATGGAAACAACCCCTGTTAGGGGTTTAGATTTAGTCCTTCTCCAGTGGTTCCTTGAATAGTTACAGGGTCTTAACTTCTGGAAGTGATTCAGCTTGAATCCCTTGAAACAAAATCAGTGGCATACACTATATAACCAAAGGTTTTTGGACACACGATGCTATAACAGCATTCACTCTACTGGAAAGATATTTCACTACATTTTGTAGTGTGGCTGAGGGGATTTGTAGATTATATTGTAGGACATGATTAGGTATACCTCTAAAACAAAGCTTATTTTGCTTAATCTATAGTAATTTTTGCTTGTCTAGTATATATACACAAATATCAAATTTTTTTATTTTCTCTATGCTCAATTTTTACTGTTTTGCTGCAATACTTTAAACTATGGTAGTTTACTGACTGTAGCATCAGCACTCTTTATACACATGACAATACACTTAGCTTCCTAAAGTGGTTCTAGTTGAAATTCTCTGTCATAAGGTTCTATATGAAATATTAAAGTTATACAACAGAAGCCCGATCAAATAAATGTATGCATTTAAGCATTCATCACTAAACAGCACACCTTAACAAGGATGAAACTATAATGAATGCCACCCAGATGAGGATGGGTTCCCTTTTGGTTCCTCTCGAGATTTTCTTCCTCATACTATCTCAGAGATTTTCTTGCCACAGAAAATTTTCTTGCTCATTTGGGATAAACTTATAAGGAAAAAATTAGGCATTAAACTTTGAGTTGAATTTTATACTTTAGTGTTCACAATTAATAATTTTTTTCTAAGAGTGCAATTTAGGAGGGATGAGGAGGAGAAGGAGTTGTGTAGGGTTAGGTATGTTCAAGCAAGATCATATGGATGAAAATGTGAATAGGGGTTAAATCTTTACATGCCACTCCAATGGTAGTCATTAGATGATGCAGCCCTTATAAGGTTTTGCTTGCGCTATGTATTTGATACTTTATGGCAAAAATTAAGTATCTATGCAAAAATGCATTCTTCAGTTGTAACTGAACCTTGATGATCTCTCATCGATTCAAATTAATGACAATAAACATGACTGGCAGCTAAATTACTTTAACCTTTGATTTCTTGTGTCTTTCATGATGAACCAAACAAAAGATCCCCATCTGGACTGAACACCTGTGCTATTTGGCAGCTCAGTTTCAGTAATGGTTTGCATTAGTGTGAGTTAATACTGTGGATCTGAGTGGTAGCAGTAGTTTCCCATAGTGGGGGTGTCTCTGCTACTCCCCATGCCTGACTCAGAGCCATCTTTGGGCTGATGGATCATGACTCCAACGATTGTCAGATTGAAAGTCTGGATGTCTAGTAGGGTCTCATTACCTTGCTAGTAGATCCCAGTCTCTGACTCACCTAGTTCACTGTTGGGGAAAAACATAGACCCAACAAAAGCACTTTATCAAACAAATATTCAGACATGAATACGTCCCACTGCCATTCCTCTTCACTCTCTTTTTCTCTCTTTGTGAGTCTTTTTCCACGACTTGTGGAATTCATGACTAACTGTCTGATTCCTCCACATAGGAATCACATGTACCTTTCTCTCTCTCTCTGTCTCTCCTCATTCTTTTTCTTTTCCGTACATAGAGAAAAATAATTGCCTTGACATTCCAGTGAGGTCACCCTTAACAATGCAAGCGACTGGCCACCAGCATCAATCCAACTATAGTCTGCCAGCAAAAATATCCAAAGTATTTCTAAACTGGGAGACATTCTTCCTGTTATTGCTGGTCACTGGATCCTATCTAATTTCTAGATGGGAGGTTTGGAGGGATGTCAAAGCATCTTCCAGACCACAGTTTTAGAGATTACATGAACATTAAGGTATTCAGGCTGTTTGCTGATCCAGACGGTGTGAGGGAGTGACGCTTAGTGGGTCTGTGATAACAGGAAGTTGCTGGAGAAGCTACACAATGCATCAGAACAGGCTGAGCTGATCTGATGGTCCTATCTGTCAGCAGCTATTCTTGCTCTTCTCACACACCCAGACAAACACGAACACACACTTTCCCCTCCTTCCCTCACATGAACAGGCACTGACATCCTCCCCTGGATCGGACCCTATTGTGATAAAATTGATTGTTTCGCCGCCTTGTGCTTAATCCACTGAATGACCTACTCAGGGGGATTGAAAAAGACAAGTTTAAATCACCATGATTCATGTGCCTGTCTGACACCATGGTCCATCCTAGAGCTTAAACAGTAGATGTGGTGGACCTCGTGCGCTCCTGCCAAAATATGACCTCAAAATGCACAGCATCACCAGAGTGGCTATTAAGTGTTTCAACTGTAAATCAATGATGAGAATTAGGGAATAAAGCATTACAAGCAACTGTGAAAGTTGACTACTTTATTGGTTTCAGTTTCTTGCAATTCCACTAAAAGTGGAATTAAACTTCACGATGAGTACTTTACTAGTCAGATTCAAAACCGATTTAATTTGTCAATGAAAAATCAATGAATACATCATTAATCATTTTATTAGGTATACTTGACTAGTACTGGGTAGACCTTCCTCTGCTCTCAGAACACACTTCATTTTTGATAGCATGAACTGCAAGTGTTGGGAAATATCTCTCTAAATTACTTAAGATGTGTCAGCTTCATACTCATATATATATATATATATATATATATATATATATATATATATATATAGAGAGAGAGAGAGAGAGAGAGAGAGAGAGAGAGAGAGAGAGAGAGAGAGAGAGAGAGAGAGAGATATTTATAGGGATTTCATACTAGGTAATTGTAGCCATAAAGGTGGACCTGATCAGAACAATACTCAGAGAGGTTGTGGCATTCAAACAGGTTGTGCCATGAAACGAATTCCCCAGCATTATTGCATTCCCACCAGCCTACCCTGTTAAAACATAGCAGGTTAGCTCCAGAGATTTATGCTGTTAATCCAAAATTCTGACTTGAACAAAAAACTGCCATATTGCAGCAGACCAGGCAATGTTTTTTTCTCATTTTCAGCCTTACAGTGTCTGAGACCCTGTGACGTCATAGTCCTAAATTCCTGTTTTTAGAAGACAGTTCCACCCAATCTAGTTTTCAGCTATTATAACCCATCCACCTCAAGGTTAAATGTACATTCAGAGATAATTTTTTTGCTCAACGTGGTTGTAAATAGAGGATATTTAAATTACCATAGACTGCTTACCATAGACAATAGACAGCATTCAAAAGTCTGTCTATTCATCTCTGCTCCATCACTCTGCAGTTTTTTTTTTATATACTATTTAGGTTAAATTTCTAATCAGCAGTTTCTGAAAATAATAACCTGCTTGTTTATTTGGTTGATCACATTTTTAGATTTACATTTTTTTAAAAAGATAACCATTGATGATCTGATTAAGCAGAGGAGAAAATATTGTATGTTCTTTTGTATTAGGCCTTGTTTTGTCATGGATTGAGCAGCACTGGTCGAGACAGACTTAACAACATTTTGCTATTAATGGCTTGAAAAATATATTCTACACATTCTTTTTTGTCTCTACACTGCACAAAGATAATGTTATAGAAAACAAATACAGACCTGACTCTGACCATGATAAAACGACATGCAGAAGAGCTATACAACATTTCTTTTAACTCTTTGGTTTGTATATGTATTGTGTAGCTACAATGTTTGCTTGGTTGTTGTTTACCGTGAAATTATTGATATGGTGACTACTGATTTATATTATACATTAAATTAAGCAATATCACACAAGCACTGTATCAGCATGGTTATAATCTGGTCATAGATAGGAGGCCACAGGCTGTTGTGACAGTATGGTTGATTATATCAGAATCAGAATCAGAAATAGCTTTATTACCAAGTATGCTTACACACACAAGGAATTTGACCTGGCGTCAGGAGCTTTCAGTGCAGACAAACAGACATAATGTAACAGAGTAGTAAACCAGACAGTTAAATAATGCAATATATATGAAGTAAAACTGTTGGTAAATAAATGTACAGATGTTATTTACATGTATTATATTAGATGTATTATAATATACATTCAAACATTTTCAAACAATTTTCTTAAAAAAAGAAAACTACACACATGGTGCACATGACCACTAGTTCTCTGTACCAGATCGGTATTTGGTGTCAGAACAGATGCTTTCCTTGAGGAAAAAAAAGTTCCTTAAATATTCTTTGGCTGAATCTCCCCGGTTTTATGTAGAGAGTTTTCATACAGACAAACGCTATCAAACCCTTCAGAGATGTAACTTTTTTTCAAGATTGCATGCACAGACAAAAAAGCATATAGAGCTGCAGATCTAGGAGAACCTCTCCTGGACTGAAAATGTCAAAGCAATCCTGAAAAAGAGTTTCAATTCATACACCATGGCTAGAAGGCCTGAGTGAGGAAAAAAAAGTTGAAAATAAAATATAGAATTAAATTTTCAGTAGGGTACAAAAGTTTATTTCACTTGGAGGTAGTACAGTTGTGTACAGTTCAATGCCCCAGGGAAGAAAGTTTTAGCTGTTCAGACAAAAAAACCCCTCAGAAAACATGTACTTGGACAAAACATTAATGCCATTCTTATACATACTGAGCGTATCAACATATTTTTGTCTTGATTCAATATGAGTGTATTGTAGGGTGCAGGTTTGACAAGTAGAATTTAAAACAGAACAAATAAAAATTAATTACTAATATTCTTATCCCACATCTGTAATTACATCCACCCAATAAATGCAATAAAGAACAAATTAAAGGGTTTTCTATTACAGCTTAATAATCAACAATAGTTTTCCAAACAGAATTTACACATTCTGAAATATTTTGATCTTTCTATTCAAAATCAATGTGTTAAAAAGAAATTTAATATACTACAAAACAGTAGATTGTAATTTACATTTCTTAATAGTTATATATAATGTTGTAGAACATCTTAAAATGTTTTTACCCCTGTTACAATGTGCTGACACTGGAGTCTCCTTTCCAAATGGCCAAGAAACATTTCTACATTAATAATTTTTACCATATAAAATTTAAGTTTGAATCATAAATATAATCCTTGCAGCTGGGACTATTAAGAGCTGCTATTATGGCAAATTCATCAACACTTCTGACTATTTTGAATCAACGATTTATAATACATACACAATATAATGTAATGTAATAATATACTGCTACACTGCACACATACAGGATTTATATTAGTATATTAAGTATTTATAAATGATTAAAGTTTGGCACAGAACTGAGAGACTTAGAACATAAATCTTATAAACTGATTCCTGGTACAACTCTGAATAGCTCTATATTTCTCTCTAAATTATGGGTGTGACTGAATGTACCCTGTGTGTGTGTGTGTGTGTGTGTGTGTGTGTGTGTGTGTGTGTGTGTGTGTGTGTGTGTGTGTGTTTCTGTCTGTCTTTTTTTTGTATGCGGAGTAGACTAAACAAACAGTGTGTCCTTGTCCCATAGGAGTAAGCACTCATGTTCTGGGACTGTTTAGAGCCGAGATCTTTCATGTGTTGCTGAGAAAACAAAACGCTAAGAGGAAACCACAAACAGAAAATGGACAGAGAGAGAGAGAGAGAGAGAGAGAGAGAGAGAGAGAGAGATATGGAGAGATATGGAGAGAGTTCAATGTTATTTTATTAGGTCATACTTCATCATTTCAATTATACTGCTTCTGACTGACTTAGATCATACTGATAATCACTTCATGTTTTCAAAGTAAACCGAGAAATGTGTTTCCCTCTTAAAGCCAAGGCTGGTGCACAGGAAAAGGAGCCTGATAAAAAGGTAGTGAGGTAATATTAACTTTTGCACCTTATAAAACAACTTTATTAAGTCTCCCCTTAATGGAGCGACATCAGATATGTTTATATTACACCACCAGTGCCATCCCCCCAAAAGAAATCAACACAAAAATAGTGCTTTAAATGTATTACCAACAGGGTTAAGTATATGTGAGTGAGAGTGTGTGCCTACTTAAGTCAGCATACATTACAGAAAGTCTCAGCATAAGCATAGTGACATCATTGGACATGGCCAGTGCCCAAGAATCACTCAGACCTATTTCATGAATAACTAGCATGATGTTTTTTGGTCTGCCTCCACAAGATCGAATAAATCACATCAATGGGATACATCTAAAACTTGCATTGCTTGAAACACACTCTTCGGGATCTTGACTTCATTTAGCTGTTAATGGAATTGCTTCATTTTCTCGGCGTTGCTGAAATTGAGCAGTCAGACCGGAGCAAAATTTATACAGGCTGTGCGTTTAGGGCAATTCAGCAAGTTACCACACTGTATAACTTTCTGTTCCCATAAAACACTCATTACTGCTGTAAATCAAGACCACAATCGAGTACAATTTAGTAGAAAAAAAAAACTGATGCTGACACTTTTCACTTCATCAAGTAGGACAATGAGAAGGTGAGATGGTGTATCGCTCCTTACTGGCCGAGGAGCTTCTCCCACTGTCTGGCTTGACAAAAGAACACAAGTCCAAATCAATCCCAGGCCCTCCACATCCATCAGTCAAGTCCACTGGGAAATGTTTCTCTATGGGGAACATGATAGTTAATCTAGCAGGTCCATCTCCAGTGACCTTCTCTGTCAGGCTTAAACATACACCGATCTGTAAAAAGCATCCTGACAAAATATTTACTATAGTTGATGAATGGATAGAGGGAGGATGTGTTTGTCCACCAGCCAAAAGAGATGAAGAAAGTTAACTTCTATTAACTGTCCTTGATGGTAAGGCTGAAAATGAGGTAGACTTTGAGAGTCTTGAGGAAAAAGAGAGAGAGAGAGTAATAGAGTGGTTATCTAGTTTCTATGAAGGTTAAGTGAATAGAAGTGGTGTATCTTGTTTGCTAAAGACAAGCCCAGGCTTGAAATGGTAGAACATGTCAGAGGGTGCTAGTGATGAAATGGCTCACCAACATCTCAGTGCTGTTACAAAGAAAAAAGTTTTCTTTAGGACACGATTTTTGCACTTTGTTGGCAGGTGTAAATGATAAATCATACCTCTGATCTTAGCAAAACCTTTTTGGATAAAATATTGCACTACCTACACACTTTCAGCAGAACAAGCCTGAATACAGCACAGTATGTTACATGTAAGGAGTGTCCATTTGTGCTCACACACATCTAGCCAGTGTAAATTAGGTCTCAACAACGTCTCATGCAGCTCGCTTGCTAATTGGCAAGGTGTCGCCACAACGTCATTTTGTATCACTGTGAAAGCATGTTCATAATATTCCGCTCTTTTAAGAAAGTTGGAAAATGTTTACAGTGTTGCTGATCAAAGTCAGTTGTGTGTTACTGGCAAAACAAACAACAAAAAAAAAGGAGGTTATTTTGACTAATCACAGGAGAAAAGTTGTGTAAAGGGAACTTGAGCTAAATCTGATTAGCTTATCACTGAGCGAGAGAGTGTGGCGGTTGAATAAATCTTCGACATTTGCTGGCTCTGTCTCACAACACTGATCAGTTTAAATCACACATTATTCTCAAGGGCAAGTGGAAGTAGCAGACTTTTATTAAGTTACCTATGTACTGGCATTATGCCCAATTAGCAAATGAGGTCTTACAAAATGTGTGCTAGAATCTAGAATCTCATCCCTGTCTGTACTTGTACAGAACAATACCAAAATAGAATAAAAAAAATATATACTCATGAATCCTGAGAGATGGAATTCAATGCAAAAAAAAAAAATAGATTGTGTGTCCGTACCACTAGCTTTTTTTTTTTTTTTTTTGCTTTGTGGTTCACTGGTTAGTTGAGTAAAATGATAAAGTATATGGTTTAGACAATGTATTAAATTAGCATAAATTAGCTATTTAGCTAATAATGATATCAACAATTGATTATCTTTTGCAAAACTCAATTTGAGAGCACCTATTTCATATTAAGTAGATGGCAACAGTTGCTACCAAGCTATTAAATATTAGGATAGTATATTGTGCAAGTAAAACCAGGAGCCAGGTTTGCTAGCAATTTATGGGAGCACTGTGTTCTGTGTTTAAGTGATTATCTCGACTTTCATATTAAACCTGATATATTATAAACTCCATCGCATTAATATCGCTATTGTTTTTCCTTGCAGTTATGTATTAAGGATCTGCCACTACCTTATGACATTCTAAAGGTAAATCACAATGAAGGTCATGCCCTTGTTGGAATAGATCACCTTAATGTGTAGGATTGTTTTTCTCTCACCGGCAGGAAAAGTGTATAAATGTAGAGGTGCAATCCTGAGCTCTCAGTAACAGGCATGGTAATGTTATTCTGTATTATGCATTAAAACGTTTATTACATTTGTAGCAAAATGAGCTAGTTAATGTTGAGACATAATTATCTAAAACCTAAAAATAAAAAATAAAAGTGTATGCAAAAAAAATATATACCCACGTTATAATTTTTACCCAGTGCAACGATCAAACAAGTTGCCAGTTCGATGCCTTTTCCCCTTACACTAATAGTGTAACATTAAACAGCCTGTTATTTTGTGGATATCAGTTGTACCCATAACCGAACCTGATTGCCAAGAATTGAAAATCTCCTCCGATTTTTATTTCTGTAGAGTGGTGGTGAGATGCGCGGGCGATCTGATCTGTATGAGGTAATGGCGGGAGCAGGCGGCGGGAGTTTTTATGGCTCTGGCTCGTGTGCTGCCTGCCTCTATTTGACATTATCGGAACCTAATGAAAATAAATGTGATTCTGGCCATAAGAGCTGGGACGTTGAGCTCTCTGAAGTTCCTCTAGAGAGAGGGAGAGGGAGAGAGAGAGAGAAAGAGAGAGAGAATGAGAGAGGAAGAAACAGGTAAGCCCAAGGCTTAGCGAGGTTCGGTTGATCAAATGACCGTCGGTGGATATAAATCAAATCATTATGATGTCTCCCAAGAGAAACAACACAACAGGCTTTTTTCCCCCTCATGATTCCCAAAACGAAGACGTCACTCTTTCTGCACACCCCTGAAGAGAAAAGTAATGGAGGAATAGGAGCACAGGCCTGCTAGGGTAACGGACGCCTGAAGCCTGCCTGCGTGACCTGCCGCTCTTTTATAAACGACCTACGCTGGGCACCAAGCGAAAAAAAGAATCTGTGTGACTTCATCCGATCAGTCACAACATGCCAAAGTCACCCAGTAGCAATGACATCATCATAAAGGATGATGTAATGCCAGGAATTCAAACCCGTTTTCAGACTCAGCAAAAGTTTAGCCACCACTCTGAAATGCAATTAGATTAACTTTTCTCTTTTAAGTGTACGCCTTTGCAGAGTCAAAGTGCAGTAAAATTTGCCAAAATTACAGCCATTGATTTTCTTATTTTGTAATGACATAAAGGAAAATTTTAGTACAACATCGTTCAAATGGAAAAAACAGAAACATTAAAATGTAATAATAATTTCCCTTTAAACTAACAAAGTGTTCATTCAGAGTTTTTTTGCAATTGATTTTTTATTTTATTTTATATAGCCTTGATTTTTCTGTCACTATTTCTTGTCGTGTCTTATGTCTTTCTTGGTCTTTGGCTACTCTGAGAAATCTGGGGGTGTTTTCCAGTGCTTATACGGGAATCTTTCCCTCACCTCTGTCCTTCGGGGCAACCACTCCACTCCCCCGTCTCAATAAATACAGTCCTAATTCAAACCATGTGCTGCCAAATTGGAAACATGGATTTTAAACAGAGTATTTGCTTTTTCACAGACTAATGCGTCCCAGGAGACTTTCACAGGCGGTCTGACTGTGTCAGAAAGATGGACAGGGGGGCACCAGTGTATATGAGTAACCTTTCAATTAAAGACATTCTCACAAGCTGTATGTGAACATAGCACTTCTGATATACAGAGAGGTGTCAGCAGAGGATTCCCTACCCTGCTGCTCTGAAATCAGTGCGGTTTCAACGGTTAAGATGTGGGATTTCAGTTATAGAAGTTAATCCTGGATCAAAATGAAAAGCAGGTTTAAGTGAAAGATTAATGTGTCAACTGAAAGAATACAAATTTTGCATTAATGTTTGTATTAGTGAACACATCCTGACCTGTTATAAGCTCAAGTTTTGGTGCTGCTCTTCAATCAGTTACATCTCAGTTAACAATCTTTTTAGCAGAACATTTTTTAAATGTTACAGTTCTAGGAACATCTGGATCCAAAGGTATAATAACTTTGTGAGGAAGCAAAAATTATTATTATAGCAGATGTTAGGTCTGGAATATTAAAGTCGAGCCTTTTTAGAAAATACCAAATCTGCTTTGTGCCTGAGCCACATCACACTTTCTTGTCACTGATTTGTTTCCTATAACACAATACTTTTCGTGTTTGATTCTCTTTATACATAGTAACTATTACAAGGCTAGCAATTTTTTGTTATAAAAAAAAACAACAACCTTTTTTCATCGTTTTAGGAAGGCATTGAATGTAGTGGTATATCAGTGAAATAAATTATAGCTAAAAACTACAAATATTTGTTCCTTCATAAGTAAAAAAAAATTTTCTCCCCAGCTCGTCATGCAAAAAGACTATAGGTTACAGTAATAGTGTTCAGTTTCTGCAGACATACAATTTTTTATTCTTAAGCTGTTTGGGAAATAAATTGCAAATATATCTCATATATCAATATATCCCATATCAAATATAGTCTCTTGCTTTCATTTGTAGTATTTTTTACTGATTTGACAGGCTAGATTGATATATTGCTTTCACACTATAGCCTTACGCTTACAATGCAGAATGATCTCATCATTACATTCGGTCATATTTCAGCACTTTTTCAACCATTGCTAGTAGCAAGATAAAAAAAAATCTAAAAGCAGAACCTTATAGATTTTTCACCATGACTAAGTATGAAACATATCATATATTGAAATTTATTGCCCTTGCTGTTGAGTGAGAGGGAAAAAAACCCTGACTGGGTCCTTGTCTGCTTTCTTTATATTGTAATGGTTAAAGTAGATGGAAACAGAGCAAAGAGGAATATTTAGCTGTGATGTTGGAGTCATTTCAGGGCGGGAGTTCAAACAAACCTCATGTTCAACTAAACTACACACTTATACAGCACAGATGACCGAGAGAGAGAGTTTGTTTGAGGTTTGCTGATTCATGTAAGTGTAAAAAGCAGAAAAACCGCACTAAGGTTCCTTCATCCAAAAAAGATCTTTGGAATTCCCTGAGTGAATTCCCCTCAGGTGGCCAAAAGTACCCCAGATCTGGAGTGTTTTTCCAAACAAAGGCTTACCAATGTGAAATGCTCATTCTTGGTCAGGTTAGTCGAAGGAGCGGGTATGTGTAACACACCGAAATGTAGGCTTTTTTCACGTAGGCAAAAAGTGCAGCTTCGGAGCCTCGACTTAATACAAGCCACATGAAAAAAGGCGGAAATTATAAATGGAATCAATAGACTGATGAGAGATTGACAGGCAGGTTGCCCTGACACACTCATTTATTCCCCTTCACAGAAACCGCAAAGTGACCTCAACATTGCATTATATCATAAAAAAGAGTGATAGAGAATGAAAAGTGGACTTTTAACACTAGCTGACACAGAAACTAGACTAGTTGACAAACTGGACGTTTTTTTTTTTTACTAAGTAAACATGAATCAAGACGGTTCTCTCTTTTGTTCTCTTTCTCTCTCTATCTATCTCTCTCCTCTCTTTCTCTGTCTCTCTCTATTACACACACACACACCAGTAAAAGTACAATCCTTGGCACTGAATACCTGCTTCAAATCACGTATCTGTATCATTCCAAGAGATATCAAACACGCCATCAGTGTGAATAACATCAATATGAAATCCTCATTATTATCATTTGAGAACGATCTTTACAGGACTTCTGATTTGACAGTGCGGCCACAAGCCACCAATAAAAAACGTCCACCATTTTGTGGACCTTCAGCGCTTGTTGACTCCAAACACAAGGCCGCCCATGCGCTTCCTGTTTTCTCATATAGACACTTAGTCAGAGAGGAGTCAGCCAGGCATCTGGTGGGGGAAAAGAATGACTTGGGCACATTATTAATGCAAATAGCAGGCAAAAGACAAAAACAATGGGCCCTTTCAAGCCTGATCTTGTGGCCACTCAGCCTTAAGGGATAAAGTTTGATGACCTCTCTGTGGATTTTACGAGTTAGTGTGACAGCTTGGGGGGCTGACGAAAACAGTAAAATATGACTGATTAGCTGTCTGTGAGTTTGTCTTAATATGTGCCATCACCTCACTGTCATGTCTAGAGCTCAAACCAATAATTTACAATGGGTCAGAAATGGTTTTAATAATGGCATGTCATAAACTATGAGCATCAATTTAAACCAAGTGGATAAACCTTTAACATGTAAAAAAAAAACCTTTGAATGCATCCAAAAGGTCAATACAATGGCAGTGATAAGTCTCTCATTACTTAATTTGAAGTTTATTTGATTTCAGAGGCAAAAAACATGACCAGGGCTCTTTCAGGAGGTAGTATTACACACAAGAGGGTCTATTTTTAAGCTTTCTCATACTATAAATAACCGTATTAATACCTTTTCTTTTTTGTAGTGAGAGGAGCAGCTGGAAGGACAGAGTGTAGGCTTTAGGGTATGATAAGATTGTGTGGGGGACGTCACCCTTTTCTGTGATTTAAGGATGAATCACACTGAGGAGTTAAGCCTGTAGGAAAGTCCCTCAGGCTAATACAGTGGAGGTCTACAGAATCAGACCTAGAGGTAGCATGCAATCTGGGGGCAGATGGACTGACCCCACCACCCTCCCTCCACCTCACACACACACACACACACACACACACACACACACACACACACACACACACACACACACACACAGGAGGGTGGGGTGAGATTCAATCCAGGAGATAGCAGGGGGTAGATGAGGTCATTCATATGTACACACACACTTTAATAATATACTCTAGGTGAAGATTTGCCACTCTTTCAACACAAGATAAATAAGAAAAACTGACTCTTTTTAACTTATAGAAGAATCTAAATCATTTTGTATCCATCTAAAAACTGTGGAAATACTATGTGCAATAAATACCCTTTTATATAATGAACAGTAAAGAGAAGTTGACTTTTTTTTTTTTACTTTTTTACTGTTATAAAATATAATTCGATTTATTGAATTATATTTTTGAACATTGTTATATTGTATTTTATAAAATCAGGTGATTTCTGATAGTAGAAGAAAGAATGTATGGTTTTCATAACAAAAGGGGTGAATATTCACAACTTTATTTCATGACTGGTTCATACTTTTTTAAACTATTTACCCGCAAGTCTTTTTCATTTCCTGGTTTACACTACAAAATTGGGAGACATTCAAGATTGGTGAAAACGTACACAAGGCATTGTATTTGCCCTATTCAAACTCTCAAGTCAACTCTTCTAAACTGTTAAACTGCTTACCATTGGGCTGCTCCTCTCAAAAGTAAATCTTTAGAGTGTTTAATGTGTACAGTATATTTCACCTTGTAATGTAAGTGGTCACATTATTAGTGAAGTCTGTTGTATGTTTAGAAAGCACAAATAAATTTCCCCATGCCAAATCTACAGTGATATTTAATTAAACAGTTTAATATCTTCTTGTGGGAGTTTACATTACATTTACATTTGCAGCATTTAGCAGACACCCTGGTCCAGAGCGACGTACGAAAGTGCTTTGAGTCTCTAGCAATAAATAAATCTACACTGGTACGCTATCCATGAAAAGAATTTATGCAAAAAAAGACATAAGTCTAAATTGACGACAACACACCTCTGGCCTTCAGTGTAATGAAAAGAAACAATGTAGAGTACAAAACAGAACAGGCATTAAGACAATGGCAAATCAATGTATAGATACTCTATCAAGTCCTACTCCCGCAGTGGAAAAAGAGATGACAGTGATAGATGGATAAAGTGTGAATATGAAGGAAGAGAAGATAAGAATACAGACCCCACAGAGAGAGAGAGAGAGAGAGAGAGAGAGAGAGAAAGAGAGAGAAAGAGAGAGAGAGAGAGACAGAGAGAAAGAGAGAGAATAAGCGTCCAAGGCCAGGGCCTTGCCCCATAACTCCTTCATGACTACAGTGCTCCTTTGGATGGAAGAAGATTGAAGGAAAATAATTGTGGGAAAAGAAAGATACCACTATTCACCCTCTGTAAAAAAAACGGGTGGGGGTCTATCAAGTGACTCATCATATAGAAGTCGCTGTCTGGCCTTGAATTAGAGAAGAAAGATCAAAGGAAAAAAAAGACAGAGAGAAAGAAACATCTTCAGACCCCCCAGTTAGAAAAGGACGCCTTTGAACGACTCATACCACACACAGACACAGATAGACACACACAAACGTCCACCATGACTGCCTGTCTGGCTTTACATGAGAGAATGGCGGGAGGGTGGAGGTGTGGGAAATTGAAAAAAAAGGAATGTAACAGATGCAGAGTGTTTAGGAGAGCAAAAGAGATACTGTAGATATGAAGTGATTCTATTAAAGGCTTTTGGCCCAACACAAAGGACAGAACGGCTGCTGTGGATGTTAGTACAGACTGAGATGGGATGAGAACATGGCAAAAAGAGATGTTCGAGGAGAAAAGGCGAGGAGGTTCTTTAACAAATGTTAATCAAACTTTTTGACACTTCATTCAAAGGGTAGGTAAACAATGGACGTATGAGACAAAGAGTGTGTGATATTTGAAAAAAACAGTTTAAAATTATTCTGCCAATATTGCAAAAGGATATAATCATGCTGTGGTAACAATTTTAAAAAGCAGAAAGCTATGACAAGAAGGAGTGAAAATGAGAGAAAAGGGAGAAAAGGAGGCATAATAAAAAAATACGTTGACGAGACCCCATGCAACACCTATCCCATGCCCGCTGTCCCTCCTACACACCCTGACTCACCCATCTACATCTGACTACATCGGGTCACAGGAAATGACACAACCATCCACCATGCCAGACGCCGTTAGGAACCACTGCAGCCTCCACGATTCAGGCTGATCCTCCATCACCCAGCACCGGGCCATTGAGGGCACCAGGGTCGCTGAGTTCAACACAATGTGTGGAGGCTAAACAATGGCCCATACGACAAACACATGGGCTGCTAACCTCAAAACACTCCCTCGGCTAAATTAAAAGCGGAGAGGAAGAGTCTAATAAAAAGCCTGCTCCTGGATCAGTGTTGTAGTCTCAACAAGCTGTGGTTACAGCTATACATGTACATGTTGGATACACAATGTACCTTCTAGTTTGCATAAGCAACAGTACACTGAAAAGCTCTGGGCGCTTTTGGTGACCCTCACAAAAGGTGCTATTCCGTAATTTCATTCTTTAAATAAAGACTAAAATAACTAGCCGTATGGCATTATCTTATATTAGCATTTTATTTTGTACTAAACGTCTTCATGACGGTGGCACAGCATCTTTAGTTCAGCACAGCAGGATGACATATTAAACAAGACAATTTATAGCAGCTAGTTTGTATGAAGTGTAAACTGGAAAAAGTGTGTTTGCGCTACATCAAAGGAACAAAGCATATTGTCCTTTGGAAATTCATTGTCACCATGGCAATGAGAAAATCGTTGAATCACAGTTTGTAAGACTTTGTGAAAAAAACGTCTCGTACTTTTTAATTTACATTTAAATAAACTTTTATGTGTAATATAATACTATTAATAATTAAAAGCAGTTCAGATCAAATTTAAAATCTGTTTCACTGTTGAAAATATATAGAAACATTTGTGGATTTATTTTATTGCAGGATTAAAATGGCACCCATTTAGTGTTTTATAAGCTGGCCATCAGTATGAGCACAAAACATTTGTTTTTCTTATTTAGATACACATCAATTTATTAAAAACCCCCATCAAAAGATTTAGATCAAGAGCAACACTAAAGCAGTCTGAAATCTCATATTATGAGGATTTTTTTTTTTTACCATGATGTCATCTACAAATATATTTCTCTTAAAGCCACCTATTAAATTTAAGTTTCAATATAATGTTTCCTGTGAGTAGACAGACAATAATAAAATGCTTCACTGGTCTAATGAATAGACAAAATGTTATTAGTTATTATGCACATTTATAGAACAAAGCTAATATGTGCATTATGTCCATTCTCGAAATGAATATATCCTGTAGAATTAATTTACAGTTAAATGTTAAGTTAAATATAAATTAAGGTAAATTAAGCCTAATAAAAACAATTGAACTAACTTTACTGCTGTCTATAGTTCAGTAGCTAAATGTGACATTTGCTGCATTTATGATACATTTCATTTTTATTGTTCAATTTAGTAAACGTCATTTTTAATTTTAAGATGGAGACAGAAGTGTAACTATGGACTTATTCTGCTCATTATCATCTTAAAGCATCTGTGTATATAATAACGGTTAGTTGCTACACTATTTCATTTTCCAGAAAATATAATCTACCACCCAGACGTTTGTATTAATACTAGAATAGCATGTATATTCACATTTATGGCATTTGGCATATTCCTTATCCAGCGGGAAGTTTTAATAAAACATTATGTTGCTGGTTCATTAGTACACAGACTACGAATACCATGAGTCTGAATGTGGTAGCTGAGTGGTCAAGGTTCTGGGTTACTGATTGGAAGGTCAGGGGGTTCATACCCCCAGTATCACCAAGCTGCCACTCTTAGGGCCCCTGAGCAAGGCCCTTAACCTTCAGTACTCAGGGTGCTGTATCATGGCTGACCCCAACTCCATTCCAGAAACAATGCTGTAACCTGCACCTCTGTAATTTGCATCTCAGGATAGTTTCATAGATCTAAATCACAGGTTACTTAGTTTTATTCCTGGAAACCCAAAAACGTCCGGCACGGGTAACTGAAATTCTTGCACAATGACGACCGATTATCTTCTTTAACAAGTGATTTTGAAGCGAGAAAACACCCATCATCACCAGACTGAATGCAATACCGAACTGGGTCTTACACAGCGTAAAATCTGTGTATGGGGCGACCTCTAGTGACAATACTACAAACTGCGCTCTTGTGATTTCCAGGGTTTAAATATTACTGTAAGGCAGGGTTGGAGAATTAAGTCAGAACACACAGGGTTTTATGTTATAAAGCAAACCACGTGCAGATTTCCGGTCATAAATGGTGGTAAAATTTTTAGAAGTTTGATAATTATCCTCTCACAGTGTCTTTCTACCTCGTAATCAGTGTTAAATTTAGGCCCAGGGCCAGTAAAACAGTTAACGGAGATAGTCTGATTATATATACCAGAATATTACAAATAAATTGTACTGTAAATTATACTTTTATTAGGTGCTGATGTGTTGTGTTTATTTTCAAGGCTTTAACTTTGTTTTATATGAACTGGTATGTGGCGCCATCTTGTAGTTAAGAAGGAGAATAACACAAAACATAAACAACCTTTAAAAAACATCTTTTAAATAATTGTAGTCAATCCTGTTTCTCAAGGCTTTCAATTTTCCCACATACCATAACATAGGCCTGCCTTAAGGTGTATTTTGGTATGTGACTGGTATTATTTTAAAACATTTTTTTTGTTTCCACAAAACCATATCGCTTAGTTTATAATTATTTTATGCTTAATGCTATTTTTTTAAAGACCTAATTAAAAGCGTTTTAATCAAGTAGTGGGGAAAATAGTCTGCATTCAGATAATTCTAGATAGAATGGGCTCTTCAGGGATGACAACATTCCCTAAGCATGGGCACGTGAAAACAACATGAACATGAAAACAATACAACCATTTACTATTGCTTACTCCAACCTCATACAGCAAGGGAGTTTCAGTGGCGATTGACACTGCCATTAACTATTCATTTATCCCACAGAGGTTGAATCACTTTTTATCAAACTTCTATTAAAGTAACAGCAAATTCTTGGTTTGTCACATTGTTCACCATTGTTAATAACTGCAATGGTTTAAAAAAATAAAAAGTTAAAATAGTTAAAGTCTCCACAGGAATTACATTTAGTTTCTTAGCAAAATTTAGCTATTTACAAAACACCCTTATTTCTTCATAAACATACACACATACATCCTCTATTTTATGATAAACTCACGTTAATGTGCATGCACGTAATTCCATGTCCATCACAACCTTGTGACATTTTCGTGACTCAGACATGAGAATCACTATAGTGTTCTTTTCACAAGGCATGTATTGTTATTTCCCCTGTATATAAACACTTTTGGGTCACCCTATAGATGTCAATGGTTTTTAGACCTTATAACAAACATACTTCATAGTTGCATTGCAGTTTGTAATACTTGGGAATTGGCCCAGACATTATTTGTTGAAATTTACATAAACTAGTAATTCTGTATCTCCTCAAGAATGTAGAAAAAGACAAAGTAAATACATCAGTGGTCAAAATGAATATGGTTAAACCTCATGATTAAAACAATTGGTAGAATCATCTATTTTACTTGGATATTTATTGTATCAGTACTTACATAACGTTAGACTTTACAGTACAGTTACATTTCTAAAGATGTATCACTTACACATATAGATTGTTTAATATGCTTGAGCAATACTCCACTTAAACTTTAACCAATATTGAAGTTGAATATGGCTTTAACCTAACGATTTCAGTGATCATATTCAGTGACATTAAAATTATAATCTGTGTTTTGTCATTAAACATTTTATTTGCATGAAAACCTTTAATCAAAAACAGAAAAGAGACTGTCTTTTTATAATAACGAAGTGCACAAAAGGACTGTTGTAGAGTCGTTAGTGTCAAATGTAAAAGTACACTACATGCAACATTCATACTAAAGGCATGTTTAAAAGACATTCCCTTACGAGTGCCACATGATCTATAAGAATTGGCACCTTACCCTAGACATTACTGAGAACCCACCGTTCAGGACTTTTCTTTATTATATTCAACATCACACTAAAACTTAATTTGTTATTTGTTTAGGTGTTGCCTATTTGATAATTCTGCTCGGTCAGATCCTTTTTTTGCTTTCGTCAGTCACTAAACTCGTTACACCTGTAAAACTGCCTGCTAAGAGGAAAGGCATTATAGATATGTCCTGTTTTTCATTACGTAGACAACAGCAGAAGTATGAGCAAGATAATTACAAAGGTCTATTTTATTGAATACACATAGATGGAGAAAACGATTCAGGTAATTGCAATGGGGTTACGCCTACAAATTAAAAATAACACGGACAATACAGCCTTCATGTTTCCAAAAATAAAAAGTAGTAGATGTGCACAAAAAAAAAATACTACCATTAAAACTTCACTCCGGATGTTAAATTATATAAAAAAAAAAGTTACATTATTGTTGCTTTTTTCTGGGAAACCAGTTGCAGTCAGTTGAAGTTTTGAGTATACAGATGAGAATGTTGTTAGTCCAAAACCTGTATGGCTGCAAGCTGTAGTTAACTTTCAAGTATTTCGTTTTACTCCTGTCTCAGATGTCAGTTGCATCTATGGACAAATCATCAGCCAAATGAGATAATTAAAATAGGTGTAGATGCAAAGAAGTGTTCATTTTTATTCAGAGCTCAACTCTATGAGGTAGTTTGGACTTGTGCCAGTTATTCAGCCAAGAATAGGATCCTGCTGGAGCTCCGGGTTCACTTCAACTCAGAAAGAGTCACCAAAGAAAAAAACAAACAATCCCTGCTATCAGTTCGGTGTGAAAAGCAGGTACCTCTCCAAATAACACGGCAGTTCAGATGTCAGGTAGTGTGATAGATATGCTCATTAACCGTAGAGTGGTTCCTGTGGACGATAAATTATTCTCACCCCGCACCGCTGAGAGCAAGTTGTTCACTATGAGCTGCAGACAGATCCGGAGCTCCTTCAGGTTTCTGTCCGACTCATGGCCGATTTCGCTCAGAGACATTCTCAGGCAGATGTTCTTCAAATCCACGCTGTCCTGAGACACAAATATAAAGATAGAAAGTTGAAAACATTATATATAATTATATCACACACACACACACACACACACACACACACACACATACAAAACATTATATATTATATAATAACAATCTTGGGCCTTACCTAATTAGATAACACACACACACACACACACACACACACACACACACACACACACACAAATACATACATACAAATGTAAAACATTATATATAATTAGATAACACACACACACACACACACACACACAAAACATTATATATTATATAATAACAATCTTGGCCTTACCTAATTAGATAACACACACACACACACACACACACACACACACACACACACATACATACATACAAACGTAAAACATTATATATAATTAGATAACACACACACACACACACACACACACACACACACAAAACATTATATATTATATAATAACAATCTTGGGCCTTACCTAATTAGATAACACACACACACACACACACACACACACACACACACACACACACACAAAACATTATATATTATATAATAACAATCTTGGGCCTTACCTAATTAGATAACACACACACACACACACACACACACACACACACACAAATACATACATACAAACGTAAAACATTATATATAATTAGATAACACACACACACACATACATACATAAAACATTTTATATCATTATATAATAACAATCTTGGGCCTTACCTAATTAGATAACACACACACACACACACACACACACACACACACACACACACACACAAATACATACATACAAACGTAAAACATTATATATAATTAGATAACACACACACACACACACACACACACACACACGTAAAACACTATATATAATTAGATACACACACACACACACACACACACACACACACATGTATAAAACATTATATATCATTATATAATAACAATCTTGGGCCTTACCTTATGGCGAAGGAAAAACTTCATTTCTGCAGAGAGACTTTTTATTAAATCCTGCTCTATGGATATGATCTGAGATAAAATATCTACAAAACGGGCTAATAAACTTTCTCTGGCTCTTTCAGACACGGGTATGGACCCTTTGTGATTGCCGGTGTTTCTAATCCTCCTGTTTGAATGAAGTTCGTGTAAAAGTTTCAGAGCATCAGTCTGATACTCCAGAGAGCTCATCCTACCTGTCTCTGTCTATCTCACACACCTGTCCAACGTGAAATCCTTCCAAACGTTCTTTTGGTTCTTTGTTACAGTTTTACCAGACTTGAGCCGAGACTTTTGAAAAGCAGGAGTCAGCTGATCTTGTCCAAGTGCTGCGTTGTGTTCTTTAACTTCCTCCCGTGTTTTTATTGAAGAAGGCGCGCGCCTCATGGAGGAGAAACTGATCCAAGTAGCTGCTGTGTTTTAGTGCGCTATCGGCGTTTTTAAAGTCACGTGACCGGAACTGTCTGCGAGTCTGCAACTGCATTTGCCCTAATTCAGCAAAAAACATTAACAAACTGGGGTAAAGTTGCAAAAACAACTTTAGAAGAAAAATTGTGTTTGAGGGGAAAAAAAACGTCTAATCTAAACATTGAATGTGAATATAAAGACTCACTTAAGGGAAAATGTATAGCTTATATCACAATCCTCATTTTACTTTCACATTACACGTTTGCTCATAGACAAAAAAAAAAAAAAAAAACAGAGTCAACAGTAAATATATACAAAAAGGATGAATTATTACCTTCTAATATGCGACTTATTCCTGTAGCAATGGCTTTGTTGTAAATAAAATTAAAAAAAATGTGTATCTTGCAACTTTTCACAAGATCAATCAATACATTACAACCAGGAACCTGAGGATGTGATGTGCAAATGCAGATGTATGAACCACTGTAGCCTTACAGACGTCATTTAACACGTACAAAATGTAAATGAACATGTACAGCGGCTATAAAGTCTGTACTCACACCTTGTAAATAAATCAGACCAGATCTTTTTCCACTTATGAATGTGATGGGTCAAGTTTGATTGCAGGGACATGCCTCATTATGAAAGAGTATATTATAATATAATATATTAAATATAATATAAGCACCATGAAATCCTGCAATTTCAGCTTTTTTATATCTATGTAAAAGAAGGAAATGGATACTGATTTCCAATGAGCTATTTTCATTGTAAGAAATCAGTGTTTTATTCATGTTAGCTGAGCTCCATATCGAATGCCAGCTGCTCACTTACAGTAAAATGAAGAAAAAAAAAAAAAAAAAAACCTGCTACAGCTGGATTAAACTCAGTTTGGAACATATAGTCAAAAAACAAATATAATAGCATCCAGATTCAAAAATAAATGAGATGAGATGACACAGCTCCCATCACTATTACTGAATTCTTTAATTGATTTGGTACATAACAAAAAAGTGGGGAAATGCTGTTATTCTTTATTACCATATTAATTTATTATTTCTACACAGTCTCCATCCACAAAGCAAACCGTCCATACTTCTCAAGAAGGGTGTAATCACATATTTGAAATCTCTGTTCAAACACTCCTTGCGCTTTCCTCCTCCACACAAACCTCAAACTGAGGCCATGTTCTTAGGGCATATTTTTTTGGTAAAACAGCAGCCTTCAGGTGAAAATGTCATGTGGAACACTATGTAATTCTACTGAATAAAACATCAGTGCTTTAAAAATAAAAAATAAAAAAAACAAGAAACTTTAGGAGATACATAATCCAAGTCTTGATATACCATATGCTAGCTCATGTGTCAAGTGATGAACATAACTATAGAAACAAATGACTGGTCTTTTGGGGCCGGATATCCTAGATTACGCAAGAGAAAGTGTTACAGCTGTTTAGATTGGGGGAAAAAAAAGGACAAACTTCAATCCTTAATGGTACAATTGTATGTCTCATTATTAATTTTTTTTGTATCATGCAGAATTTGCATAATGAAAGCAAAATCGTACAAATTTGGTGCAACACATTGCCAAAAATCATAAAAACAACACATTATACATAAAAATCCTGCATGAGCAAAATCTACCAATTTTTGGTAAATATATATATATATATATATATATATATATATATATATATATATATATATATATATATATATATATATATATATATATATATATATATATATATTTTTTTTTTCCAAAGAAAAGCTGTACTTTTATAAAGCCCAAATTGACCTTGGTGGAATAAAAGTTGATCTCTATGAGCAGGTGAGATAATTGTAGAACAAAAGAAAAATCCAGTGTAAATCTGTTTAACAAATCTGATCACTATTTAACTCACCAAACTTTGAAGCCATGTGTCCTATAATACAGCCCCTGCCTGCCAATGAATATATAATATTTAGTCAAACACTAATAAACCTTTTACTGAACTCTATAAGAACGTTTTTTGAAAATTTTTGAAAAAACAGAAGGTAATTGAATAAAATTTTTACTTTCTTCCATCAAACCATTAATTGTTCATTAATATTGCTAAATTCTGTTAGGAAATATATTGTAGAACGCCCAGGATGTTTATTTACAAAAAAACCCCCAAAAACAACAACTAATAAAAATAACCCCCAAAAAACCTGTGATGAATCTTAATTGCATGTGTACAAAGCCATTTGTCACAGTGAGTAAACTACAGTAACTGAACACCTTGGTTCATATGTCCCTTATCCAACTTCACATTTTGTGAATTAAGCTAGAAAATGAGTCTAAAATGTAGGAAAATGGTCTGTATCACTATTTTAACCACCCAAACCATTTTCAACATTTTAACACTCAAATCAATCATTTGTTTAGTCACATTTCCTCAGGCGATCCTAATCATCAAGTGGTTTTAACAGAAGTGGATTTGACATGAAATGGAAACTGAATACTCAGTCACCTGAAATGTGATAATTTAAAAGAACTCATGAGGCATCAGACTGATTCACTTTTCATTTGTAGCTATCTTCTGGACCCTGTGTTTTAAATTCAAACCCTGCAGTTATTCTAACCACAATCAAGGACTCATCCCAGAGTTTTCAGACTACGATGCAGTGGCTTGTTTGTCGCCAGTGCTTCGCTGTCCTCAGACAAACACACTCAGTATTAAAAAAAAAAAAAAAAAATCATTTCAGGTTTTAGTAAGAAATATTTGAGTTACGCTTTTGCCCAAAACATAGACTAGATCATGTCATATCATTTCACAGCTTGAGTTATAAAAGCTGGACAGAGTAAGAGCTGCAGAGCCTTGCACAAGGATAATATAATAGTTACAGATCAGAAGTGGGCAGTACCAAGCTATGGGGTGGAAAAGGAAACATTCCACATTACATGGCTCTGTAGAAACCTTGAAGGAAACTGGTCCTGAACTAGTGAGAGAATAAGCTACTGTAAGCAGAAGAGGACAGAGATGCCACGCCCACCTCTCAGCCAACCTCGGTCCAGGCTGCCGAGGGAAATGATAATCTCAAATGCTTCACACTTTGCTCTTTTAATGATCATAATTAATAATTATTACTCTAGTTTATAAACTTATAATTATCTACATTCCCCAACCCACCCCTCACATGCTTTAATGCCATGTTGGCATTTTTATTATTTTTTTTCCCCTCCCACTTGGATGGTTTTTTTTTCTTTGTTAAAAAGGAGGACGACTGCACAGGCGGGCAATTTCATGCCCTAGCAGTGAAAGTGAGCGAAACAGTGGCCGTGGGCAGTCAGACCAGCTGAAAGTTCTAGTTTTCTTTCTTGGATTCAACATTTCCATAGCTGGAGCCGGTTTTCTTCACCTCGGTCACGCCGATGAGACGCCGCACAGCTACAGAGGCTGGAAAACACACAGAAACCAATATTACTGAACTTTTTAATACATGCTTAGTGTGACATGTGTATATGAAATATATGTGCTATTTGGAATAATATGCATTCTTCTATGTTTATAGTTCAGCTAAATTGTCTTTTAATTCAACAACTAATTTGGTTAACATGAAAATTGTCCATGTAAACAGGAAATGTTCCTATACTTATTCACACGCTTATAAATACTTAAAATGAACTAAATTAAGGATTAGTGCTGACTATTTAAACTGTAAAACCTCATTGTTTGAAATTCATAAAATTTCTTCAAGACACCCGGTTACTTTCTGTTGATAATTTACTATAAAGCATTTACACTGGTCTTTATAATATAGCATATAGCGGTCAGGGAACCAACCCTAGCCATTAGGGAGGCACAAACCAGTGCACTCTTAGTGCCGGTCCCAAGCCCGGATAAATAGGGAGGGTTGCGTTAGGAAGGGCATCCAGCATAAAAAAGTGTCAAATCGAACATGTGGATCATGAATACGGAGGATCCGCTGTGGCGACCCCTAACGGGAGAAGCCGAAAGAAAGTTTTTATGCTAATGTATAGAGGTTTTAGCATATAGCAGACATTGTCGAATATACTCAATGAGGATTTTTTTCCCTGCAAAAACATTTGATTTCATTTGAGGCCATGGAAAATAAATCTATCTTCAAACTTGTACTTAATCTGAATACAAAAAACTGAAATGCATGTTTACTTGTGAGAACACAATGAATCATTTTTGGGTTTGCAAACGTACAAATGCCCCCAGATTATATTTAAGTACACGATCGCAAGACGACCGAAATATTTAAGTACTTACTACTTTTACAAAAAATATTAAATGATTTTATATATGAATACTGACCAATAATGAGGAAGATCATGAAGCTGATGATGAGAAGCGGTGAGCCACTGACAAAGACGTCCCAGGCGAAGTTAATGAGTGGAGAGAGCAGCAGTGTCGCCCAGAAAAGAAAGTTCAGCAGCGTCCATAACCGCCGTTTGGGCTTAATAGTTGGTCCGGGAAAACATCCCTCCTTGAAATAGTACTCTTGCAATTCATCCTGTTAAGCAATATGGATATACACATAATGTGGAGAGACATTAACAAAGTCAGTCATATCATTTGGTAGTTGTTACATTTTTCAACACCATACCATCGTCAAGGGCTACATTTATTGCAGGAACATGGTAATAATTAAATTAGTGGATACAAATATAACAACATAAGCTAACAAAATTAAGTAGGAGACTTTTTAAATAATAGAAAGAGACTTCAGGTTTCATATTGAACAAGTATCAATAGGGGCTGCTGATAAATATTCTAAACTTCCTTTTGGTGGTAACTTTATTGAAAACCTCTTAAAGGCTTTACTGAATAGGAATATTTCATTGATAGTGACAAACCAGATCATATTGATGCATTTCCATAGTAATTATTATTATTATTAGAGGTCGACCAATTCATCGGTTTTGCCGATTCTTTGGCCCTGATACTCGATTGCTGGAACTATCGGCAAACATCCACACTGATAGTTTTTCCGGGTTACATCCATTGCTGGATCGGCTAAGAAAATCTGCTGTCGTTAGGAGAGCGGACTCCAGAGGTGAATCACTGGTGTTTGTTTTGAAATGTGAGACTGCGCACTGTACAGAGAGCGTTCAGTGCACGGAGAGCGATATATTTTATCATTCAAAATTTGTTAATTGTATAATGTTTATATCTTTTTAAAATTTAAGTTTTACATTTTATTAAAAGTGAGTGCACATGTTAAAAAAAAATAAATAAAAGGGGTGGGGGGTTGGATCTCTCTCATAATAAATTTTAGATTTGATTTAATTTTTTCCCCCAAATGATCTTATTTAACTATAAATGCAACGTTAATACAGAGTCTTCCGTTGGCTTTCTAAAACATGTTTTGTCTGAAACAGATGTCTATCTTTGGCTTCCTGTTTTCATTGTTTGTTTCCTCTTCCTTCAAGTTAAAGGAAGTTGAAGGTTGTGTGTCAACCAGTCAAAAACAAATCGAAATTATCTACTGAATATTTGAATCAATCAAATAACTGCAATATCAACTCAAATACAATCTCAAGCACTTTAAAGCTTAAATGAAACCAAATAAAATCTCCAATTTAATCTGACTATTGTAATAATCATTTTGTACGCATATAGGTGCATCTCAATAAATTTGAATGTTGTGGAAATGTTAATTTATTTCAGTAATTTGACTCAAATTGTGAAACTCATGTATTAAATAAATTCAAATGCACACAGACTGAAGAATTTTGAGTCTTTGGTTCTTTTAATTGCTATGATTTTGGCTCACATTTAACAAAAACCCACCAATTTACAATCTCAAAAAAATATATCATGACATGCCAATCAGCTAATCAACTCAAAACACCTGCAAAGGTTTCCTGAGCCTTCAAAATGGTCTCTCATTTTGGTTCAATCATGGGGCTGATCTGACAATTATCCAGAAGACAATCATTGACACCCTTCACAAGGAGGGAAAGCCACACACATTCATTGCCAAATAAGCTGCTGTTCACAGAGTGCTGTATCCAAGCATGTTAACAGAAAGTTGAGTGAGAGGAAAAAGTGTGAAAGAAAAAGATGCACAGCCAACCGAGAGAACCGCAGCCTTGTCAAGCAAAATCGATTCAAGAATTTGAGCCAACTTCACAAGGAATGGACTGAGGCTGGGGTCAAGGCATCAAGAGCCACCACACACAGATGTTTCAAGAAATTTGCCTACAGTTGTCTTATTCCTCTTGTTAAGCCACATTTGAACCACAGACAATGTCAGTTTTGTCTTACCTGGGCTGAAGAGAAGAAGAACTGGACTGTTCCCCAGTGGTCCAAAGTCCTCTTTTTAGATAAGAGCAAGTTTTGTATTTGATTCGAAACCAAGGTCCTAGAGTCTGGAGGAAGGGTGGAGAAGCTCATAGCCCAAGTTGCTTGAAGTCCAGTGTTAAGTTTCCACAGTCTGTGATGATTTGGGGTGCAGTGTCATGCTGGTGTTGATGCACTGTGTTTTTTGAAAAGCAAAGTCACTGCACCCGTTTACCAAGAAATTGCACTTCATGCTTCGTTCTGCTGACCAGCTTTTCAAAGATACTGATTTCATTTTCCAGCAGGATTTGGCACCTGCCCACACTGCCAAAAGCACCCAAAGCTGGTTAAATGACCATTGTGTTGGTGTGCATGACTGGCCTGCAAACTCACCAGACCTGAACCCCATAGAGAATCTCTGTGGTATTGTCAAGATGAAAATGAGAAACAAGAGACCAAAAAATGCAGATGAGCTAAAGGCCACTGTCAAAGAAACCTGGGCTTCCATACCACCTCAGCATTGCCACAGATTGATCACCTCCAGGCCATGCCGACTTGAGGCAGTAATTAAAGAAAAAGGAGCCCCTACCAAGTATTGAGTACATATACAGTAAATGAACATACTTCCACAATGGCAACAATTCACAAAAAAAAAAAATTTTAATTGGTCTTAAGTATTCAAATTTTTTGAGATAGTGAAATGGTGGGGTTTTGTTAAATGTGAGGCAAAATCACCAGAATTAAAAGAACCAAAGACAAACTTCTTCAGTCTGTGTTCACTAAATTTATTTAATACACGAGTTTCACGATTTGAGTTGAATTACTGAAATAAATGAACTTTTCCACGACATTCAAATTTATTTAGCAGGCACCTGTATATGTAGATATATGGTGCATCATGTAGTGTGTAATCCTGTTTATTTTACACATTTAATCATTATATAGATGTATCTACATGCTTCTCAGTAGCAAGTCTAAGAAGAGTTAAGTGTACATTAACAAAAGCTGGATTTAAGACTGTGAATAATGAATTCATGATGATGATTTAAAACACACAAGAAAACACATGCAGAAACTTGAAAAGAATCTGACCTTCTCCTGATAGAGCTTGTGAAGCCAGTTAGCACACTCTTTTTCATCATCAGGGATCTCCTCAACTGGGAAACGCCTGTTAGGCAAAACACAGTACGCCAGTCAGAGCAGCACACCACTAGAGGGCAGTGTTAATAAAGGAAAGAGGATTAAGCTCAAGTACAGTGAAGGTCAAATTTCGTTACCAGGAAATTGCTAAGTATGTCTGTTCTAAAAAACGCATCGATTTTTGTAGGGTTCAAATGACGTGTTTTTGGCCTAAAATGATTTTTCTAAGTTAATTATACACTGGATCCTGTACACATGTTTGTAGAGCACAAACATCCCTATATATAAATGCTCGTAAAAAAGACATTTACAAACATGATCACTTGAAATTACTTGCACACATTCCAGTCATGAATGCCAAAAAAAAAAAAAAAAAAAAAAAAAAAAAAAAGAGGCAACAGTCAGGAGATATTTTTATCTTTGTGCTCAGGTAGCAAGTGTTTGTCTGGGTTAATGTGCTCCCTTGGTTGTTTAATGGAAACTGTTAGTTGCCTGCACAGAGTTTGCTATGAGTCAATAATATGCGTTAGGGCAAGATGCTAATAGTCTGTTTATGCTGTAATTAACTACAGTTACTCTTTAAACTAACTTAACCACACTTACTAGCCATTTTATTATCAGGTTGAATGCTTTATGAAATACTCAAATCAAACATCAGAATGAGGAAATACATAATGTAAGATAATGCATATGCCTGAATCAGGTATAAATGTTGGTGCTGGAAGGGCTGGTTTTAAGTATTTCAAAAATGGAAGATCTCGATGATTACTGACATTCTCACAATTAGCTCCTAAACTTTGGAATAGTCTTCCTGACATCACATTAAAATCTTGTGCTCTAGTACATCTGATCAAATGCACATGATCAACTTGTTGAGCTATTTTATGAGTTGCTCAGTAGCCACAATTGACTGTAGAAGACTGTAGAATGAACATTACTCATCATATACTCTAGTGCTCATGTTAGTTCTCACTCTCCAGTGTTCTGTATTGTTTAAAAATTTATAAAATCACACTCTTGATATCACCCAAATGAGGATGGGTTTCCCTTTTGAGTCTGGTTCCTCTCAAGGTTCCTTCCTCATAACACCTAGGGTGTTTTTCCTTGCCACAGTCACCATGGCTGCTCATCAGGGATAAATACACATCATTCACCTTAACTCTTAAATTCTGTCAAGTTGCTTTGAGACAAAGCGCTATAGAAATACACTTGACTGACTTTACAGAAAATTGTGGTAAAAACACAACATCCAGTTTTGGGCACTTCTGCAGGTGAAAACAATTTGTTGATAGAAATGTCAGAGTAAATTGGTCAGACTGGTTCGATTAGACTATAACCACTATTTCCAACCACGGTAAACAGAAAACCTGCCAAAATGTAACGGCTACAACAACAAAAACCCACATCAGGTTCCACTCATATAAAAAAACAAAACAGATTTTTGAAGTTATCCTGGGCACTGACTCACTGAAACTACAGAGCTGCATATTAACACTTCACCTGGCACTTTTTTGGTGGCTTTTATGTGTATTTGTGTAAAGATGTAGCATTTAAATGATCAGTGGTAAAAGTACTTTGAACACGATGCAAACACATTTAAGAAAATTACACACTTATCCAGAGCGACTCGCATTTATCCAAATCATAGAACTGAGCAGCTATGGGGTTAAGGGTCTCGCTCAGTGGCCAATGAGGGTCAGCTTGGTGTGACTGGGATTTGAATTCATGACTAGCTTCAAAGTCCAATGCCTTAACCACTAAGCTGCCATCTCCCCACAATTGTAATTAGTGCACAAGTGTCACTGTTTAACTTTTGCTAAAATATTTCTAAATAAAAAAATTTATCTTAAGTAAGCACTTGTACAAAAGTGTATAAAAAAAAAAAAAAAAAAAAAAGTGGAAAAGAAGAAAAAACAAAAAAAAACCCCACACAATAACCAGTCCAAAAGTAATTACAGCAGAATTTTTTTTTTTTTTTTTTAATTGTACAGTGCCAGGGTTTGTAACATTTGTTGGGATTGTTTCTAAAGTTCACACTCACCGGATTCTCATGTCTGCTCTGTATTTTTTGCCGTTGATGATGCCCAGCAGCGTGGGGTTCTCCTTGTCTTTGAAATTCAGTGTGACGTCATATATGGCTTTGACTAAAAAGGAAGCCCATGACAATATTCAGCTTAATGTCAGTACAGGATTAAAATTCTAATACATACAGAGACACAGCACTATGTCACAGACCTGTTCCCTTCAGGCATTGCAGTGTGGTGGTGAAGCCTTTGGTGCGTGGTAGTAGGTGGTATTTGAGTTTGGGGAGACCTTTACTCTCAGCCACCTGCATGCTGATCTGGTGTTTTTGCTCTGTAAATCGTGTTCCCTCACAGTACAGCAGGAACTGTAGAAATGCACATCACACACAATATGATATGATATAATGTATAGCTATAGTCACATCTACTAAACTATTATTGATCCCATAAGGGAAATTATTGCGTTACAGCAGCAGCAGGTTACACAATTTAAAAATAAATAATTAAAAAATAATTAAATAACTAACTCACATAAATACAATATAGCAAATGATGCTACATAAAAAAAACATTACAGGTTACAACCTGCATTATATCTGAAATGCTTTATCTACACCATACATGTAAGGATAGTTAATACACTTACAGACACCCTTGATTTTATACTAATATACTTATGTTGTAAGATAGGTGGATAATCTTTCACCCTAAAAACTATTTTTCTAAATGTATACATCTACAATTAAAATTGGGAAAATAATCACTCTTTCAAGTCAACAATTTGACAAGACTGAAATTGTCAGTTCCACCATGCCTTCATTTTGTACTCTAGTTTGATGGAACGTTTTAATCAGAAGATCTGATTCACTGCCTACCAAATGCTCAAACCAAAAATATCTCTCAGCTAATCATGTTTATAAAAAGGGTCCTCAAGCCTATGCGTATCAAACCAAGCTTGCTGTCAAATCTAAAAATAAACACTTCAAATAGTTATATTTTATCAGACTAATAAACAATTATCCACTCCAGTAAACATATCAAAAGATGAAAAAAAACCCTATATTCATTAGACTAGATATTTTCAAGCTAACACTTAGTGAGACAGTGTGTCAATCATTATTACGATTATCTGATGGGCGATGGCACATGCACACTGGTCGACAATTTGCATTTCCTGCTTCCCTGTTTGCAGAAAATCTGTACAAGAATATACAAGTTCCTTTATATATATATATATATATATATATATATATATATATATATATATATATATATATATATATATATATATATATATATATATATATATATATATATATATATTTTATAATATTTTCTCTCATAAACTACAATATTTCACTCACTTCCTCAGTTAAATGCTTTCCCATTGTGCAATAAAAATTATATGTGCAATACCACTTTTTATTTATTTATTTATTAATCTTCTGTCACAAAAAATAATCCATGTGCAAATAACGTAAATCAGACTACCTTTAGTTATGTATTAGAATGGGGGAGGAATTTGGAGTTAGCAAACACATTTTGAAGTTCGATAATTAATGTGCAGGAAGTCAGTGCATCTCTGGCATATTGATGAACTGATATGCGTTTGTGGGTGTTATGTGGCTTTAAGCCAGCCAGTACAAGTAAGCAAATATGTGGTTAAAGACTTTTAGACTTCTGCTTATGACATGGTGGTATAGAAAGTATAACTCTGTTCAAAAAGGACTTGTTTATACATGGGGAAATTTGGTAATGAAATTATCACCTGACATTTTGGTTTCAATTGAATCAGTTCAAGTGATTTTATAAACTGAGCGATGCGAAGTCTGTAAAAGACCTGTAAAAATAACGAACTAATAAAATAACCTGTAAAATAACTCTAGGAAACTGATATTCCAGCTTTAATGACATGTCAATTATCACTTCATATAGTGTGATAGTGTGAGAAAGAGATCACTATTTTCTACAGTAATGATGCATTGTAGTTTTATATCTTCTGCAGAATACAAGCAGGACAATTAAATATAGAAAATATTTACAAGAACTCATCAGCAGGCTGCAGAGGCTTTAAGGAAGTAACTTCATACCGCATTGTACGTATGTACAGTACTGACTTGAGCATCCACAATCCACGTGCAGCGATAATAACGGTCTGCACTAAAGATACGTGGTGTGAGTAATATACATGAAAGTTTTATGCGGTTTGTCTAATTTCACTTTCTCACTCACTCACACTCACATACATACATACACACACACACACACATATATATATATATAAGCAATCGTCATGATGTAAACAATATATACATGTATATATTGTTTACATCATGCTGATCGCTTACAATTTGGGAAATTTCCACACACGTTCTCCTGCATTACTCACCAGATATACTGTATGTTTGGAAAATGTATCCATTTAGGATAGTACTGATGTCACTATCTAAATGTGCAGCACTTTCTGATATTAAACGAGTAGGCAAGAGTGACCGTTTTTTTCTTTTAATATAATTCTCAACAATACCACCTGGTGTGGTTTCAGGCAATTGAGATTATAGCCTAATTTCTTGAGCACACTCACCCACATGTACTCAGGATAATCCTTGAGCTGGTTGAGCCCCTAAATACCGCCTCCTTGTCCTCCTCCCACTTTCTTTTGCAGAAAACAATCTCCAGGAAGTACCAGGTCCAGCCAATCAAGGGAACTTTCAGCAGCTCCTGTTTCGCCAGCACCTTGGAACTCTTAGAGAATTGAAAAGAACATTGTGTATTTTTGCTTTTACATTTTTTGCTTTACAGAATTTCTAGCTTCAACACAAAAAATAAATAAAAATAAATAAAAAAAATGAATGCTTTTTCAAAATCATTTCCATAAAGTCCATCATTTTCCTGGCCTGGAAATAGTCTGAGTGCATGTCTTAATGTTTTCTCTACTACATAGTGTGATCTCAGTAATCAGTAAATGACTTGGCCCTTGAAGAAGGTGTAATAACGAAATGAACTAGGTGTGTTGACGTAAGGGATCACTTCAAACTGTGCAGTGTAGGGGGTTCCTTCACAACTGTGGAGTTAAGAACTCCTGACCCTCATCAAATGCATATCAAAAGCTATATTAAAGAAAATACACAGGGTGTCAACAAATAACAACTAATCAGGCCCATTATCTAATTTCTGTAGGTTAACTGGGGCCCAAGACATTGAATCATATATCATGTTTAACTTTTTTGTGTATGTGGTGCATGTTCTTGGCGTACTCACCCCTAGCACACCGTATCTCTCACACATGGTCCAGCCGCACAGGAAATCGATTTCGTAGTTGTGGTTGAGGATGATGATGACGTGCTCTTTTCCAAACATATCCACTGTAGCTTGGTCAGTATAGAGTGTGCATTCCGTTCCTGACCACCACTCCAAAAGCATCACCAACTCTGACAGGGAGAGAGAAAAATCCATTAATGTTTACGCCTAAATACAGTCTTCAGTGCTGTAGATGAAGTATGCATCATTTTTTAATGTTTCAACTATTCTCACACACCGTTTTAATATTTATAAATAATTTCCCATGTTAGTGGGTTTAGAATATATATGCACAATATTTCTGTATTACTATAAGACTATATGTATTATAATATATACTATATGACCTATGCATTAGTGCAGAGAAATACTGCTAATAAGAGCATGTAAAGTATTTAGATTTAGCAGGAATGAAACTGGCAAAGACCCTGTCTATTTCTAGGAACAGCATTCATTCATCTGTAGCAACTGATGACCAGACTCATACTGGATTAAATTAAGCTAATCATTATATATTTTGGAAAGTACGGCCTGCAGTGTTAAGGGGGGAAAGCATGCCGTGTATGCTGTAATTCATTAAATCAAAGCTAATCAAATTTTATTTGACACACACACACACACACACACACACACACACACACACACACACACACACACACACACACACACACACACACACACACACACACACACACACACACACACACACACACACAGTACGACATCCAGTTAAATGCTTTGTACGACTGTCCAACATTTAAGCATTAAAAGGAATAGAATTTAAGGATAAAAAAATTAAATAGACAAATAAAAAGTATAAACTATAGAAAATATATGTATATCCAATGATGTCATCACAGCGAAAAACATACGATAAAAGTCATGTGCGTTTTTTGTTGTTGTTGTACACTCACACACACACACACACACACACACACACACACACACACACACACACACACACACACACACACACACACACAATACTTACGACTCCATAGCGAATAGGACATGCGAGTGTTGATCTTGCGGTAGAGCTGTTTGTTGATTGGCCAAAGCACGCAGGTACACAGCTGAATGAAGTTAATAATGAGGCCGCTGACCACGAATACGAAGCCGATGAGGAGCTGCAAGATGAACTGGCTCTTCAGCCAGGCCAACACACCCATGACGGACAAGCCTTTGCCTCACACACACATACACGCACACCTGTGGCGAGAGACAGAGAGCATGTGTTTGTAGCAGAGTCAACTGCCAACACTAGACATTTAAATGCAATGCAAAAAAACGCATTCATATCTCGCAAACTTTATGTAGATAAGCAAATGACGAATCACTGCATATCGTGGATGTGATTGAATTTGCATGGCACTGTGAAAAAGACCCAAGTATTTCTGAACCATGCCTAAGCACAATTTAGGTACTTCTTTGAATAACCATGTTATTTTATACATTGTGAGATTTAACCACCAAAATCACACAATGCACTGCAAAAAGTCTGAAGCAATGAGATCCTAGTTGCATACCCATAATGCAACACTGGTCATTTAACATTCTTCCCTTTAAAGTGGGAAACCGGAAATCGGCCTTACCCTCTAAACATCGACGTATGATAGGCTAGCTAACTAATTGAAAATGTAGGCAACATTTTTACACAAAATTAAATAAGTACCCTTTCCCCTAGTTAGGGATCACTCCAAAGACACAACAGAAAACACCTGAGCAAGAGGAGGAGCTTTCTGAATGAACAAGCAAGTATAGATGCCTCCTTCTTCTAACAGGTTAAATGCAGGTAGTCTGCTTTCATATGCGAGTGTACAAATTGTGAACTAGTTGATTTCAAGGGAGTGTATTTCAAAAATGCAAAGCAATGCATTGTGTCCTTAATAATGGCAAACTGTGATCGAGTTCCTGGTCATGAGCTAAAGTTCATAGATTCAAGGAAGCACAATGCTGTCAATGCATAATTAGGTATAAGCTGTGCAGTGTTCAAAATGAGGAAGTGCAAGTTATTTGTGTTGTGTAAAACATTTTCTCTTCAGGGAACTTGTGGTATAGAGAAATACAAAACGTATACAAAACTTACCACAAGGGGTTCTTCCTCCTTACAGTCCTCTTTACACGGCCCGTCACTCAACACCACAGACCTGTAGGAGAAAGCGAGCGATCTCAGTGTGACCTACATACCCCACACCACCTTTTTGTATGCACCAATCCCATGCTTACACAAGGACACAAACCTTGATTAACACATGTATAGCTCCAGATAGATCCCTGCCCATTGTCTATTTTTACCTTGTAGCTGTGGCGGCATGCCCCGACAACTCCACATCTAAAAAAACGTTTCGGTTTGAATTAACATGGCAGTGAATTTGGCTTTTAACTCGGTACTTTTCTTCTTCAAAAAGACAAAACCATTCTAGAGTGCCGTATTACTTGTACAACTTGCTTATCAAACTAGAATATCCACAAGGACTTTGGTAAAGGGGAGACTCAAGCTATAGCTCTCCCTCTCTCTCTCTCCCTCTCCACACACACTTTCTCTCTAGGTGAAAGTTCATGCAGCTCATATAAATTCTCAGGTGCCTCTCTTTCCAGTGCTCTTTCAGACATGCTGCTTTCCCTTGCAAATATTGCATATTGTACAATCCTCAAGGTCATGCTCTCCATTTTACATCGTTTGCTTTAGGTTATTTTCAGTCGAAGCACATTACATGCATAGCATCACGTACAGTTTCGTTCTCGTCTTTGTAAGTGAACAATACACCAAAATGGTTTGACTGCAAGTAATCCCAAAGCCTTAGATTCAAAAAAAAAAAAAAAAAAAAAACAACCTTTACCTACTTATTTCCTTCTTTTGCCATGGTTACACCACCAAATTCCACTGTGTGAAGAAACGAAGAATGGCAACAGTCTAGTCATGCCTGATAAATGGATATTGCCCTACTTTTTTGAGTTGCAAGCCAAATATCAATGCGGTGTTGATGTCCAACCAACATTATGTATAATTTTGTAAAAAGCAAAAATATGGTCTCCAAATTTCATACGTAATATAAAGCTTGCAGACAAATGACTAATTACCAAACCAGCAAGGACGTGTTTTTAAACCTGAACACAAATCATTACTTAGACAAAGAAAATGGAGAAAGGGAAGGTTGGGGGGAAAGAGAGAGGACGCTGAACTCACTAGTATTGCCAGAATGCTACTGCTACAGTCTGCAAATTCCAAAGAACTGCCTACGTGTGTGTGTGTGTGTGTGTGTGTGTGTGTGTGTGTGTGTGTGTGTGTTGAAGGGAGAGAATCAGAATTTTAAAAATCTGTATATAAAAACACCTAAGTAGAGACAAATTGAGGCCCAACAAGAGAAAAATATTAATTGTATACAAATTATTCTTAAATAAATGCATGGATATTAGAGCACTGCATTCCAATCACTTCATTGATTGATTTTTCTGCCTTGAAAACATATTCAGTACACTAACTCGCTCAAGATTTTGATAAAAGTTTTATTTGGACATTAAGATCAATGAAAATGAAAGAATTTTTCTTATTGGTCGTCTTGAACAGGTTCACACTTAACCACACCCACTTTTCACTCAAACGATAGGTAAAGTTAAATCAATTGGTCTATGTGAAAGAAATATGTTTATATGCACAGAACAAAATAATGAGTGCAGAGTATTTGAGACAAATTTAAATATTAATATGCACCTATACAATCTAAATAAAAGAAGATTCTGTGTCTAAACAAGCATAACTCCAATCGGATTTCTTTATAACTTCTTGACATATAAACTAATGCAGATGTTTTTCAAACTATCACAGAACCTAACAAAACTAACTTTTAGAATATGCACCATAAATGGGGCAGAAAAACCAATGGCTGGAATTAAATCTTAAACCTTTGTTATAACTTCTTTGTTATATTGTTAAATGATGCATGATATTTTTCCTATTTATAACATCACCAGCCATAAAATGTGAAATGCTGCACAAGGTAGGGCATTCATTAAAATGTAATGGACCATGAGTTTCCTCATAACACTGCTGTGTAACTATCACTATTGACCATTAAAGGCTTATAATGAGCAAAGCATTATGAATCACCTACCTCAGACGAAGGACTTTTACACAAATCCTTTTGAATGCAAGTAGTCAAACACCAGGTAACCAGCTCTTTCAACACCATTACAAGTACTTAACTAGATACCAACTAGTATGCGGTTTTGCACCTTGTGTGTTGTAACTACGATATCACATTTCAACCGAGGAACTCTGCCCACCTTAAGCCACACACTGATATGACTGGCCAAAGGCCATCCAGAAAACTGAAGAGTAATCTTATATAGATTACAAATGATTATTATTTATTTATATTTTTTAAAACATATAATATATATGAATATAACAAAAAATAATATACATACAGTATATATATATATATATATATATATATATAATCTTTTTTCTCTGAACTCTGAACCAATTTCAGAGACTAATACAGCAAGCTTGCATACATACAAAAACTAAAATATTTAAACAGCACTTACCAGTAGGCATAGTAGGCCACTGCCATGACCACTAACGCCCCACAGATCCCTGTAAAGATCATAACAGTCCCCTGGTTCAACATCTTCACCTTGAGTTTGTACCCACAATTCCGTGTAAAAAAAACAATAGTAGAACTGGGAAACGTTTGGCTGTCAAAAAAAATTTCGCTCAGACTTTCTTTCCAGAGAAAGTCCACAAAGTCCGAGGAAAACGAGGGCCCTCCACTACCTGCCTGGCTAACATTCCATGCTAATGTTAATCCCAAAGTATGAGATTATGATGATGGCAGCAAGAACAAATTGAGATCCCATAAACTTAAGGAGGCGCCACATGAACCTCCGTCAGCACAAACCGAGGAGATTGAGATCTACAGGGCTGCGAGTCAATAGAGAATGCCCATGAGCCATCACCACCAAATGCTAATTATCACCCAAACATACACTAAGGTAGCAATTTGTTAGCCAAAGATAACTGTTTCATTAAAGTTGACTTGACAAAGGGGATGTCTTTTTCAAAAAGACAGAAACACTGTGCCTCCACGTTGCTAATCTGCTCTGGATTAGATTAGCGGTGATTAGTGCTCTAGAGCAGCACCCCGGATAAATCACATTTCATTAGCATCAAACTTAAACAAGGCTAGAACTTCATAGGCGCTCTTCCTGAAAGATGATGGTGTCAAATAAGAAGGTAGCAGGTACCATAAAAAGTAAAATAAAACACTTGTGTTCAATAAAAAGTAGCACAGTAATCAGGCAGTGTCATTAATACCCTTCTATCAATGCTTTAAAATGATTAGTTAAGTTTCACACACTCAATTCAGCATCTTCAACGGACAGAACCCAACCTCTTGGTTTCAAAAAGAGTGAAGGTTCTTAGCTTTTTTCTTACATTTTAGAGAGCATGGAGAAGAAACTAACTCATTAGTGTGAAACGTAAAACAAGGGCTGCTACAAATAATCTATGAAATTGATAATACCTGATAATTAAATTCATTGTCAACAAATGCCGTTATCGATTAGTTGGGCTGCTGAAGTTATGGGTTAGCATGACTTTAACATAACACCGCTTCTGGCAAAATGCAGGTCAACCAGACCTAGAAAAAAATGTTCGACCCAAGTCATCCAAGGCATGGGAGCATTTTATTATTAAAAACGCAACAAAGAAGACTGTAACCTACAAGTTAATGCAAAGATGAGCTGAATATCAGCATGGTAAGAAAAACTGTATAATCCTCTTTATGTGAAAATGGTATAGTTTAATGAAGTGCTAGCGTGTAAACAGTTTGCTAACTTCGGGAGAGTCACACTGGATCTGTTCTGTTGAACAAACACTAAATCTAAACAGCAGCAGTAAACTATTGCATTTTAGTCACTCCTGTGGGTTTCAGCGAATGCTTATGCGTTTGTACACCAATGCATATTTTTTTCCTATTTTCTATTAAGCCGGTTAGCTTACTGTGTTTTTCCAGGTCTATTCTCCTTCTACAGCATTTGTCAAAATTTCTGTTTTCAAACAGGATTTACTGCAGCTTTACTACATTAAAATGCTTGTTTTCAATCTTGGTATATTTAATTTATGCATATATCATTTCATTAGATATTCTACACAACTGAACAAACTGTCTCTGTATTCATGTAAAGAAAAATTGTCAAAACAATGTTGTCAACTTGCCAACTTCAATTATCATACAAAAGAATACAAATGTTAATTTACACAAATTGCTTTACCTTGCATACTCAAATGCTTTAAAAATTAAAAATAAAAAAAAGCAGCCACAATTATCCAAATTAAATATTTAAACTCAATATTTTGCCCCCCCCCCAGTATATTTTTATACATAAATACCTTGAATTAAGGTTTTATATAGTTATAATAAGTAAAACACCCAATTAAAAAAAATATAAAAAAATCTGATTAATAATAATAAAAAAAGAAAACGTTCAATTAATCGATCATCAAAAAGATCATTAGTTGCAACCAAACCTTAAACATAATTTAAACTCCCGGTCTTAATTTCCTCGTACTAATAAACAGACTCTCTATAAATATGCTCTTTTGTCTACAACTGCAGTGTGTGAGGATATCAGAGAGACGGCCCATGCTATTCAGAAACCATGACAGAAATTCAGAGACTTGTGATAATGAAGTGTCTGTGAAACCTGATAAACTCTTGATGGGATAAATTAATTTTCATTGTATTGTGTATTTTGTCCTGTAGTCCTGATCTGTCAGAAGAAAACAGCTCTGAGACACACAAAAGGCTTTGTGTTTCCAGTTTACCTTGTATCATAATGCCTGGAACAGCAAGTACATACATTCAGCTGGACTCGTTACGAACAAAGTGCTAAATCCAAGCGTGTTTATGACACTGGAAATGAGGACAAGTGCAAAATTATTTAGGGTGCTTTTTGGACATAGTGAAAATGACTCATGACATTGCTTTTCATTACTGTCTAACAACTCAGGTTGCTTAAGGGCTTTTTCAAACACATTAGTACCTGTCTTCATTTTTCCTATTATGCTTAAAGAATGAATAAAAAAAAATCCAAAAATATTTATATCTACTACAAAACAAGACTCTCAGCCAGGGTGTACGAAAAAACCTGATCCACTTGTTACCAGAAAGTATTTATAAAAAAAAAAAAAACCCAGTTTTATAAGCAACATATAAAGATCAAATCTCAAAAATGTAACAATTCCAGACCCGACCAGGGAATCTTTCGGGACCTGAGAGCCTCTTGAACAATAAGTGTACTGTAATAGGGTTAGCTTTTATTACCGCAGGAGCTAATAAGGATTATAACTGACGTTTAGGTCATGTTTCTGAGACCATGTGGCTGTTCAAAGGTCTGTGCACCTGATTATTCAGGAAACAAATCCATAAAAACAAAGACAAACTCACTCAGGGAACCTTAAGACTGCAGTTAATATGTTATGAACTTGACTCATAAAATAAATATTAGGTACATTCAAGGAACATTTACACTCAATATTGAATGTACACTTAATATAATATTTATGAGCCATTAGAGCGTTTTAGTCTTAAAATCTTTTCCTCAAATACACACCCTTTTGTTAAACAATAGATTTAAAACATTTAATAGAAACAGATCTTTTTTGCACAAGCACCCAAATTATTATTTTCTTTAAGGTTCTGATTAGAAATTAGATTTGAGATTTTTTTATTTTATTATAATATATATTTTATAATAATTCTGATCTCTTAATTGAAGTAAAACTTTACAAGCTCCCATCACAAAATAATGAAAAACACAAGAGTCACAATGATGGCTTCCTTTAAGACGCGTTTTGTGAAACGTGTTGTGTCAGGCAACATTGCGCACGTTCGACTCGTAAAATGTGTCAGTGGGTCAGATCAGATGATGTGTATAATTCAGACGAGCAGTGAACCAGTGTTACAGACTGGAATCTCCCAAACACCAGTACTTGGTAACAGATTGGCAGATTCCCAATTAAAACAACCAATTACAGCGGATAGTTGATCTCCTGATCTTCACCTTTGTAAAAAATAAAAAACTGTTTAATGTCACAAACCCCAGGAGATCTGCACCTTTATCTGTAAGCCACCGAGTGGGATGAAAACCATACATGTGCTACACTGGAAGGGATTGGAGAAAAAAGTCAGGATGCTCAGTAAAATTGTGATGTCTGTGGATTAAGTGAAGCATGTGAAGCTGTATAGCAGACAATGACACAGTTTTCTACTTCATACAGACCTCTACAGAAAATCCAGCCTGAATTTTCAATGTATTATCTTCAGTGGTACAAAAGACTGCTTCTAATAATAATAATAATAGAATAATAATTATATAATATATTAATCAAAACTGAGTATTTTGTTTATTGGTCTATTCAATGAGAAGTCTGTTCTCTTTCCTCCTCTGCACAAACACAAACCTTCAAATTTCATCCTAAAACTCATAGATCACCACATTGAACATCTATGGAAAATTTTAAGCAAGGGTTAAAAAAAGCCATTATTGAAAGCAGGCTATTATCCATTACGTCTGAAACCAAGTAATTTCCTTCTATATAGTTCCTCTAACATCCTACCATGTCATCAGAGGCGCACTTCCTAACTTCTTACATAAATAATATAAATAGTTGGAACCACAATTCAAATCACAAAAATGACTGAATAAACAATTAATTAACTATAATATAATTAAGGGGAAGTGATCGTTCAGTGTTTAAAGTTCTGGGTAACTGATTAGACGGTCAGAGATTTAAATCCCAGCACCACCAACCTGCCACCGCATGGTCCTTAAACAAAGCCCTTAACTCTCTCTCTGCTCCAGGGGCCCTAACCCCAGTTTCCAAACACTACTTGGATATGTGAAGAAAGAAGTTGCCTCTGCTGTAATGTACATGTGACAAATAAATTCATCTACTATGAACTTTCTACTGTTCCAAAAGTGTGCTAACCAAACCTACCATGTATTGTGTGAGTAGCTGGGATAAGATGTTAGACTTGTGATCGGAAAAGTTTATGGGTTCAAATCCCAGCACCACCAAGTCGCCACCGCTGGGCCCTTAACCCTTAATTGGTAACGCTGGAAAAGGATGTCTGTGAATTGGCATAAATATCATATGAAGAAAACTTATTTACAAATGAGCTCATTTTGTACCATTTCTATTCATGCATTATTTTTTGAGGTATTGATTTTTGATTGCTTATTAAAATGAACCAAACTATAGACCATGAAGTCAACCCATAAAGCAAGGGGTCGGTTTTACCCACGCCCATTATATGCGTAACCACGCCCTTCGGCTCTCTGCACTATAGTAACCTGGCCATCGCGCGACATTGAGTAAGCGAGGTCGGCGTGATGGAGCAGCCACGCTGAGCTCGTGCACACGCCGAAAACACCCATAACAACGGGGTAAACATGTGCTTCACGGTGCCACCTCGCATCTGATAGTGACAGTGACACGTTATTTAACATTATAACTCATCTATAGGTGCTGTAAGTCAGCTGGCTAAGCGACTGCAGCAGCTAGTCGAGCTTGAGCACTCAGCCCAGGCGTTACTAAGCATCTATGAAGCAGCAGGAAAAGCCTCCAGAGCAACACATCAGCAAAAACATTATTACCTGGAGCTCATCAGGCCAAGTGGTTCAGCTCCCGGCAACTCAAATAAATTAGAATGATATGATCGAGTTTCCGTGATGTTCACCATCACTCTCTGAGATGCCTCGACCCCTCCATGCACATGTAATATATTTATAATGCATATTATAATTTAATTACCCGTCTCCCGAAGCGCACACGTTCTCATATCAGGTGCCGACAAAAACCGCGATTTCTCTTCCAATTCCTGCCCAATAACACCCCCAACCCGAGCAGGACTGTCAGCTGGGTGCTCGGATGATCGCTCACTCTTTGTCCGTTAGCGGTAGATCACTCGTCACCATCGCATTTCTCGAACATGTTTTATTACACACCCGTATTTAGCCTATTTCCGCTTTCTTAAAACTGATTGGATGGTTGTTTGCAGCTGTCCAATCAGATCAGGGGTAAAATCAATGATAGGAAATTGCTGCGCGCGGAAGGCGGGGTTTGTAATACTTTGGGTGGAAATAAAACACAAGAGGAAATCTTAACTTCCTGTCCGACAATGCAATCGTTCGAATGGAAATCTTAACGCTACATACACAGTTCCGCCTTGTACACTTAGAAGCGTACTTAATTTCTTCACTTTCTACTCAGTTGTGTTTTTTAATTTGTTTGTTTTAACTGCTGATTTTAGTAAAAGTTTTTATAGGTTACAGGTGCAAGAGTCGATTTTTATTATTCTTTACTTACATATAATTATTATTTTTTACTTACATATAACATGAACTATATATAAAACTTAAAAACAATAACAAAAAAACCTAACACAAGTATTGAACCTGTGCTTAGCAAACGTGTATTAAATTTAATTCTTGCAAAAACGTTACATATTTAAAATCTGTGAGAGATAGATGCCAATTGGGTGAGAACTAAAAATTACTAACTACCAAATATCAATACATAAAATCATCTTTTTGTCCACCAGAATGAATGAATGTAAGTAACAAGTGAGAAATGTAAGGATGAGTATAATTTCTGGGGTTCTCACTTTTAGTTAGGAAGCCTTTTAATCCAGGCTATGAGTGTAAATGTGTTTTATTTCTTCTCTGAAAGGCTCTCAGTAATATAGTTAGATTGGTGCCCAGTCCAGCCCCAGGGCCAAATTAAGATCTTGGACAGATGGTAATTGCCTCGTGGCTTCTCTATTTGAAATGTAATACAGAAGACCTGCTGGCCAACATTTTTTTTCTCCTGATGGTGGCAGCAACATGAACTGGAAGAGTTCTTTTTCCCTGTCTGTCTAAACCTGCAAATTAGATTTTTTATCCAAAACTACAGATATTTAACAATAAGAAGGGGCTATTTTATAGCCACTATATTTCAAAAGAGCTGGAAACAAAAATACGCATTTATATATATTTAGTATTTTGCAATATCCATAAGTATTTTTTGGGGCCCACTGGTATTTTTATGTGTTCATATGTGGCCCAGTTAAAATCTTTGACATTGCTGTCAAAAATGTTTTAGAGAAACATTCTCCGATTAGGAATTGAGACAAAGAGCATGTATAGGAACAGTGACACCAGTATGAGTTATGGGCTACATTAACCAGGTACTGTATTTATTTAATTCCTTTGGTTTCCCTTAGGGTCCTCACATTCTCCCCCACCCTTTTGTATAGGATAAATAGTGCACTATCTATGTCTGCCATATGGTCTCTTGGAACTCACACACACATAAACTTGATTCCCAACAGTCAAGATGTTACTCGTGTCAATCCGTATGTCCTGACCATATCAGGTTTCTTTTATCTATTCTAATGGCATGTGCATGGTTGTAGCTCTCAAAATGGGTTCTCATTTTAATGATATATTTATATTTAATGTCCTAATGGCAGTAAAGATCACTACCAGCTATTATTATAATCATTAAAGAAACAGTATTACCGGTATAAATGTTGATCTTTATCATAGGTGTATACATTAAACCCAAAAGTAATTCAAAAGTTTACGTCTAACTGCACGTGGTCCCAGTAAAAGTACTTCTGTCTTATCCGAGTTAAGCAGAACGAAGTTATCAAACATCCACTGTCTAATGTCCTTTACACACTACTCAACATTGTAAAGCCGATCTCTCTCATTTGGCTTTGCTGAAACATACTGTGCTATGATGAGGCAGCTTACCTGACAAGGATCAAGGTCAAGTTTTTTAATTATAAAATAGTGTATAAATTATAGTGCTGTCTACAGGATTGTTTATAAAATAGTTTGAATTTATATTAATAGTCTGGATTTGCCTGATATTTTCAATTTTATTTTAGAAAAAGTTAATGAAATCATCACTATATATTGATGGTGTACATGTTAGTGTGGTGCTTTTATTCACTGTTAATTTCACTACATATTGAATAAAAATACAGGATTATGCTTGTTATTTTCTTTGAGGGTAGAGAAATATGCTGATCTAGCAGCACTAAGAGCTTTTCTGTAACACAGGAGGCTCTCATTCCATGCTATTTGAAATAAATACCGTCAAATTAGTTTTGACGCCATTCACATTCTAATTTCTCCCTTATCATTTTGGTTTTAAGGGGAGCTACATCATTTAGAGCGTGATAGAACGTTGATACTAGGCATCAGTGGCCCAGTCAAACTCTGCGGGTCAGATGGTGATCTAATTAATCTCAATAACTCCGGAAGATTATTGATAAAACTCGGTGCTGTTGTTGACGTGAGTGTACGCTTAACACAGTAACGTGGCGAGGTACTTATGCAATGACTGAGGCAGATTTTAAAAGAGATAAAGTAATGATCTGAAATAGCTTCAGACTACGGAATTATGTCTATTTTTTATATCGAATCCAACAACTGCTGTTTTTAAGGAGTCTTTCTGATTATCAAAAATAATATTAACAACAATTACCAACAATTAATGCTTTTTCTAAAGAAGGAGCCAGGTTTGTGATGAAATCTGCAAATTCTATGAGACAATCAGAAAAGGGCTCTGGAGGTATATAAATAATAATTAATGGAATTGACTGACTAGGCTTGCTTTTGGATGCTAAATATTTTATGTTGGTGTAAAGAACTTCGAATGTGTCACATTTCACATTTATGTATATATGTGTACATAATATATGTGTGTGTATATATATATATATATATATATATATATATATATATATATATATATATATATATATATATATACTGTATATAGTAGACTTGTTTATTCAGCTTGCAGATTTCTCAAATGCCACAATCTTATAACCTTCCACTTCTGCACATTTTCTCTTCAATGATGTCCACACATCTCTGCACTGCTATAGCCTTTATATTTATTTACTGTACAGGGCTGGTGTATATAACAGTACCCAGGAGTTTTAAGGCTAGATATTAATTCAGTTTAATATACGTTTCTGTTAAACACAGTACATTAAACTTCTGATCGGGAATCCTTTTATTTATAGTCAGCGCTTTTGACATGAGAGATCTAAATGCTTATCTTTAGATCAAAAGTGCTGACTGTGCATTCAGTCTTATTTATTTTAATGTTACTCAAGTTACTTAAACAGACTTTTGTTTATTTTTATAAATAACCAGAAAAATATATTTAAAAAAAGAAGTATGCATACTACATAAACAAGTATGCATAATTGACAAACAAGTATGCGACACACTATAACACTCAGAATAAAAATCTAATGTATTAAGAGTGGACAATAAAAATCAACATGCACTGTCTTTGCATGTAGATAACATTGGGACTCTGGTTAAAATGTACAAACCCGATTCCAAAAAAGTTGGGACACTGTACAAATTGTGAATAAAAACAGAATGCAAATGATGTGGAAGTTTCAAATTTCAATATTTTATTCAGAATACAACATAGATGACATATCAAATGTTTAAACTGAGAAAATGTATCATTTTAAGGGAAAAATAAGTTAATTTTAAATTTCATGACACCAACACATCTTAAAAAAAGTGGGACAAGGCCATGTTTACCACTGTGTGGCATCCCCTCTTCTTTTTATAACAGTCTGCAAACGTCTGGGGACTGAGGGGACAATGTTGTTCTAGAACTTGGATATACCTTTTAGCAATGATGGTGTCTTTCCAGATGTGTAAGCTGCCCATGCCACACACAATCATGCAACTCCATACCATCAGAGATGCAGGCTTCTGAACTGAGCGCTGATAACAGCTTGGGTTATCCTTGTCGTCAGATGACATGGTGTCCCAGTTTTTCCAAAAGAACTGTCCCATTTGTCTCATACAGGATTCTAAGTGCTCAGCAGTCTTTAGATGATGAGGTATTTAAAATCTTTGCGATGTGATTTTGAGGAACATTTTTCAAAATTTACTCCACAATATTTATATATATATTTATATCTGCTCATCTTTACCTCTAAAAGGCACTCTGCCACTCTGAGATTTTTTTTGCCAATTAACCAAGTTAGCTGCTCACTTTTTACACTTTTGTTGCCCCTGTCCCAAATTTTAAGATTCAAAATCACCTTATTTTTTTCCACGTAAAATGGTACATTTCCTCAGTCCGTCCTCAGTTTATATATCCTATTGTGAATCAAATATAAGTTTATGCAGATCATTGCATTCTGTTCTTATTCACATTTTACACAGCGTCTCAACTTTTTCAGGAGTGGGCTTGTGATAAAAAGAGCAGATTTATTGCACACATAAACTAGAACAACTAACATTGTCTTGAACTCTCAAATTTATAGGGTCTACCCTGGAAGCTCTTCTGTCTTAGAATTTTTTCCACCATCTTACAGTTAAGATGTTGCGATGACTGTTAAACTGATAAAAGTCCTCTAGCTCATCCGATAATGACCTGACTAGATTATTACAGGACAACTTTGCCCCACATCCACAGGGCTCACTGAATAGTTTGATGCTAAAAATAAGTGCTGAAAAAATTTAGGGGTTTCAATTTGTTATCAAAATTCTCTCAGTCTAGGACATTGGTCTCTAGAAATATGCTCTTGATCTCTAACAAGATTTTTAAAATATTAATTCTGAAGTAATTTCTTCCTCTAGAAATCTAAAAAAGCTTGAATTTGGAATGGATTTGATCGCATTTCAGTATTGATCTTGAGTTGGGTTCACTTTTATTTGGACTCCAACGTGATTCTGTCTAGCTTTGATTTGGACTTGTACTTGATTCAGTTTCACTTATACTTTGTGAGCTGGCCTCAACCCGGTTTACGTTATATCAGATAGTGCTGATCCTGCCAGTGGCTCTCTTGACTATAGGCCTATGTGTCACCCATATACATCACAACACCTGCTGAAGAAATATCTACTGGAAGAACACTGTCCATTGCTCCAGTCTTTGTGTCAAGGAGCAGTGGTTCTGTGGTGGGTGTGTTCTTCGTAAGATGTGTTGTGGGCTGTGGGCAGAGATTTAGAGGCTGTTGTTGAATGACAGCATAAATAAAATTCTACTGTTACTAAGATACTAATTTAGATGCTGGAATAATAAATGCCAAGTATACATACTCAGAAAGTTAGTATGCATACTTAAACATCAAGTATGCATACTTGATTTTTAAGTATGCATACTTGATGTTTAAGTATGCATACTAACTTTCTATCTCGATACATCATCATGAAAACCGAAATATCAATTTAATTTGTTTTCAGATTGTTGCAATCAGAAAGAATATGCGTAAAAAGTGTGCGAATCTACACTCTCACTGAGAACTTTATTAGGAACATCTGTACTCCTAACCATTCATGCAATTTTCTTTTCAGCCAATCATGGTGGAGAAACTGAAATCAGCTTCAAATAATATTCACATCAACCATCAGAAATGTTTATGGATAATAAGTGTACCATTGGCAGAAAAAGGCATGGTTTATACTTGGCGTAGACATTATTAGACTGCTATGAAGAAATAGCTGCAATTTTTTGTATAATTTCCAGTTTTCCTTACAGCAGCAACGTACACTAGATGGCATGTCAGGGCCACGTGATGTCTTTACCTCTATTGTAAATTGATCTGTAAAATCGAACTGTATTTATAGATTTCTCACACTGCAGAGTTAAACTGCTTCTAAAACATTGTTCCATTGTCCATTGCCACAGTGTGACTGTTCTCTTTCAAACATTCGCTCGGTATCTCACTATGGGAATCGCCTCGGGCGTGACCAATCCTGGAAGCATCAATCACACCACGCCTGTCGGCTGACAGACCAATCACACAGTGATGCGGAGTCCCGCCTCCTATATACACCGCTGCTGGAGGTCCCTGCCTCATTCTCGTTCTCTTCCCCGTGAAGATCCTTTTAGGAAGCTATCCTCAGCAGATCCTCTGGGGGCGGTCGTTTAACTGTTCACAGACAGGCCGTTAAGGTACGTCTCCGAGCGCGGCTGCTTCTTGGGGAGAATATCCACTGTCAAAGTGGATATTCCCTTCTGCTATTTTTTCTTTTCACATCGCGTCAGCGGTATTACGTCATTGTTCAAGACCCGTTTCTCGAGAAGCACGCCGTGGTGATCTCGTGGTTTTCCTTTTTCCGGTGATTGCACCTCCGTTATGGCGGCTGCGAGTTCATCCGGGTGCGCGGCGGGGAAAGTCCAATCCCGACCGTGTGCATGCAGGTCTACGATCTCGGCAAAAGACTCTCATCCCCTGTGCATCGTGTGCTTAGGAGTTCGGCACGCTCAGACCGTGCTCGCTAACCCCGAGTGCTGCCCGCACCGCGCTCTTTTCCGTCAAGGGTTCGAGCGCCGTCTGCGGTCGCGACGCGAACAAGGGAGACCGTGTCTCTCTCCGCTGCCCGCGGAGAGGGACGAGGCTGCTTCGCAAGCACAGTGCAGCTGGGGAGAGTTTATGGACGAGGTTTCTCCTGTCCTTCCTTCACTCTTCGAATCACACTCTCTGCTGGATAACAAGGGTGTGGAAGAGGAAGATGATGAGGTCGCTCATTTTTGGAGGAGGATTTGACGACGATGAGGAGGATGCTATCCTCCTCCTGATCTTCTCTCCAGGCCTGGAAGTGCTACGGGCCCTTCCCCCATGCCGGGTGAGCTGGACCTCGTGGAGGTGTGTAGGAGAGCGGCCAAAAGACTTTTCATCGAATGGCCGTCTCAGCAGGTGCATCCCGATGCTGAGAGGGATTTATATGACGGGAAGAGGCTTCCATCGCGCACTTCCCCAGTTAAGCAGCTGATTCCTGCTGTACCGGCGTGTGTCACAGAAATGCGTCGTTTTGGGATAAACCTTTCTCACATAGAGTGCCGTTAAGGGTTTCTCTAGACTGGAGGTGCACGATATGGAGGCTTTGGGGATGTACAACCCCCCCCGTTGAGCTGTCGGTGGCTAGCCACCTCCACCAAAATCGACGAGCTGCTCTATCCTCCTCCTCCCCTTCTCTGCCGGGACGTACAGAGGCTGTCCGCCTCCCTCTTTCAGAAGATCTACCGCCTCGGCCCTGGCAGTCAGAGCTCTGAATGCTACCTCCATGCTCACGGCTTACCAGGCAGAGCTCATGGAAGAGATGGGGAGGCAGATTGATGCTGGGTCACCAGATTCTACCTTGTGGGAAGAAATCTGCGTCATTGCAGATCTCAACCTGCGTTCCTCTAGGGGAGCGGTCCAGAGCTGCGGCCGCAGCATGGGCCTCGCTGTGGTAGGCGAAAGGGCCCTGTGGTTGGGTTTGACGGGCTTATCGGAGAGGGAGAAGGTGGAGTTCCTTGATGCCCCGATAGAGCCAAAAGCCCTTTTCGGGGCTGCGGTGGCGAATATGCGCCAGCAATGCGACCTTCGCAAGAAGGATGGTGAAGCGTTTGAGGCATGCCTCCCAAGAAAGCCTCCTGCTCGCCTCCCAACCCGCACGTTCATACTTCACCCCTGCATCCAGAGAGAGACAGCCTGGTTTCAGGGCTCCTAGGCAACCCCACCCCAGCAGTCAATGCGGGAGGCTCGCCAGAAACAGCCCCAGCCCAGAAAAAAGTCCTCTTTTGCAGAGGCAGCTGCTAGACATCGCCCAGCGGACCCTCAGGGAGGGAAGAAGAGGCGGGCGTCCTAGCCTGTGGTCTGATTTTGGGTCAAAAGAGAGGTGGCAGCACTCTCAGAGTTTCTGTAGCACCCCTCGGCTCATATCAGGAGTCTTGTCCTCCCCCTCCAGCGAAAAGGCGTTGGGGAGCGTTTCAAAGACTGTGTTCGACGAACAAAATTTCTCCGGTTGGAGTGTTGGCACCAGTTCCCCCAGTGCCCGGAAAGTTGATTCTCCCTCTCCGCTGGGTTATGCAAGAGAGAGAGCAGAATGTTCCATGTTCGTTCAAATTCATTAAAGATTTGTTCTGTGCATCCAGGCAGTGGGCCGAGGGCACAGGCGTGTGTGATAAAGAGAAAAGTAAAAAAATCCACACACACAATAAAAACACTCGAACCAGAGTTGCAACCCCCGGCTCCGCCGCCAGATGGTGCCACCGCGCCGTCTGTCAGCGAGCGCAGAGGCCCGCTGCTGCTCGCGGACAGTTGGCGCGCATGCGCAGTTCGTCATTGGGTGTATTCCACAATACAGCGGGGATATCGCCTGCAATTTGCCGTGAGACCACCGCTTTTCAGCGGCGTGATTTGGTCGACAGCAGAGGGCGAATCTGCTCAGGTTTTGGAGGGCGAAATAACCTCCTTACTGAGCAAAGGGGTAATTCGATCGGTGCCGCGAGAGGACAGCCAGCTCGGCTTTTACTCCCGGTACTTTGTCGTTCCCAAGAAAGGGGGGGGTCTCCGTCCCATTCTGGATTCTGGAACCTCAACAAACACCTCAGAAAGTACAAGTTCAAGATGCTCACTTTGAAAGCTTTGTACAGTGTTATTCGTCCCAGAGACTGGTTTACGTCAGTGGATCTGAAGGACGCGTATTATCACATAAGCATTTATCCGGCACACAGAAAATTCCTACGCTTTGCCTATCAGGGCACAGCCTACGAATATTTGGCAGTTCCGTTCGGGCTAGCTCTAGCTCCATGGTCTTTACCAAATGTGTCGAAGCTGCACTGTCGCCGCTGAGAGCATCAGGTCTCAGAGTGTCAGCGTATTTGGACGATCTCCTCCTCTGCGCTCCGTCACGGCAGCGGCGGAGGTGGATACGAGTGTGCTTCTGTCTCACCTGACTGGCTTGGGTTTCAGGATAAACGAGACAAAGAGCTGCTTGGTGCCCACACAGGAAATAATATACCTGGGTCTCAGATTGAACTCAGACCGTTATCAGGCTTTTCTTTCGGAAGAGCGCATCAGGTCGATTCGCAGTTGTCTCTCTCTTTTCCAGAGGAAGGAAAGTCCCATTCAGACTCTGTTTCGCCTGCTGGGGCTGATGGCTTCGGCAGTGTCTGTCATACCGTTGGGACTGTTGCGAATGAGAGAGTTTCAATGCTGGGTTACGGCACAGCGCTTATGTCCGGCGCCACCTCAATCGCAAAGTGATGGTGACGCCACTGTGCTTACGCTCTCCATCACTGGAAAAATCGCGTTTTCTCGAGTCGGAACCCGCTGGGGCTGTTTCCCTGAGGAAAGTAGTGACGACAGATGCGTCACTCGCAGGTTGGGGTGCGGTGTGCGAAGGCAGGATAGCGAAGGAAATGGCCCGTTTCGCCGGTGCGCGCACATAAACTTTCTGGAGCTGTTAACGGTGTTTTAGCTTTGAAACATTTCGTGCAGTTTCTTGAGTCACCACGTATTGGTCAGATCAGACAATACGACGGCGGTGGCGTACATAAATTGCCAGGGCGGAACGCGCTCTCCTCGACTTCACCGTCTAGTGCGAGATCTCGTGGTGTGGGGCATGGAGCATTTCCTGTCGCTGCGGCGACTCATGTGCCGGGAATGTTGAATGCGGGCGGATCTCTTGTCCAGGGGAAATCCCCTGTACGGAGAGTGGTCTCTCCATCCTCAGGTGGTAAACCTGTTATGGGAGAGATTCGGCCGGGCCGCCGTAGATCTCTTCGCCTCGCACGAAAACACTCATTGCCCTCTGTTCTTTTCTCTGGCGAGAAACGGTGCACCTATGGGTGTGGATGCGTTAGCCCACACGTGGCCAAACGTTCTGCTTTACGCATTTCCTCCTCTAAGTTTGATCGTGCCGACTCTACAAAGAGTAAGAGAAGGCGGTCACTCTGTCATACTAATCGCTCCCAACTGGCCAGGGAAAGTGTGGCTGACGGAGATTTTCCAACTCCTGCACGATCGACCCTGGCCTCTCCCGTTGCGCAGGGATCTCCTCTCGCAAGCGCGCGGAGAGATTTTTCACCCGGCACTGGACAGAGTAGCTCTCTGGGCCTGGCTCGTGAGAGGATGAATCTCAGTGTCGCTGGTTTGCCTCCGAGGGTGATTGAGACGATTCAGAATGCGAGAGCAGCTTCGACGCGCTCTGCATATGATAGGAAGTGAAGTGTGTTTGAACTATGGTGTGCTCAGAGACATATCATCCCTTTTCACTGTTCTGTGGCAGATGTGTTGTGCTTTTTGCAAGAACTTTTGGATAAGGGCAGGGCGTTCTCAACCATTAAGGTTTATCTCGCCGCTGTTTCTGCTTGCCACGTAGGGATTGACGGTAATACTATCGGTCATCACCCGCTCGTGTGCAGGTTTATGAAGGGAGCGCGGCGTCTGAGCACGTTCTCAAAGCCGCTGGTTCCGCCATGGGATCTGTCAGTGGTCCTGAGCGCTCTCTCAGTCTCCTTTGAGCCGATAGAGAGTATTGATTTAAAGCTCCTGTCGCTGAAGGTCGCTTTGTTATTGGCTCTTTCTACCGCGAAGCGGGTTAGTGAACTTCATGCTTTGTCAGTTCATAACTCCTGTATGCGGTTTGCTTGGATTTCGCGAGTGGCTCTCAAGACTAATCCGGCTTTTATCCCGAAGGTGTGCGAGTCAGCTTTCGCCTGCAGGCAGGTGGATTTGGTGGCTTTTCATCCGCCTCCTTTTTCCTCAGCGGAGGAGGAGCGACTTCACTGTCTGTGTCCTGTCCGTGCCTTACGTCACTATGTTGACAGGACGGAAGGTTTGAGACGGAGTAATCAGCTGTTTGTTTCATGGGTCGATTCCGTAAGGGCAGTCCGTTCCGACAGCGCCTGTCCCATTGGCTCGTGGAGGCTATTATAATGTGTTATAATAGCGTGGGTCTCAACCCTCCGGAAGGACTGAGGGCTCATAGTACCCGAGGCTTGGCCACTTCGTGGGCGCTTTTTAAGGGTGTTTCTATTCAGGACATCTGTGCGGCAGCATGCTGGGCTTCGCCGCACACTTTTGTCCGTTTTTATAGGCTGGATGTCACGGAGCCTTCGCTGGCTCATTCAGTCCTGAGTGTGTAATATATATTGTGTATATATTGAAGGTATGATTATATATACATGTATTTGTCCATATTTATGTGTTTGGTCATGTATACGTGTATACGTTAGGGAATGACAACGGGTGATAGAAACATTGTGGTTCGGATGTTTGTCATTTCTCTCACTTTTCCACTCTCTTCAGTGAGAGGGATTATCTCTTTTCATCACATCACTAGGTTGGTTGACACCTGCTTCGGACAGCATATCTGCAATACGGGAGTTGTCTATATCCCATAGTGAGATACCGAGCGAATGTTTGAAAGAGAACTTTAGGTTACTTACGTAACCCCGGTTCTCTGTTAACATGAGTGAGGTATCTCACCACACTTCCCTCCTTGCAGTGCACGGAGAAGAGATATGTGAGAATGAGGCAGGGACCACCAGCAGCGGTGTATATAGGGAGGCGGGACTCCCGCATCACTGTTGTGATTGGTCTGTCAGCCGACAGACGTGGTGTGATTGATGCTTCCAGGATTGGTCACGCCCGAGGCGATTCCCATAGTGAGATACCTCACTCATGTTATCAGAGAACCGGGGTTACGTAAGTAACCTAAAGTTTTCATGAGCTGTGTGTCATATCAAAAACCTCACATTCAAAAGGTATTGCTAATCCACAAAATTCAGAAGACTGGTGTGCAAAACAGATTTTTATTTAATACAATTACACCCGTATAAAATGCATTTGCATGCTAAAGTAGGTGCAAACAAAGTAAGCATATTAAAGTATGCATATTTAAAACATAATAAACATAATGCAAATAAAAGCTAAAAAGCATAAAAACAAAACAAAACGCTTGCATACTTAAAATATGATGCACAAAATAAGTCTGCATACTAAAATTAGATACAAACCAGCATGTATACAATTGTAGGCAAAGTAAGCCCATCTGCTAGTTTATAGAAGTTTGTGTCTTTTTTAATAATTGTTTTGTGTCTTAAAGCAAAAAGTGGACCTAAAAAACAGATTGGGAAACATTGATGTAGATCATCACTATAAAATGTTTTGCCCATAAGAATACAGAGTTCCCCTTCGGGAGCGTCTCGTTCCCTCAGGGAACTAGGGTTACGTTCGTAACCTAGAGACAGGGGCGTAGCCATCATTTCAAAAGTGGGGGGACGAAATGTCTAGTGTTACCTGTTTGTTTTTTTTCAGTTAACCCTTGTGTAATTGACAGGTTTTATTTGTAATCATGTTTTTTTGCTTTATATCAGGGGCATAGATTACACAGGGGATGCGGGGGACATGTCCCGCACTTTTTATAAAAAGTAAATTCGTCCCCCTCACTTTTTTACTGGAGAGTTGTGTTCACGACATGTTGAGGTTTTAATAGAGCAATGTATATAAATGCAGAGTGATTTAAAATTCAAAGAGACAAGATAGTCTATACCCACATAGCAATTTTTTTCTGGCCCAGCTCCGCCCCACCCAACCAGCTTTTGCTTGGCCCACATACCGCAATGAATTACGGTCCTAGTGTGGACCAGGTCTGTTCCAGACAAGTCTCAGCCAAGTTAAATACCCATAACTGGTCCTAAATGACATCTGGCCCATGTCTTGTGAGCCGCCTTAAAAACGGTACCACCTCTGCCAAACCGGGCCATGTTTGGCCCACATGCTGTATGCCAGTGCCGGATGAATGCCAGCTGTGCCAGATGAATGCCAAATCTGGGCCAAATTTTTTTGCTGACTGGGTACATGACGTTCACGTATCCATGGCAATCAGTCACTCACTTGTCACACGCCCTAGTACTGTAGCTCGAGTCGCAGCCGCGTTCCCGCGCGCGATCCAACATTCGCGTCCCCCGTGTAATCTACACCCCTGCCTAGAGACGTTCACATTACTATCTTAAACTATAACAGCACTAACAGGTTGCAGTGTGATGGCAGAACCACATCCAACTACATATTGATAAACAGAGTAACGGAGGATTAAGATTAAAAATTGTTTTGGGACCTAACTAATCAAAAACATGCTTAAAAATACTTCTCAACTCAATTCCGCATGAGGGCGCTCATCATCGACCTAATCGTAATATTTGGTTACTTTTGAGTCACACAAGTGCAATCGTGGCTTGTATAATTTTCAGTTTTCCAATAACGTCCACTAGATGGCATGTCAGAGCCACAGAAGTTAATCTCTATTCTAAACTGTTTTGTGTGAGAATTCATACTAAAATAGGACTTGGAACAATATGTAGACTACAATTGTAAGGGATGAGACTAATTTATTAATTCAGTGTTTTACTTAATGCATTTGCATGTTTTACCGGATCACAATAGTCTATGTACAATTTCAGCATCACTCTGACACATCTGGATTAGAGTACAGGGTGGGCCAAGAAAAAGTAGCCTGAAACCAATAGTGGTGCCGCGTACTTTGGAGATGGCCCCGCTCTCTGTCTGTCGCCTGTCTGTCTGTCTGGCGATGGGGGTAGCCTACCTATAAACAAAGCACTATACTCTTTTACCAACTTGTACCTATGTGCTACCATTAAGAAATGAGAACCCGAAGCAGATGAAAGCAATAAAAACAACAAATAATTTACAACAAAAAGGGAATTAAAATATCAAAGCACAGACATGACACTTTATTTTCTAGGACACAAAGTTAAGGGTAGGGATGTTGGCCATTGCACTGTTTAGTACTGATATATTATTCACATTTGGCAGCTGAATGTGTGTTGTTGTTTTTACACGTGCACACTGACATTGCAAAGAAATGTACACCTTTTTTTACAAGTACACTGTGACATGAGCACTTATGGATCCTTGCCACAACTACTTAGTGATACACAAGGGGAAAAAGGAATTTACTGGGGCCCTCTATGTGGTCATATGTGGCTCCTGTATAATTTTGAACCACACTGGTTTAGATAAACATTTTCAGACTAGGAATTAAGATAAAGTCTGTGGTCTTTAAGTTGGAACAGTGGCACCGGTATGAGTTTTGGGCTCTAAGAACCAGGCATTTATTACATTTCTTCGGATTCCCTTAGGGATCCCAAATCCCCCCTTTGTATAGGATAATTGGTGAAATTCTAACACTGATGAATTCGATGTGCATTCTGATGTCTCAGTTAAAGCTGGTTGATATTTGGCGAGAAAAGAATAAATGAGTCAAACAGTACAGTTGGGTTAAAGTGTCAGCATCAAGAGTAAGTGCTGCAGACCATTTTTATATGAGTACCAACATGAGAAACCATGTAATAAGTGCATATAACATATCTGACCATCACCTCATCACATCAAACATCATTCTGTCACAAACAAGACTAACACAAGACTTTCAGTTTTATGAGTGTTTCAAGTTTTTTGGGGGATGCAGGGAAAAAAATGAAGAAAGAATAATAAATATACTCTAGTGGTGGGAGAGAGAAAAAGTTCAGATAAAGCTGTTCTGTCAGCTCACATGGCAAACCTCCATGAAGATATAACAAGCCATGCATAACACTGAAACTAAAATTTTAAGACGTTTTAATCAACCAAAACCCTGAAAATGCACAGAGAGACCATGTGCAGAAGAAACAGTATCTTGCAGGAAAAAGCTAAAAGTGCTTTGGTTAGAGTTCGCTTTGTCTCTGTACTGGACATGGATGCTCCCATTGCTTACTTTTTCAACCCGGAAAGGAAGAATGCACCAAACACTGCTCTTCATGCTTAAAGAAGCCCTGATGGAACTATCACCTCAGACTTAGTGGAGATGAGCAGACTAGCTGTGGACTTCTACTCAGCCTTATACACCTTATACTACAGATAACAAGGCTCAGATGACATTTTCAACAACATGCCATCACTGAATGATGAACATAAAACAGAACTGAACATAAAACTGGACTTAAAACTAACCCCTGAGGAAGTGACAGCAGCAGATCAACAGCTTTCTCCTGGATAAGCACCAGGGATATTGTAGATGGACTTCCCATTGAATTCTATAAAACCTTTTAGACAGACTTTCTTGAAATAGTTAAAGAAATTCACAAGGTCAAAAAGCTTTTCAAAGGTTGTCAGTGCACAGCTATTTACTCCCAAAAAAAAGGGAGACCTTTGTTCACTCAGGAACTGGAGACCAGTTTCTCTTTTATGCTGTGATTACAAAATCATCTCTAAATGTCTTGCTAATAGACTTAAGAACTTTAATACAACACTTGTATACACAGAAGTCAGTCATACTGTGTACCCAAGAGCTCTATATCCGACAACTTGTTTTTAATACGGGACATTCTCGACTACTCTAAAGCATACAAAGTCTATGTGGGTCTCCTCTCTCTTGACCAGAAAAGAAACGAAGAAATCCTTCGATCGTGTAGACCATCGGCATTTATTTAAAGCTCTTAAAAGATACGGTTTCTGCAAATATTACCTATCATAGATTAAAATCCTGTACACAGATGCTTCTTGCATGGTTAAAGTACGATGAAGTCTAAATACACCAATTCTGATGAAGAGTGGGATCAGACAGGGCTATCCAATGTCTGGTTAGTTGTACAGATTTGCAATAGAACCCTTGCTGTGTCTATTAAAAAAAAACTCACTGGACTGTTGATCAGGGAGAACATGGTGTACAATGTAAGGCTACAGATACTACAAGATACTACAGACATTTCAATCTTTTTTGCTATTCTGTTTATGCAGTTCAGTGGGGGGTTTTTGTTTTGTTTTTTAAATCTAAATCAACTTGCTGTATAAGTGTGTAGACATTTCACATATCTGTCTCTCTCCTTATCTGTCACAGTATAAGCATTATATGTTTCAGTTTTTCTCATGGAGGAAACTTGTGTTGGGGAGGAATAAAGTCTGATGAGGCCCATGTGAACATTCTACCAAGTGAGTATTGGAAGACAAATCCAGACATATCGACTGTCAAAGACCGCATGGCACCAACACTGTCCTGGAGACATCGATAAATCATGGAAGGAATGTCTGTGAAGGATGTACTAAAAAAATACCCATACTTAAGAACACCTGCTGGAGTGTGTATGTTGAATAAAAGCTGAATGTTGCAGAGAAGTAATCTATTATAATTTTGGAAATTGTGAAATTGATGTCAATTGCTGTCACTGAAAACAAAGTAAAATAAACATTACTAAAAAATATCTGTAAATGCTACAGTATAGAAACCTAAGAGCATTTTATTAAATATTCCTTTTCAGTTTTTTTATGAGGTTGACTAAATCCATCCTTCACCAAGCAGCTTCTGTCATTGCTTCAGAAAGAGTTTCACCAGAGTTCTGCCAAATGTGCTGAAACTTGCCAAGGCAAAATCCCCCTTAACAAAACATGTACACTAAAACAAGACCGGATGCCCTGGTTGAAGATCTACGAGGTAGAGACAGTCATCTTGCTAGTAAAAATCGCAGTATATCTGTAAATATATTTGTGATTGTGAGGAGGATATTTTTTCTGCATTGCAGAACTTAACTTGCTGTCAACGGAGAAACACTGGGTGTCTTCCTTCTTACTGTACTTTTCCTTCTTGTCTATACACGTGAAAATAGGTTCTCTTAATATAAATGGGGTAGAGACTGAACAAATATACCAATATATTTTAGATTCTTAAAAGGAAATAAAGTAAATGTAATGCTTTTACAATAAACAGAGAATATGAGATCGGGAAGTGGTGGAAAGGAAAAATGGTGTGTAGCCATGAAGTTAGTGAAGATAGAGGTTGACAGATATGGCGTTTGCTCTGGCCGATGTTGATATTTAGAAATCAATGCAGATGATGGCCGATATAAGATGCAGATTTATTTGGCCACTATGTTTGGATGGTTTTCTTTTTTTCCCCCTTCATCTATTTACCAATTCAACTACTTTTCTCCTGTGTCTCTCACCATCATGTCTCTGGAGGACTTTGAGCAGAGGATAAACCATTTCATTAAGAAAAAGGTTTTCCTAGACAGAGAGCTAGATGGAGGAGAACCTGGTGGAGTCGGTGCAGTTGAAATAGTCCTGATTGTGTTACAAGATGTGGAAGTCACATTTTTTTCAGGTCATGTCACTCTGTATTTATTTTCTCTATGCATGTGTGTGTGTGGATCTGAGGCAGGAGCGAGCCGTGAAACAGAAGCAGATCCGTAAACTGTCCCTCAGCCTTTCAGTGGACAGAGCAGGGAAGTCGTCTCTGACCCACAGATTGTTCCAGACCATAAAGGCAGCTCAGGGGAAGATCTGCATTGATGGGGTGAACATCGCAGAGCTCAGTCTTCACAAACTGTGCTCTCGCATCACCATCATCCCACAGGTTTAATTTTCTTATTTCTATATAGGATCCAAGAACTTTGTGCTCATGTTTGTGTGTGTGTGTGTGTGTGTGTGTGTGTATGTTGTGAGCAGGACCCAGTTCTGTTCTCTGATCTCTCTGATTGAACCTGGACCCATTTGAGAGTCACTCTAAAGAGGAGGTCTAAAAAGCTTTGAAACCGGTTCACCTCAAAGGCTTTGTAACGGGTCGGGTGATGACGAGAAGGAGAAGGAGGAGAAAGAGGAGGAGCAGATCCCTGTGTGTTAGTCTGTTCCACACAGAATGTGTAGGTCAGAGCTGTAACCTTAACCATGACTTTTCTGGATCTGACTCTGGATCTGTCTTTGATGGATGTGTGTGTGTGTGTGTGTGTGTGTGTGTGTGTGTGTGTGTGAGAAACAGTCTGGGTCAGAGGAAACTAGTTTGTGTTGCTCAAGCTGTCAGAAACACAGATATTTTGGTTCTGGGTGAAGCCACATCAGCCATCGTCTGCGAGATGGACAAACACATCCAGACCACAAGCTGCAGTCAGTTCAACTACTAACCATCGCTCACCGCCTCGGCACCATTATGGACTACACATGGTACACACACATTGCCTCGACAACTTCAAGGACTATATACATACTATATACTATTCTATATACATACATACACACCTTCTTAACACCATTATGGACTATACATTGTATATACACACACACAGCCTCAGCAACTGGACTGAAGTGTGTGATGTTCTTTGCAGTGTGTTAGCGATGGAGTGAGGTTGCATCAGGGAAATTACATCATCATCATAATCCGCATCACCAATCTTCTGAGTTGATCTTGAGTAGGTAAGCAGAAATAGCTGCAATATTTTTTTAAATAGTATCCAGTTCACTTTTATCATCAACGTCCACTAGAGGGCATGTCAGAGCCACATCACTTCTTTGTCTAAAACATTTTTCCTTATATTCTACATTTCCTAAACGAATCAAAGTCTAACAGTATTCTACAATCTATTTATTCTTAATTCTAGTTAGACTAACTTTAGGTTGTAGAACAAATTTCTTTAAATGATGGACTGGTCTAGGATCAGCTTTGGCATGGCATATTTTAATAAATACAATAACATGCATGACAGCAAGTTACTAGAAAGATTAGTGTTTCCCAATCCTGAAAAAAACTTTTGTCTGTTTTCAATAAAATATACATTTATGTCAGCTTGCTAACTATCTGGAATGAAAATCAGCTAACTAGCAAGCTGGCAGAAATAGGTGAAGTTGCCGATTTGGGAAGATAAAATGCATATACATTCACGCTTTTATTTCTTCTTTTATACCCATTATACTATAGTGCGGTTTAATTTTTTTAATTCAATTGGTCAGAAGGGGTTGATTAATTTGCTAAAACAGCAGCTCTGACAGTCACTAAACACAATCACAGCTTTACATTAAAGTGTTTATAGTTTTTTTTTTTTTTTTTTTTTTTGCAGGAACTTGTATGACAGATGGTAATAAAATTTCAGCCTATCAATATGTAAATAATGTTTGACCTGTTAAAACAGCCCCAGGAGAGATGATTTTGCACTTTGCACAACATTAAAAATAAATAACAATAAATTAAAGAGAATAAAAAAGAAAACAGGCCAGAAAGGGAGTGTCTGTGTATCACTCTTATAACAGTAAAAGGTCTGATGACAGCATTTCAAATATTCATTTATATCAGATGTTCCACAGCATTAAAATGTAACTCTGAACTGACAAAAGTATAACATGATGTTCTTTAGTTCAAAGTAATTTTAATCACTGGCAAATTGCATGGAACAGGAGGATATATAACAAGGTTTGGGATGCAGGGTTAAAATGAAAATAATTAACTTCAATATAGTAACAGCACACCCCATCAGTATAATTCATTACTTAACATTAATCGTCCCTTTTATCTGCAATTTTATTTGTACTTTCTAGGGATGTAAAATCTATGGTCATTTTGACTTGACCACAAAGACTTCAACATCAACAAATCTTACTTCACATTAATGTGTTCGAAAATCTCTTAAAATGGTTGAAGCCAGCTTAAGTGTGTTGGACTATTATAAAGTCAATACACTTGAGCTGCATAAAGCAAAACAAGGACACAAAAAAAAAAAAAAAAAAAACAGATTGGGAAACAGTGATGTAGATCATCACTATAAAATATTTTGGCTTATAAGAATACAGAGTTAACATTACTATCTGAGACTATAACAGCACAAACAGGTGGCAATGTGATGGCAGTAACACATCCAACTACATATTGGTATCAAAGGAACAGGACTAAGATTGTTTTGGGACATAATTAATCACAAAGATTCTAGAAAATACTTAGGACAATCTCAGCTCCATTCTGCATGAGGGAGCTCATCGTCGACCCCTACTGACACGTAATATTTGGTCACTTTTGAGTCACAGTCGTACAATCAACACCGCACAAACTCCACAGACCGATATACGTCATTACATACACTATGTACATGAAACAAACAAAAATGTTGTAGTACACTGCTAAACTTCCGCCCTATATTTCCCTCAGGGAACGTGCTAACACTGTGATAACAGTCAAAAATATTCGCTTGCCCACTGAGAATGTGAGACGCATTGCTATTGTTAGATTTCTATCGGGAATGTCATAGGCCATGACAAGATGGGATACCAGTCTTTCATGAAGACAGACACACAGACCCCCCACCACTCCCCTCTAATACCCTCTCTCCCACCAAAATCCAATCTAGAAACTGTCTACAAACACACATTGGCAGTGCCTGGTACTCGTGGAGGCGGTTAGCCTACAGTCGATTTTAACAAGCTTTAGGTAGAAGTTGTCTTCCTCTGCTGATCTCTGAGCAGGCCCCTATTTTAAAACTCAAAAGTCCACCACCTATATCCTAAGAGAAAAACAAAGGGCCAGAAACCGCAAGGTTACTACTACTTGGATCATTGAATTCAGCTGCCCTCACACAGAAAGTATCAGGTATCAATACAATAAGCAGGTGTTTAGTTTTTTTTTGTTTTTTTTTGTTTTTTTTTGTACATACATGTCCCCAAAATACCCCCATTACATCTTACCTAAGGACACAAATATGTATATAGATACACACACACACGCACGCACAATTCTTCCACCCCTGTTAAACACGTTCATACGTTCACATGTACAGATACACGCTAGACCATAGATTTAAATACATCATCGCTTTTATGAAAAGGTGAGGAGGAAGTGCAACATCGAGAGCAACGCTGACCCCATGACTCGTCCTGCACATGGATATGATTTCTAAAACACAAGCTTACGGTCACAGGTTCTGGAAAAAGGAAAAAATGTCACATGTCCAGCATGGATGAATGATCAATGAAAAAGAACAGAAATGAACAGTTTTAAATTATGGATTAAGAGAGTGATCCATTGTGCTGCTAATTCTTACTGTTTACACTATAGAGCTAAAATATTGAGGGGAAAAAGAGCTTAAAAAAATGGATAGGGAAAAGACAATGTAATAAAGAAAACACACTGAAAGTACTTTGACTTTTAAGAATCTAAATCTTTCTCCTTCATGATATGAAAGTCCAGTAAACAAAATGTGTGGATAAACGCTTTTTTTGTGGATAGAGGCTACTAGCACCAGCTTCATTCATTACCAATTAATACATCAATCTTGCTTTATGTGACACAGTAGTTACCCATGTGCTAGCTAGCTTTCTATCAATATTCATTAAAATTGAGGTAATATAATATATATAATACAATAATAGTAAGGAAAACATTTGCTAGCTTTGGTGCATAAAATATCTTATCCTGCTAGCTACAGGCTCATACAATATAAAAGCCAAATATTAGCTAGCTTGATAGTAACCCTCACTACTGCTTTACGCAATACAGTGATTAGCTACCTGGAACTAAATTTCTTGTAAAATATTCTCTTTTTATCATTAAAAACATGGTATGAAACAGCAGCAGCATTGACATTTTTTAAAAACCGTTCAAATATTACACGTTGAAATGCTAGTCTCACATTTCAGCATGCAAATGTAAATGAGAATTAAACCAAACCAAAGAAAAATACATGGTTCCAGACATCACAGATTATTAAAAGGCATGTATGCATGCAATTAAATACAATCACAGCATTTTTTTTTTCCCTGAACATACATGCAAACAGGGGCATACAAAGCCTTTTATCATAGACAAACTTTCACTGTGAAGATTTGAATAACCTGACCTCCACGTAACGAATCTCCCATAATGATGATGGTTAATGACATGATCATTAACGACTTCAGCTTGTTTCATTCAAAAGTTTCTCAAGTAAATTTGATGAATATTAGGCATTCGACTGCATCTTCAATGTGCAGGACAAACAGGGGGTTTGAGAAGAGCGCAGAGAAGGAAATGTTAGAGAGGAAAATAGCTAAGAAAGAGATTTTCTTTTCTGCTCTTTCCTCTCTTTTATCACAGCATTATGTCCTTCTCTCTTTCTCTTTTTCTTTCTTTGCTGCTCGTCGATGTGGCCGTACCCTGCTATTTCTCCCTCCGAATGAAATGTTGTGCTCTGTTCAAGATTTCTAAGGCAATGTCACGTTACAGATCCAAAAAAAATGTACAACATCTATACATTGTGCGGTTGTGGCATTGGGGAAGGGGGAATGGTGTGTGTGTGTGTGTGTGTGTGTGGAGTTTCTATAGAACAGTGGCCTCCAGTACGATGGCTGGATCCTCAATGTCTGCCTTGCTCTGAATCATTCGTAGCTCAAGCTGTGCTGGGCTTGGTTTCCTGCCAGGACCTGCCATCTCTGGGGATGAAAGGAAAAAAAAGAATTTAGGGGGCAGGCAGGGGTCACTTGAACAACTCGAAACATACACACACACGCCCAATCAGACAAACACGATGTCTAGTAGTTACCGAAGGCATAAGAAATGGTCCTCTGAATAACATGGTGCATGACGGAGAACGTTTTCTCACATGCCATCTAAAAAAGGAAACAACAACAAAATGAATGGGAGCAGCTGAGATGAACTATTATTTGAGTCATAGGTGTGTGTGTGTGTGTGTGTGTGGTGATATACCTTCAGGTCTGTAGGGTAGTGGTGTGTCCATGCCAGCAACATGGCTGCAAACAGATCACCCGTTCCTACAAACACTGCATCTACCTTGGACACTTCTATCCGAATCCTTTGGGTGGTGTATGTGCCGTCAGGCTTCACTGTAATGCATTCAAACCAAATAAACCCAAAGGTTACAATCACATCTTCACCATTAATTCATATTTGCTGTTAAAAAAAATAAAAAAAAACACTGTCCATTTGAGTAAGATGATGTAAACAATGTGTCAGCCTGGCTACTAATATATATATATATATATATATATATATATATATATATATATATATATATATGACAGAACAGACATAACAGAAACCTACACAGTTATGATGATATTCATGTAAGTTGGAACACACTTGACTGTGTAATGATCTCAAAAAGCATGTGAAATAACAGTGAAAGCATGAGAACACATTGTCTGATGACCCACAAAAAGGTGAAAAGGGAGGAAAAATCATTTACCAATCTGAATGTGATGCCGCTTTTGAAGCCGGGATTAAACTGATAAAAAACTGAACTGATTGAACATTTAACCTGATTGAATGTGACATTTAATGCAGTAAGAAATCACACTGTTTGAAACATCTATAAGCAGCCTGACTAAATTTACAGTCATTATAACATTGTTAAACTGCCTCCACACCCATTGCTGACTTTTTCTTAAAATGAAAAGTATGATAAAGGGAGAAAAAAATATAATGGACAAAAATTATTATTGTTTTTTTCTCAGACCATCACTGACATGAAGTGAAAAACCTCTTGGGATGACGAGCCATTTAGTACTCAAGCAGCATCTACAGGAAGTTCTAAAGGGTGTTCAATGTGTTATCAGTACTATGTAGAGGATTTTATTTGGAGATTTCAGAGACCATATCTATCTAACAGCTATAGCTTCTGTGGTGAATTTAATATTGGCTCAAAGAGAAAGAACATTCAGATCATAACTGCATCTAATTAGAAACGTGTAAGTCATGTTGAGTAGCTTTTTCTAGACGTTACACTATAACAAGATAAAGTAATCTGATCCAGCCCTTACTATGAATATGAGGTGATAACTTTCAGGCTTACTGCAAAACAGAAGGTTTTAGTGGAGTTCTTCTCTGTAATTGTAGTGTCACATACAATATGATGCAATAACTTTTTTTATAACTGGATGCAGGGAGCAACTGAACAGCGATTACGCACGCACAAACTGCAACATTATCCTGTTTTTATCTCTTAGTGAAAATGCCTCACTTGTACATCATTGTTAAAATGATGGTTCAGTTCACTTCAGCTGCTTATCTGGTATGAATTTGCCATTAGAATAAAAGTTTTTTTTTTTGGAGCAATTTGGTCCTAATTGTTTTATTGCAGGGGAAACAAAATGAAGACTCACAGATACATACCAATGCGTTGGCTGCCGAGTGAAACCAGGAAGCGGTCTCCGCGTCGAGGTGGCAGATCAGAGCTGGTGATGACCACTGTGTCTGGACCCATATTATGGAGCAGATCCATCACCTAGCAGAAAGATTTATTTACACAATTATTTGAGAAACTAAATTAAAGGTCCAAAGCCATGATGATATATTCAATTATATTTTTTATATATGTTTTTTTCCCTCAGAAAAGTTTAAATGAAAGGAGGGGGAGGAAAAATTTTAAGAATACCCGAGAAATATTTTGCAACAAGAACATTGTGTATAATTTGCTCTCTTACCTCTACAGCATCTTTCTCTGTGCTGATACTCTTTCCTGTCAAAAGCCTATAAAAATGAAAATAAACTGATGGTTATTGTGTGGTTTTGAACAAATCATTTTACGATTTTTATTTCTAAATTGTAAAAAAAAAAAAAAAATCATATTGCAGTTATTTTCCCTGACCATTAGGGGGCGACACATAACTACTGATACATAAAGGAATTTGACATTGCGTTGCAGCTGAAAGGTGATTATTTCACATCAAATCATGATTTAGCTTCATACAGAAGAATCTCGCACTCACGCACACAAACATATATATGATGCAAATACCACACCAAGAATGCACTTTTATTAATAAACAATCAATATCAACTCACTGACCTATAGAAAGCATATCATTAGTCTAAACACAGATCAATGCACAAAGACAGAAGAAGGCAGTTTAACATTTACACTGCTATGACAATTACAGTAGAATGGCATTCATGGTTTACAAAACTCCAGGGATCATGCAACATATATACACCGTTCATGGCATAATATTAATGACATTATAACTTTATGACAGGTAAATGTGAATAACACCGATTATTTCTTCATCATGGCACCTGTTAGTTGGTGGATATAATTAATAGGCAACAAGTGAACATTTTGTCCTCAAAGTTAATGTGTTAGAAGCAGTAAAAATGGGCAAGCGTAAGGATTTGAGTTTCACAAGGACTAAATTGTGACGGCTAGAAGACTGGGTGAGAGCATCTCCAAAACTGCAGCTTTGGTGGGGTTTTCCTGGTCTGCTGTGGTTAGTATCTATCAAAAGTGGTCCAAAAAAGAAACATATACTGCCAGTGACAAAATCAGCATCACTGGTATAACGATGATGCCATAAAGACACTCCGCTTTAAGGGTTGAACATTTTGGCAAAGTAGAGCCTTCTTAGTGTACTGCACTGTTTGAGGTTCAGTTATAGATGATGCTGGAAGTACACTATACATACTTAAATATGTGTATTCTAAAAATATCTAAAAATAAAGAGACCTGTGTCTTCTTAGTGCCAGAAGCTACACAAGCCAATCATAGGTGCTATAGATAAAAGCTGGCTGGTAGCTGGGAACGGGAAATTATTCAATCCTAGCCCCTTTTTGAAATCATTGACCTTTTTTGTTATCTTTGGGTTAAGTTGATTAAAATTAAAGATCGTATCATAAATATTTACCTGTGGAATGTTTGAACACACACAAGGATGGTGCAGTTGTACTTACTCTGCCTCAAATTGATTTGGAGTGATTATATCTGCCACTGGAACCACTTTTTCCTTGTAGACTGGATACAAATTCTGAGGCACATACTATAAGAGAGAAAAGAGAGCTCAGGTGCTTATATCTCTCACACACAGGCATTATGCATGAGTCATAAAGACATGAGTTCTTCTGAATTGGTCTCCTTGCTGACACAACAGGAGGCTTTGTCCTGGTCGTCCTCTATGCTGCTGGAATGGTCATGCATTTCCCTCTCTACATCTCTTTTTTCTCCATCCCACAACCCCAACACACTTACATGCAATCCAATGTGCAAAGATAAATTCTAAACTCACCATTGAACCATGATCACCCAGAACAGGGTCACATACTAGATAAAAGAAAAATAAAAATAAAAATAGTATACAGAATTTCAGATTACAACATAAATTATTAAGGTCACTAGTAAGAAATCATAAACACAATATTGAGTAAAAATATCGTTAAGACAGACTACTGACCATATACAAGATTAGGATTAGCCATCTTCAGTTCCTGTATGATGTCCACCACCATCTCCAGAAAAGATGTGTCCCTGGTGTAACCTGTTAAGATGTATACCATAACCAATTAATAATTTTTTATGGATAAGGAAGCTTACATGCTTAAGTACAAACTTTTCCCCACATGATATGTGACAAGACATTTATCTGTATAGGAGACTCGTCCAGCGTAAACCTACTAACTAAAGACAGCAATCTGAGCAAAATGTGCTTCCAATGGTCGTTCTTAATTTATGAAAAAACAGTGTATTTGATTTATTTTGTATACTGACTAATAATACAATTTTAAATTAACCAATCAAATTTTATAAAAGGCATTTTTTAAAGATAACATACCATCAAAATACCATTAATATTTCCAATTTTGTTAGAATTTAATAAAGAACACAGCATTATATTTTTCCCCCCATTCAGGAAACCAGGACTACACAATCAACCAATGTCATTGATTTAATGTCATTGATTAATATATAACAATGCATATCTTATTTTCCAAAACAATGTTTTAATATACATTTTATATACCACCTTTTAATGAACATAATGGTTTGGGCTTAAAGATCTTATAGTACTAAGATTTTTTTTGGGTTACTGACATTATATTTGTCATTTTTATATCCTTTAAAGGAGAACTATACAGAATGTGCACTTCTTAAATAAAGAAAGAAGAGACGACAACACAGTAACTCATTGCTCTTTAAAACCAGTAGCTGCCAATGAACCAAAACGCAGTCACAGCCCCATTAAACTCTCTGATGAGGTCACTTTTAGCTTCAGTCACTTCAATCTTTTAATGAAAAAAAAAAAACAAGACACTTGAAGTCTGGAGACTTCCCAAACTCAATTGCCAATAAAAGGTTTGCCAGCTCTCCCTTATCCTGCCATGATTCAACAAAAGCAAGGCCTCTTGTGTCTTACAGTTTAAAGTCATTAATTACGAATGAAAGCTAACAGGCATTAGGGTTACAGTAATGATACTGTGCTGCCCAGTCTGTCAGCCATGTTAGGGCATGTGTTATTTCTATGTTCTTTTGCAAGACATACAGAAACACAGTACATTTGTACATGCTGTAAACCTGAACGATAACAAGATTCTTAACAAAAATTCTTTCCTGCTTATATTTGTGTGTGGGGAGATGATTGATTAGACAGACAGACAGACAGACATATTCTTTTTGCCACGAAAGCCACACTTATTTATTAGTCGCTAGCAAACCAACACAAGGGCAATGTGAATCCTGATGATTACACAGAACATGTTTAAAATCAAACATTAAGGACTTTTTGCTTATAGCATATTGTCATCTAGCAGCTTACACCTTAGTGAATATTCAAAATTACTCCTCACGTTACTAAAAGGTTTCTACAAACATGTCGTCCATGCAGGGTCAGAAATGTCAATGGAAAAAAAGCCCTAAAGTAGTCAGTGATGCATTTGAGGAGCATTAATGTTCCTCAAATCATAAAAGTGTCAAGTTCAGAAATACAATGTCTAAAAAAGCTGTAAACTTGAACACCATTTCACAAGCATTAAAATGCATTTGCAAATGCTGAAAGGTTTTAATTCCATAATATGGTCTTCGGGTTGACCAATATAACTATTTTCTTTTTAGCATGCATAGTTGAACATATGGTGGCAGCTTAGGTGGTTAAGGAATTGGATTTTGGACCTGTAGATCATGAGTTCAAATCTCAGCCACACCAAGCTGCTGCTCCTGGGCTCCTCAGCAAGGCCCTTAACTGCTTAGTTGGATTGCTGAGATAAATGTAAGTTTCTCTAAAGGAGGGCGTCTGCCAAATGATGTAAATGTGGACCATGAAATCTCCAGTATTGTTACACCTGAATTGTACTGAACTTTGAAGGACCAGCTCACACAGAATACACTAAGAGGTTACTGAAGCTGGGAATGAGCTTGCATTTACCACTGAATTAACGACCTTCAAAATGGCAATCTGACAAAGCAGCGTGTAGCGCATTCACTTTCACACACGCACATGCTTGGAATTCCAGCTTCGGGTGTACTATATTCATTGTACTGGCTTTGAGTGCTGCTGATGCTGCAGCCCTGGTCTAGGTGGGAGATAAGGACTCTGGCAGAAAAAAGACGTTTCTATGGTAATGCTGACTTTAGGCTTCCCCCCACATATGCACGTGTGCGCATGTGAATGTGTGGGTAATAGAAAGTATAAGCGAGAGGCAAACCGCATTACATAAACAGATTGGAATAACACAAAATTTAAAAATAGAAGCAAAACTAATCATCTGTGAAAGAACCTTTGAAAGGAGCCAATTTATTTTCGAGTACCGCTCAAATTGTTTAAAGACCCGAATCTGCACTTCATAAATGTTCCCAAGGATGCCTAAAACAAATTATACTATACTTCAAAATCACAATAGTTTTTGGCATCCTCAATCAGTTTAGGCAGAATCAACAGAGATCTGACGTGGAATATCCTATTTTATGGACTTTTAACTGTCTTTGTTTGAATGCTGTGGTGCCCCTTTTATTGAGTTTAGTATAAAATTTTTTATATTTGCCATTTAAAAGATACACTCAATTAAGCTGACTATTTAGCTGTCTCATTCTAATTCACAGACTCATATTAGAAAGAATTCAATACATCCGTTTTGGTTCTAAATTAGATGATTAATTTCAGCATGGTGAAATATACAGTGCATATGGAAAGTATTTTACATTTTGTTGTGTTACAGCCGTATTCCAAAATCGATTAAATTCATTATTTTCCTCAAAATTCTACAAACAATACCCCATAATGACAACATAAAAGAAGTTTGTTCAAAATCTTTGCAAATTTATTACAAATAAAAAAACGGAAAAAATAATAATGTACATAAGTATTCACATTCTTTGCTTAAAACTTTGTTAAAGCACCTTTGGCACCAATAACAGCCTACATGCTACAAGCTTTGTACACCTATGTTACGTGTCTGCTGTTTTTTTCTTTCTACTGCTCTCCCCCCTTTTTGTTAGCTCTGTCTCCAGCTCTTTAATATCTATAGGTGGAGCTACCTGGTAATCGAAAAGGAGGCCTGGAAAAAAGGACCAACGATGAGCAAGAGCCTGACCAGAGGAGGCGGAGCCTTCCATTTAAAAGCAGCTCCTGAAGTCCCCAGGAGGGGAAATGAAAGCAGAGAGAGCACTTGTTTGCTAGTTGTCTTGGTTATACTAGCGCACCTGGTTTAGGAACAGGTAAGAATGTACGTGCACCTACATTCCACCACGAAGGTTTTGCAATTGTTTAGACACCCTAGTTAGAGGGCAGGTGCCACCCACTGTATTTTCTGGTAGCATAGCCTAGAGTAGTCAGCTAGTCTGTTGCTGTTTGTTAGTTAGGTTAAGCTTCCAAAATACAGCCTAGAGTAGACCTTTTTCTTGTGTTCATTTCTTTGGCACTGTCCATGTTCTTTTGCCAGTGTGAGTCTAGTCTTCTTGACTTGTGAAACACTCTTGGAAATTGTTTCTTACCTTACTGCACTTGACCATTAAAACAATAACTACTCTAAACTCTGGTTCTGCTTTGTCCAAACAACCCGTAACATCTAAATGGTTATTGTTCCCACACTCCCCTAGGCCTAGCCAAGGTGGGAATGTAACAACATATTTTTAGGCAGTTTCTCCCATTCTTCTTTGCAGAACCTCTTAAGCTCCATCGGGTTGGATGGAGAGCGTCAGTGCCCAGCTATTTTCAGATCTCTCCAGAGATCAATGGGGTACAAGTCTGGGCTCTAGCCACTCCTTTAATATCATGGCTGTGTGTTTAGGGTCGTTGTCCTGTTAGAAGATGAACCGTCTCCTCAGTCTGAGGTCCAGAGCGCTATGGAGAAGGTTTTTATCAATGATTTCTCTGTACATTGCTGCATCCATCTTTCCCTTAGTCTTAACTGGTCTCCCAGTTCCTGCTACTAAAAACCATCCCCACAGCATGATGCTGCCACCACCATGCTTCACTGTAGGGATGGTATGAGCGGTGCGTGGTTTCCTTCAGACATGAAATTTGGCATTCAGGCCAAAGAAATCAATATATTTGTTTCTCATGGTCTGAGAGTCCTTCAAACAGGCTGTCATGTGCCTTTTACTGGCTTCCGTCTGGCCACTCTACCATAAATTCCTGATTGGTGGAGATGGTTGTTCTTTTGGAAGGTTCTCCCCTCTCCACAGAGAAATGCTTGAGCTCTTTCAGAGTGACTATCAGGCACTTGGTCACCACACTGACTAATGCCCTTCTCCCCAGATTGCTCAGTTTGGCCAGACGGCCTACTCTAGGAAGAGTCCTGGTGGTTCCAAACCTCTTCCATTTACAGATGATAGATGCCACTGTGCTTATTGGGACCTTCAATGCTGCAGAAAACTTTCTGTACTCTTCCCCAGATCCTGACTCAGAGGTCTACAGACAATTCCTTGCACTTCATAGCTTGGTTTGTGCTCTAACATGCACTGTTAACAGTGCGACCTCATATAGACAGGTGTGTGCCTTTCCGAATCATGTCCAAAAATCTTTTTTTACTTGATTGGAGTCCACCTGTGTAAATTCAGTTTGACATGATTTGGAAATAATTTCATAGCTTTTCTTCCAAGTTTATTCCTGCTGTATCACACACGCAGTTGTAAGTGTAAACCATTTGTCATTTTAAGAAACACCACCGCCTACACACACACCTTGGCAACTGTTATTGTTTTGACAGGGTAAGTCTTGTTTCTCACATTCTTCACAAGTCCGCTATGTATCTGTCAACACATCAAGCATCTAGTGTCCACAGAAAACAACGGTCCTGCAGGAAATGAGGTCGACACTACATTCATTGCAGCAATACTGTACACTAGCTGACAGCTTGAAGGAAGAAAGTGGGATTTTAGGTGAACAGCTGAATGGAAGGTAGAAGGCTGGGCGTTTCATTCACAAAAATCTTCTTAAAGTTAAAGTAGTTTTTAATTGGCAAATTTGCATAGAAATATACTTTTTTTTTTTTTTTTTTTTTTAAACGTTTCCTCAACAACAACAGAAAAAATAAAAATAAAAATCACATTTTATTATTAAACTATAAAAGCAGCTCCTTCCCCTGTCAATCTCAATGGTGGTAGCGAATCATGGGACTCTGAGCTCATGTATGCCAAAAAAAGGCTTACTTACCCTGTGTAAGTGCAACTTTTTGCAAGATTATTCAAGCAAAATATAATTTATAGATTTTGCTGCTTTTACTACACTTCTTAGTGGAAAGATAAGACTTTGCATAACCATTGCCCTGAAATAATGAAGCTGTAATAGGAGAGGAATGAAAACTGTACTATACACATTTTTAATTTCTCCATCTCGCTATTTCTCAAGGTGATGAGACAAAAAACTATATACATCAAAATGTAACACACTGGAGTGTACACACAGATGCATACTAAAAATGGAAATAAGGCATAGCGTCTGGACTTGTGCGTCTGTGTGTGTGTAAAACCTTCTAAATAACCATACGTCCTCAATGCTCCATGAGATAAAATTAGAAAGGTATAGCAAACGTAGTGAGAGGGATATTTTTATATCTTATTATTTCACCTAGGCTTAGTAAAATGGTTTGCCCTTTTAAAGACAATTGTTTTATTTACGCTTTGGGACCATAGTCTTTTTAACCACTGCAAGAATATAAAGTCATTATTTAGCCATTTCTATTTATTTAAAATGAAAATTCCTGATCCTCTGCATGCAGATTAGCATCGCATAAAATTATGTGAAATCTGCATCGTCGTACCTCACAACTCGAATCTCACCCCCCGCTCTCACCTGTGAGCACGTAGTCATAGTGGTTAACGTTGTTGAGCTTGATTCCCTCAAACAGCACATGGAGCTCGTCTGCAGTCACGACCTGCCCCTTCCAGTGTGCGTAACCTGGGCGACACAATGGTCAGAAGTCAAATTTTGAGGCAATGTGGATCAAACCTGCAGTTTCCTTATAATTAAATGTTGAAAACAATTCACACGTATATAAATAGTGCAATGTTGGATATTGTAAAAGAGCTGATTTCAGCAAAATGGTGAACATCTTTCAAAAACATTTCAGCAAGACTAATGGTAGGCTAATAGTTTAAATTTGTATAAACTACATTCTACAATAATGATGTTAAATAATTAATTAATAATAAGCACTAATAAAATGGGTTCTTATACACTCACTCACAGCTTAAGTAGGACCACCTGCTGATTCAAGCAATTATTCCTTCAGGTTTACTTACATTATCAAACACTGCAGTCTTTACAGTTTTCATTGCGGGAATTGTGGGTACAACAAAATGCATCCAGTAAGTAGCAGTTCTGTGAGCAGATTCTTGAGGAGACAGGTCATAGACTGGTTTGACCTCTCAGAAAGTTCGAGTGACTTAGATAACTGCTTTCAACAATCCTGGTGAGCAGAAAATCATCATCTCTAAAGGCACCATATCCTATAAAGTTGTGCACTTCTGACTCTGGGCCAACAGTTTGGGGATGGCCCCATATAGGTGTGATGGTCAGGTGTCCACAAACTTTTGGCTATATAGTGTATAAGAACCAATTTTGCAACACCAGTTTACAAGCAGAAGGTAGTTCATACATTTCCAAATTCCTAGAAATTGGATTTTATGATGGATGTAAACGTGAATGCGCTTTTCTGCTGTCTAATGCCATTTTTATATGCAGCTGCGGCGTGAAGCAATTGATTTCTCAAAATAGAAATTAAAGAGGGTCTTTTAACAATATTCGGCCAAGTCTTAGAAAGAATCCGTTTTTTGAGTCAGTGATGTGAAAGCAACAGAAATGAAAAGGTATGTATAGGTGTCTACAGCCACAAGGACACTGACTGAATGACTCTCTCCCACACACACACACACACACACGGATAAAAAGGCGCAGTGAACAGAGGCTTCACTGCTTCATCAGAGACTGTTACTGTTGCTGTGGGAAGCAGTGATGTCACAATTCAGGTGAATCACCAAGCTGGTCACATGAAGTGCTTCTTGTTGCTAAGTAACAGGGCAGAAGAAAGCCTGAGGAGCTGCACGAGGAAGGCATTATCTCTGTATGCATGCGTGCTCGTGTGTGTGCACACGCCTGTGCATAGGGGATTCTTTGTCACAAGACATCTCCTTTTGCTTCTGCAATTCAGCAATGTCTTTATCCTGCAAAACGTACACACTTTATCCTATCCCGGTGACACGTACAATTTATTTAACACTAAATCATCATCAGGAACATTTAGAAAAACACAAATACACCAACAGACGATTTATGGTGTACGAGGCAGGAGTAACAACGCTCTGTGCTCTCAGCATTAATCGCTGATTTCCCCCAACCGCACCCCACCCCACCCCAGGCCATTTCCCACACCCCCACCAAAGCCTTGCAATCTATTCTTATATTCCTTACATTTAGCTGAACAGGACTTTTTTTTAATAAAATAAAATAAAGAACAGTCATTAAAGGTCAGAAAAAAGCTAGGTCAGTTGATCTACCTTTTGTTCCCTGATATTTAGTAGAGAATAACATATACACCCAGGTTCTTAATCCTCCTACAAAGAAATGTGATTATAATGAGTGTAAGGGTCTCAGTATAAAAAGAATCTTCACAAGCATTAGCATTGTTTATAAGGTCTACTCTGTGGCTCAGCAAAAAGCTTTATCCTCTAGCCTTTTTAAATTTACAAGAAATAAAGTTCATAGTTTTTAAGAGGAGGAGGTTAAATGCTACAGTGAAACTTGGACATGAAGGACCTGGCGGTAGGCCAAGAACCTGGTATATCTTGGTAAAAAGAAAAAAGGAAGCAACAAATTCAAAAGAAATAGGAGCCAGATGGCAGTACTTAGTACAACCCAAGAAAATGGTTTTGAAATAGAGTCGTCAATCTGTTTCTAAGATTGACTCATGGTGCTGTGGTAAGAGGGAGGGGAACAAGTAAGAAAAGAGATTTCGCTTAAAACTTCACTCCTGAGCGACACAATTCTGAAATCTGTCTGGATGAAGTACGATATTCTCTCTACCACCTATCAGTCACAGTGACCTTAGCCAACTGTGAGTTTTTGTGCGTTTGTGTATATGAAAGAGAGTAGACAGCCTGTCCCTTCTTATTTTAAAATAATGCATTTCATGCCAGAGCAAAAAAAAAAAAAAAAAAAAAAAAAAAATTACTTCTAAAAAATAAATAAATAAATTACAAATTTAAAAAAAGCATTTCATTCTTAAAACCAACATCAGATTAACTAAATGTAACTTCTGGTGTGGTATAAAACCATACAATAAATAAAACCATCCTTGTTGGCCCAAAACCGATGTTATTTATTGCTATAGCAAAAACCAGCATTGGTTATCAGAGAGATGCCAATTCAGTAGCAGCATCCTAAATGCCCACCCCCTGGGTTTAACTACATTTTCTCTCTCTTTCTCCAGGACACTTAATCATGATCTCTCTCCTTCTGTTTACATATAACCGGGTCCCTCACCTCCTATCCTCTGATTTCCCAGTCTCTCTCTATTTTTGTCTCTGTGCCTTTTTATTTTTCTCTCTCTTTCCCTCCCTCTCTCTCGCCCAGGAAGCCATCGCTGTTACCAGAATGAGTGAAACGGAATGTGAGAAGGCACCATGTGCCGAGGGATCCTAATGAGCCAATGCACATGCAAACGAGCACACACGCACACACACACCAATCAGCTAGGCAACCTCAAGCACATTTTTTTTTTTACACACATGCACACAGCCGTCTGCATCATTCACCTTCAGATTTCTGCCAAACAGTGCAACTCTCCCATTCAGAAAACCCTCCATCGCTGCCAGCTACTCACAGACCCTAATTATTCCATACACATCCTCTCCCTTTCCATCTCCATCTCCACAGAACAGCCTGCTCCCTATGATACTACATGAAGTCTATTATTACCACAATAACTGACACACTATGCTGTTTACTGCACATCATATACACATTACAACCAGTGTTAATCCAATGGCAGGTTGTGTCGAGGTTAAGAACCTGCTCGGGCAATAAGCTCAAACACAACGCGATTAAGAATTCAAACAACTGGTACGCCATCTATTAGACAGAGTCTGCCCGAGGCTTCAAAATCAGCCAAGCAATACACACATTTTGTCTCCCCCCTTCCTCTTTTTCTTTCACTTTAAGGTCCATTAGAGGCACAAAGCAGCTCAAGTGGCTAAAGACAACATCAAGGCCCAAAGGGAGAGAAATGCATTCGTCCAAAATTTCTCTGCCAAATGAATGAAGAACAATGGTGGTCTAAATTACCCATCCTAAATCAGTCATCAGACAACAAGAGTAATGTGACGGTTTGTATGATGAGCATACAGTTGGTTGATTCGCATGTTGTGAGAAAAAAAATTCTATTTATTCCAATGGTTAATCGTTTCTTCTGTCTGCAGTGTAAACACTGCAGACAGAAGAAACGATTAACCATTGGAATAAATCTAATTTTTTTCTCAGTTTTTCTCAGTAGTTATCAAGAGCAGGAAGCATCTTTCTTAAACAAAAATACTATAAAAATGCTGAGCAGAGGGCATTCACCTTCAAGCATTATGAGCTCATTTGCACAGAATATGGCTTCCATCTGGATAACTGGACACCCATTAGTGATGACAGGTAAATAAAAAATATTTGGACATAATTTGTATAACAATACAACGTCAAATATCCAAGTGCAAAAGAAATCAGTATTTGGTTTCCTTTTATAACTGAAATCTATGAATTTGGAGTATTCAAGTTCAGGTTTCATGCCTGTCATTTGGAAAGTGTCATTTGCAAAGTGCAGGCCTGTCAAAAACGACACACATTTTTGACAAACTTGAACTTTTAGACAATCAGATGTATTTGTCTACACTTTGTGAGAACAACATTAGCAGCCTGCTGTAAAAACAGCACATACTACCACAGGAGGTTACTAATTCAAGCAGTCTGTATGATATTTCTATCATCATCATCCCATCATTACTATCAAGAGTGGGGAAAAGGTCTTTATAACCAATGGCAGAATGTGACTAAGGATACTGCACACTAAGAGCTTAGTCTGACAGACCCACAAAGCCTGAGAGCCAAAGATGCTTTAACAGAGAAATTCAGGTTACACAGTAGGGTTACAGTTCACTTGGAAGCAAGTCAGAGATCTAAATATGTGAGGTGAAAAAGAAAAGAAAAGTGTTTCTCACTGATAATAGAGAGAAAGGGGAAAAACAGAGACTATCCTAGAGTCTTAAATACTTCCTCAGGTGAGAGCTATATGATGTGCCAATACATTATAGATGTTAATACTTCTAGTGTTTGGAAGGGGATAACTAGGAGCAACACACACACACCCCACACATTTCCGTCATTGGGAAAACATCATCATCGTCAATCCCCACGCAGCTAAGCAATCATTCACTCTGCCCAGAAAATGTCCTTCCTCTCTCTCTCTCTTTATTATTGACATGCTGAAAATAGTAAATGTGACAAATGGAATGGTCAATAATAATTTTTTATAATAGTGTTTTTAATGAAGGCATCCCAAAAAAAACTAAATGTAGCCTCAATCCAGAGTAAAACACAGCCCAACTCTGAGCTGCTTGTGTAGGAGCAAATGTGTATTCAGTAAACATCTCATTTTTAACTACCACCTACACACCAATTACCCCTGCACATGCACAGAGATCAGTACACACCCCATGATCTTATCATGCACATACACCTGATTAGCCATAGTATAAATGCTACTCAGGAACGGACAAGCAGGCGGACACATTCGAAATGTATTTAGTGTTTGATTACAATACCGTTGAAATGCATACAATTAATGCATAATTATTAAGCAAATATTTAAAAAATGTCCCTATAAGCTCTAGTTTCTGCCTGAAGATGGAAGAATGACAGGTCCGGTAATGAGCAGTGGCCCCAAGAAGATTGATTTTTCACTAAATTAAATGCAGAAAGGATGTAATGATGTATCGAGAGAAATGCTGAGAGAAATAAGAGGCACGAGTCAAAGATTTAGGGTCATGTCGGATGCTTCTGCTCGCTGTATTAATTCAGCAGGTCATCAAGGACAAAATGTCAAAAAAAAAGGTCATCACAAGGCATGATTTTAGAATTCAGTGAATGAACACCGCCTATCTAATATGTCAACATTTAACAGAGTGAGATGAACACAAATTTCCATGCGAACCTTAGAGTCCACTGAGTTCATTGTTACTGCTGAGTTCAGCACAAACAGTAAACCACCATGTGGATTTCTGATGCAGCATTTACTAAGACAGTGCTAGACAGATTAAGAGACAGCATGCTCTAAATATACCTGTATGGTTGGAGAACTGTACAGAGTTGATGGAGTCTACTTCAAAGCCCATCACCTGTAAGATAAAAAAGATTCAATAAGATGAGAATAAAAAAAAAAAAAGTATAATTAAAAAATTACTTGAAGTTATAGTTATATAGTTAAAAAATCCCATTCAAGACCCACATATTACATTTCCTAACTAGTCATTACCAAATCCCACACTGTAGCATGTTTTATTACTAATTGTTTTTCTGCTGTTTATGCTAAATTAACACAAAAGCTAACCATGCTCAGAGTAGAGCTTTATCTGTACAATTCATTATACAGGGACTAACAGACATTGATGATTGTCAAGCAGCGCTCTGACTAAAATCCTCGCAACTAGGAGATCTGTACCAATTATACTGTATTGGACTCTCGACCCTAGATGACAGTCATCATTAGAATTATCTCTAGCAGGCTCTCAAAAGAATCTGCTGCACTATGACTGACAGTAGATGATATTATCCACTCCACCTGTAGAACACAGTCAGTTTAGCCCTGTTTTACCAGCCAGGTGCTCAGACATCCAATCTAATTGGATTCCACTTCATGTGTGGAGTTTTGAAATTGGACCTCCTGGAGTGTTTAAAGGCTCTGGAGAAGCTGGTGTTGGATCTGTGATGATCGCAAATGTTGAGATATTTTATGAGTTGCTCAGTAGCTCCTAGTTTTATAACCATAATGACTGTATAAGACTGTAGAAAGAACATTACTTATAATCTTATACTCCAGTACTCATGTTAGTTCTCACTCTCCAGTGTTCTGTATTGTTTAAAAATGTAAAAATCAAACTCTTGATGTCACCCAGATGAGGATGGGTTCCCCTTTTGAGTCTGGTTCCTCTCAAGGTTTCTTCCTCATAACATCTAAGGGAGTTTTTCCTTGGCACAGTCACCATGGCTGCTCATCAGGGATAAATACAGATCGTTCACCTTAACTCTTAAATTCTGTAAAGCTGCTTTGAAACAATATATGTTGTGAAAAGCGCTATAGTAATACACTTTCCAGGTCACCAGACATCCTTTGGGAAACGCAGAAGATCTTTCATCTAGATCTGTAAAAAAACTATTTCAGGCAATTCATCTCTCAATGCATGCATAATGCAATAAAAGAACAAAACACTTCAATGTTTCAATACATTTCATATACATTTCACTTCTGATCTGATACAATACGGCTCAGAAAAATACAATATCATTCAGGTTTTGTGCAATAAGATTCGCTTTGGTTAAATTCAGGGTTTCCAAGACTGGAAAGTCTAAAGTGAAACACATGGACATGACAAAACGCTGAGTTTTCCCAAAAGCGATCTCAGCACAAATGGTAGAACACGAATCACAATGAACTCTCCCTTATTTCTCTATAGCTTAACTTTGAATGCTTTTGTGAAACCCAGGCCAGACTTCTCTCTGTTTGAGTTATAAATTATATTATTTGTATGCATTATAAATTGCATTTGGCACTTGTAGCACACAATAGAGGCTGCTGCTCTTTCAGCTGACTGAACTGAGAGCCAAATCCAGTGAAAAGATACACCTGCTGCTGGAAGGACAACCAAAAAAAAGCAAGGTGTTCATCTGCTCTGATGGTCTGATCACTTCTCTTCCACACACACACACTTAGATTTGTGTATTCAGCTTAAAGGTAATCAATAAATGATGCTGGTGTCCATAATGACTGTTTTGTCGTTGGTGACTGGCAAGGCTGTGTTTTTCACACAAACACCTTCAATCACCTATAGAGATCCATCATCATCTACCTGTATACCATCTGAATAGATTTATATTAGGATATTTTTACAGAAGATAAACTCACAGATGAATAAGACATTTTATGCAACACACGATGGGAATCAGGCTACAATTAAAAAAGGGCAAAGCATGTGCTAAAATGATCAATGACTCCAAAAAGGCATGAAGATCTTCCACCATGTGACCTTTACTCACTTTTGCACGCCGGCTTAGATTAGTGACATTCACGCCTGTCCGTGCACGCGCGCATTTACGCAAAAGCCGTAGATTTAACGGTTATTGAACATTTTAGGGGGAAAAGGAAAAAAGTGTTACCTGTAAAGGAAAGGACGCGGATTTGTTCCCCACGTAGCCCCTGACTACATGACTCTGAATGGACAGGACTCGACACTCCATGTCGCGTATAAAGTTGTTGGAGAGCTCGGCGCGCTTGGCGCGGCAGCACCGTGGCTTGGCCGACTGCGAGCCGCAGGAAGAGCAGCCCACCGGCTCGCTTTGCTTCCAAATCGGGATCCGTGATGGCAGTTTGACGAGCCACACGCCGAACTGAAGGACATGCAACATGGAGAGACCGTCATTGGTGAGGCAGAGCCAGACCGCAACTACTCAGGCATTCTCGACGAGCACCTAAAAACCTTCTGACATCACGACGAGTAAATTGACCGTTTCCAATCCGTGGACGGGTATAAATAAAATAATAATTAATGCTATTAAAAAAAAGCGTGCATTCGCTTTTAGCTTTGGTATGATTTTATATAAGGGATGATCACGTGATTTGTGATTACGCATCAACACACCGTTTATTATTGTGTTTTTATTATCATTATAATAGGTTGTTTACGTGGAAATGGACTGTTAGTGCAAAGAAAAACAGCAGTTATTTATAACACAATCGAACATTCCGCACGGATGCACAAAACGTATCTATATAATAATAATAATAATGTCATTTAAAAAAAAAAACGCTTTTGGAAACCCCAATAGGACGCACACCAAGAGCGCCGCTGAATGCGGAAGTTGGGTCCTTTTGCGTCAAAGACGTCACGTTCTGAAATCCTCCAATCAGATCGAGCGTTGTCGATGTCGTAAGCACAAAGCGGCCACGGGCGATGACGTAGTTCACATCAGCAACACGTTTCTGCTTTCTATCATTAGAACGTGGAAATTTTCAGAAGGGATCGAAGAGCATTTTCATTGAAAATGTTGATGTTTTAAAACAACAGTGTTGTAATAAGATAATGAGGAATGGTCTCCGTTCTGTATCTTTACCAAAGTCTTTTTAGTCTTCTTTATTTGGTTTTATTTCTTGGGTTAAAGTATGGAAACTTACAAAATACTATTTAGAATGTATCCTGCTAAGCATGTTTTGGAAAGATTTAAGCTGAATATTTTATTTATCTGTGAGTTATGTGGTCAAGAAAAAGAAACAATTTGCATCTTCTTTTTTTCATTGTATTTACTCAAGGTTATTTTGGAAAGATGTACAATTCAATATTAATAAAAAATGGAAAGTGGGATAGAAATATGTATATTTGATGTGCTGTTTTATAAAGAATGTGAAAACTTGAACAGTATATTATGCATTTGTTAGTTTTATTAGGAAAATTCCATATTCATAAGAAAAAGTGGGCTCAATGTAGCCCAAACTTTTCCCATTTTATTAATGACTTTGAATTGTATGTTAAATTCTTGAAAGAAACAAGAAACAAAAAAAGCACTGAAAACTTTTACATTTATGTATTTATTTAATTTCATTTATGTACAGTGTATTTTTTGTTGTTTTGTTTTTTTCTGTAAGTAAATGTAAATTTAACATGAGTATGTAATACCTCTTGTTCTTTTGGCATTAAATAATAAATAAATGAATAAAATAAAATTAGAACGTGGAAATACCTTTGTAGTGTTTACCAAATGATGTTCATATAATATACTTTCTATCACAATACATGTTTAAACACATTACAGTGAGGGTACTTTGGGTGCTTTTAACATGCTCTGAATGAGGTTCTGTGTAGAAACATTGCACAAAAGGTTCCATTTCTTAATTTTCAGGTTCATGTTTTCTGTTGTAATCATTAAATGAAACCTTGTTTGTAACTCAGGAATGAAATGTAAAAGATATGCAAAGAATACTTAAAGGGGACACATGAAATGTATTACATTTCAACCTCATATTTAATCACATCCACCTTATATTTATTGCACCGTAGCTCTGATATGTTTAATGTTTACTCTGCAGTGCCCAGAGTTCACACAGAACTGTGCATAAACGTGAGAGGCTGATGAGAGAAGTCAAAGCTGAGTGGCGAGACTGATTTAAGATAAGAAGAGGGTAATGGTAATTTAAAAAATACCTCTTTACCACAGAGGTGAGCAGAAAAGCAACCCAGAATGCACAATACACAGAACTCTGAGGTGGATGGGTCACAACTGCAATGGTCTCATTGGCAAACTCTAAAATATATCGCAGCTGCATGCTTGAAACATTTCTTTCTGGCAGCTGAGTCACTACAGCTTTCTCTCTCTCTCTCTCTCTCTCTCTCTCTCTCTCTCTCTCTCTCTCTCTCTCCCCTCTTTCTCTCTGGTCGTGACTGCAGAAGAAGCGGATTAGGGCTTCACAGAAATTAGCGGGCCCACACAGCCTGGTGATTCATCGCTACTGAGCACAAAAGACACTTGAACGTCACACTGAGAGATGGAGGAGGTCAGCACGACAACATGCCTGACTATGAAGAAAAGTGGCAGCAATTTAGTGACATCTGTGGGACAAATGATCTCATTACATACATATTAGCTGTATGTACTGTAAATAGATAGATAGATAGATAGATAGATAGATAGATAGATAGATAGATAGATAGATAGATAGATAGATAGATAGATAGATAGATAGATATGCACAGATTATATACACATATATACATGAATGTGAAATGTTGGGCAGAATGTACAGTAAGGATAAAGATAATATACAACTGAAGAGCACTTCAAGTATGAATTTCTGTACACCTACTTATTCATATCTATTGATTATCTATTCAGTCAACCATGTCACAGTAGTGAAATGTATAATATCATGTCGATATGGGCCATTAGTTTCAGCTAATGTTCACATTAATCAACATAATAGGGCGTGATTGTTGGTGCAAGACGGTGATAGGGTAAAAATATAGTGCCTACAGCATGAATCCATACTGTTTTGTGACAGCAGTTTTGTGTTGAGGCTGGTGGAGGCAGTATAGTGGTGTGAGGAATTTTTTTTAGGCACACATTGGGATTAATACCATCAAGTCATTGCTTGAATACCACAGCCTCCACAATTTACCCATTATTGAAACGGGATTTGGTAGAGCCATTAGAGACACTATCCAGTATTAGTTCATTAATACCTTGTAAAGTAGTAATACCCAATAAATTGCTCTGTTAGTGTGTATTTATACTATATTTAATACTATTTTAATACAGTACTCTTTATAAAAGTAAATGCAGTTTGCACCATTTATAACATTTTAAAGTAGTAGTTAATTTTTATGCCCCCTGCTGTCTGTGAGGTGAATTACAGTTACAGTAAAAACACATCCCAATTGATCTATTACAGTTTTTCTCAAATGCTAAAACACAAAAGCCAACCCTCTAAACCAAATGACCAGTTGTCTAAACACATTTACTAAATCTAGCCATCATTTTCCAATATCATAAACACATTTCACATGAAGACACAATTCACAAAACACAATCCTCCGTTCTCATAAATCTTAACACGTTTTTTTTTTGCTAAAACACAAGTTGCAAAAGAACTCTGCTCATATTCTCAAATGAAAGCTCATGTGATGCAAAATGCTTGCCACAGTCAGCAATATTTGAACACAATGAACACACCTGGCGTCATTTATTACACACAACGACTCAAAATTGAAGACACTTGTTGCTAATGATGTGACCACATGTACAAAAGCAAGTTCAGAGTGCACAGTTTGCTGAAGATTCCAAACAAACACAATGGTTGAAGGCAGAGTCAGGGGAAGAGAAATTCGAGTCAGAGGAGGGAGAAGAGCTGGCCAACGAGGGAGAGGAGTTCAAATCAGAGGAGGAAGAGGAGCAGGCCAACAAGGGAGAGGAGAAGGTCCAGGAGAGAGAGCAAGACAACCTCGCATCATCATTACGGACGAGATGCGAGCAACAGTCATTGACCATGTCATTGTCCATTGCATGACAATAGCTGAAGCAGGACTACGAGTCCGTCCAAACCTGAGTAGGTTCACCGTGGCCACCATTATCAGGGCATTCAGACAACACAACAGGTATTGTACTCTATTGCTTTCTTTGTCACAATACAATTTTACAAGCCTGTGAAAGTAGTCTATTGGTTTCAAATCAGTTGTTACTGTATTGTAAAACTGACAACACATGTTTCTTTTTTTAGAGTTGAAAGAATGCCACATAGAGGTGGGAGGGTTGCCATATTTACAACCCTCATTGTGGATATGGTTCGTGAGAACAACCTCATCAGACTCCGGGAGATCAGAGACAAAGTAATTGCCGATAATATCAACTTTGAGAGCATTGATGATGTCAGCTTGGCCACAATAGACCGAGTTCTCCGGCGCCAAAGGATGCGGATGAAACAGGTCTACAGGGTTCCCTTTGAGCGCAACTCTGCGCGACACAAAGACCTACGTTACGAGTATGTGCAAGTAAGTATACATCCATGTTTACAGTACAGTTAGTGGAAATACTTTGTTGCTCAGTGGCCTACATTACTTTTGGACAATACTGTGCTACCTGATTGACTGTTGTTCTGAACACCTGTGCACTTTCACATTTTCACAGAGGATATTACAGTTGGACACGATGGCCAGACCTCATGAGTACCTCTTCCTGGATGAGGCTGGCTTCAACCTGCAGAAACAAAGGCAAAGAGGCCGTAACATCATTGGCCAAAGAGCCATCACTGAGGTTCCTGGCCAACGGGGGGGTAATATTACTCTTTGTGCGGCCATGGGTTTGAGGGCTTGTCCACCGGCATGCTGTCCTTGGGTCTTACAACACCCAACGTCTCCTCAACTTCCTAGAGGAGCTTAAAGACATCCTCCTGGACCGCCAACAACACCATCCTGGGCCCGCACATCAAATGTATGTGATCATTTGGGACAATGTACGCTTCCACAAAACAAACCAAATCAGAGAGTGGTTCACCACCAACAGTAACCACTTTTTAAACGTCTGTCTGCCACCCTACTCCCCTTTCCTGATTCCTATAGAGGAGTTCTTCTCATCATGGAGATGGAAGGTTTATGACAGACAACCATACACTAGAGAGGACCTCCTAAGGGCAATGGAGCTGGCCTGTGTTGACATCCCAGTGGAGGCCTTCCAAGGATGGATTCGCCATTCCAGGGCGTTTATCCCGCGGTGCCTGGCAAGAGACAATAAAGCCTGCGATGTGGATGAGGTGATGTGGCCCGATGCAGCTCAGCGACATGATGCCGCACAGTGATTGTGGTGTGTGTGTGTGTGGTGTGAATAAAGTAAATAAAAGAACTTGACACCCTGATCATGTTTTCAAGAGTACTGTTGTGTGCAATAGATTCTGTTTTTTGCATTGAGTTGTGTTACAGTAGTGTACATGCAGAATTTAGATTTATACTCTTCATATAAAACTCTCAAATCTAAATGCCTAATCCTCTGCAGAGATCTAAGAACATCCATTACTGTAAAGTTTCAAAAATATGCATTGGCAGTTATGAAACAAATAACATTGGCAGTTATGAAACAAATAACATTGTGTTTTTAATTGTTTTTCTGTAGTGTGTAATGATGTGTATAGTGTTTACATTTTTGAAAGCTTCGAGCTGCTCTTTTGGTGTGAAAGTTTGAGTTTTGAAGTAAGAAGGTGTGGTTGTGTTTATGTAGCTTTAGGAAAGGGTGTTGTGTTTAGACATTGGGGAACATGGAGGAAACGTTTGTGAAATGTGTTTTAGCATTTGAGAAAAACTGTAATAGAGACACGATCCAGTATTAGTTCATTAATACCTTGTAAAGTAGTAATACCCAATAAATTGCTCTGTTAGTGTGTATTTATACTATATTTAATACTATTTTAATACTCTTTATAAAATTAAATGCATTTTGCACCATTTATAACATTTTAAAGTAGTAGTTAATTTTTTATGCCCTCTGCTGTCTGTGAGGTGAATTACAGTTACAGTAAAAATGAAATTGGTAATCCTCTTCCTCTCAACACATCCCAATTACTCTATTAAAGCTGTGTATCCAGTGTGAGTGGTCTTTGCAGGGGAGTAGCAGAGTTGAGTGTTTTGCTTCCATTTTTGGATAAAGCTAATTTCATGGTCAGAACAATTGACCTGTTTCAATGTGTTACATATTATATTAGTACCGAACCTTCTATATGTATCTGTATCTGTATACAGATAATTAATCATTATCTTTATTTTATAACTACATACTTATTTTGGGTTATTATGTGAATTCCATTTCTAATGTTTGTAATGGAGTAAAGGTTCTAGGTACTGACTCTTTCTGTATTCGTACTGAACTTTCAATAATATTTATATTTTATAAAATAAGGGATTTTATAATGGAACTTGTAGGGATGAGTAAATTATTTACTAGAGTTAATATGTGAAGTAGTTTTTACCAAATTTGCTAACATTAAAACAAAACAAAAAAAAGGTTTTTTTGATTAATTGGTTGTTTATTGTTGTTCATGTATATAACTAATTTGTTAATGGAATTTATCAGTATTTATGTCTGCAAGGAAACTTTCTTCTCAAAAAAATGATATTTCTTTTTTCAGTGGTGATCACATATACAGTGCATATGAATGTGTTAGGATTAACATTAAGTAAAAACAAATGCAGATATTTTTTGATTCCTCTTCACATTTTTTGCCTGGATTTACTTTTTAGGCAAACCATTTATATAAAAAAAAGTATAATGTCTTATACATCTAAAGGAAGAAACAAAATAATGCATATACTTTTCAATATACTGTATAACCTCACTACACTTTTATACATTGCGACGATCCGCTGTGGCGACCCCTAATGGGAGAAGCCGAAAGAAGAAGAAGAAAAAGACACTTTTATACATTGCATTATCTGTGCAACCATTTCTAATATTCTTATCATTATATATATCTTAACATGCCTCTTCCTGATTAATTATTTATCGCTAAAATCAACATGATGGCTAACAGAAATAAATGAAATTTTTTAAAGAGATGACCTTTCGCCTCATGGGCTGACCTTTTCATGCTTGGGCTCTTTTGCTGGCAGGAGGCTTGCGTTCTGCTCCACCTGTAACTTCTCTGGTGTAATCGGAGTAATGAAGACAACACATTGCCAGGATATCTGACCCACAGCTGTAGTGGTATTACAGGCTGCTGCTCACTTGATCATATGTCTCATTGAGTTACTGAAAAGGTGTGTGTGGGAGAGAGAGAGAGGGAGAGAGAGAGAGAGAGAAGAGAGTGGAGTTTTTTACAGAAAAGTAGTCAGTTAGATGATCATTTAACTCTTAATACATTAGATTCAATTCACTGTATTATAGGATTAAAATAATGAGTAGATTATTATCAGATGCATTTATGGGAACCTTTTGGTCTTAAGCTGTGGCCTGGTTTTTGTTTTTGTTTGTTTTTGTTTTTTTTGCAGAATGACAGTGAAGATTGAAATCTACATCGAAAAGCCTTAGCCGATCATTTCATTTCATTCCGACTCCTTTCTTCAGATATGATAGGATGAAATAAAAATGATGGCTTACACCGAAAAGGAAACAGGAGAACAACAGGAGACTGCCACAAAGAGAGAAAATTCGGTGGGCAAGGTAAGAAAAAGAAAATTCTACAATTTTTTTAAGCAAAAGTGTTTCAACAATAGAATAAGCAAATACAAAAATACTCTGTTTGTAAATCAACTAAATCTCAATGAGATAAAATAGGTGTAAGAATCGAAGAAAAATCATAAAAAGGAATTCATTTGATGATGCAGTGTAGTGAGAATACGTCCCTCAATTTAAAACAAATGTGACTTTAAATGGATAATTCTAAATACATGTATGTTTTAATTCCATCCATTATAATTACATACCAAATTGCATATTGACACGTGTTTCTATGAAAACAAAAATTTTACGCAAAGTTGACCTGCACAAGGGTATTTAATGACACTATTCTTTAGGTTATCACTTGTATAAATCATTATTGCAAAAATCTTGTAAACTTATTAACTGTTTTTTCCACAACAAACAATATAAAACAGCATGAATTTTATATTAAAAACAAAAAGGTTCCACTCACAAACCAGGTTATTATCCTTTATTTATTACCACAACACTATAAAATTGTTGATTTTGATTGGTCAGGTGTTGATTCTTTTTTTTCATAACTGCTGTTCTGACAGTAGTGGCGATTTATGCACTCTTTATACTCTGATAAATATCTGTGATGAAATGTTTATTTATTATTTTTTAAATGAATCTTCGGTGTCTGGGTTTTGTACCAATCATATGTGTGGCATTTAAAAAAGAAAAAGTAAAGAGACTGCTATATCCTGCATTTCAGACTGTTTTTTTCTGCCTTATTGACTTAAAGAAAAGAAAAAGTAAGACAGTGAAGGGAATGAATGTTAATAGCTGTTCTCATGTAGATTCATGATTCAGTCAAAATGCCATATTTTCACATAAAAACGTGAATAATTATATTGCTTTCCACATCTAGGCATCATGTATACAGTTGGATTCAACCAAATAGATCTGTAATATATGTTGCCTCACATTAAACCTGGTGATTGATCTATAAAAGAAAACATTAGGTTTGGTGACAACAATTATGAGGACATTTAGACCCAGTAGTGTTAATAGTTTACACTCACATTCCTTGCCACTAATATACACACCTGATCACATTCCAGACCTCTGCTAAGGAAGTGGTAGAGTCAGGTCAGTTTGAGGCAGATACAGAGAGTGAGGACCTACCGAACATCAGGACCCCCAGTGTGATCTACGTGAGCCCCTTCAGCAGTTCAGTAGATGGCTGGCGGACTTCCAGACCCTCGCAGAACTTCGACCCCAACACCCATGACCCACATGTTCCTGTTGGCCTGCCTTCTGAGGCATCGCATCCTCTCCCCATCTACAATACACGCACCATTAAGACCTCTTATATTTCACATCGGACGTCCATCATTAAAGTGCGGCCCTTTGTTCATGGTATGTGAAATGGACTTTTGGTACTCTGTGTAAAACAAAGGGACTTATAGTGTGCTTTGTACTTTATATTTATATGATTGTTTTTGCAGCTTTATATTTACTTATCCAATTACGTATATATAACTTAATACGATTTTGCCATTATTATCTTATATGGTATAAAATGGTTTGAAATAAAACTTTAACTCATGAATATGAAAAGAATGATAGCTGGCACATTTTTCATTAAAAGTGTTTTTGTTTTAAATTCCTGTCATATATAGACAAATTATTTATATGTCAAGCAAATTTTAAACAAGGCGGTATTTAATGATACAAATAACAACAAAAAACCCTAATAATACTTTTTAAACACATTGTAAAGTAGTACAAATAGCCAGTAATATTGAAAAATAAAAATAAATCATATTGCTTATTGTATTATTAAGTTTAGGAAGTATGTACTAATATGTACTATTCCAGGATAAGAGTATCCTTTGTTGTGACATAGAAGTGTACGAGGCATAAGTGGTTTTGAACCCTTTTAAAACATATTTGAATTTCTTTTTGTATCTGTCTGAAGGAGAAGACCTGTCAGACTCTCGGTTCATGTGCTGGTCAGACATACCACGCAAGCTGCTGATACTACTGATAATCATTTGTTTGTTAATCGCACTGACTCTGGTTCTAGGAATTGGACTTGGCGGTGAGTGTGACTTCCCTGTGAAAGACACTCTTTGGTGTCTTAGGACTATGAATATTTAATGATCTACACCCTGTGATTAAGCAGAACTGTCTGACATTTAAGGAGCAAAGTGAATTTAATTTTTATTTTAAATTGGTAATTCATTCAAAATGTCTGTATTTTGCGACATAGATGCATGTATGAGATAAAGGACGAAAAGAAGATAAGATAGGAAAATAAATGAAAATATAGGAAAAGAAAAGTAAAAGAAAGAAAGAAAGAAAGAAAAGAAAAGGAAAGGAAAAGAAAAGAAAGAAAAGAAAGAAAAGAAAGAAAAGAAAGAAAAGGAAAAGAAAAGAAAAAGGAAAGGAAAAGAAAAGAAAAGAAAGAAAAGAAAGAAAAGAAAGAAAAGGAAAAGAAAAGAAAATAAAGAAAAGAACAAAAAGAAAGAAAGAAAGAAAAGAAAGAAAAAGGAAAAGAAAGAAAAAAGAAAAGAAAAGAAAAGTGATTTATTTGTGCTTTTTTTTATAGTGGGTTTGAGTTGCACTGGAAAATTCCGCTGTGTGTCTTCAAATAAGTGTATCAGAAGATCTGCTGTCTGTGATGGAGTCAAAGACTGTGGCCAGGGGGAAGATGAACTCAACTGTGGTGAGCACACACACACACACACACACACACACACACACACACACACACACACACACACACACACATAGACACACACAGACACAGACACACACACAGAAACACATACAGTAAATAAAGGCGTTAATGTACTAAAGTTAAATGATTTAAAGCCTGTTTCAGACTTAATGTTCTAACTGCTCTCACAATACAGTAGTAAACTGAATTTACTCAGTCTATTAGTCTATTTTAATTAGCTTTTTTAATGAATTTTCTGTATTACCTTGCTCCCTAGATACATATCTTTATGACTTCAACTTGCACAAACAATTAGTCGAAACTGTTTAGGTAGGTGCAATTTAGTAATTCAGTCCTCACTGCTGTAGTCAGAGCTACTTCAGCTACACAGTAAGTGCACAAATGATGAACATATTAAAAGTGACAAAAGGGGGTAGGATTCAGTTTAAAAAGGTTAATGAGATAACTGAAATGAGTCTGGATTTGCTTGTTAGAATACGTTATATTAGAATACTTTAATGTTTTTCTGTAATGTTTTTCAAAGTGAAGATTAAAAAATATAAAGCATGCAGAATGCAACATGAGTTCAGAGACGAACATCTAATGGAGCTACAGGCTTTATAAATTAAAGAAAATGTCAACCACCACTAATCCTAATAAAAACGCATCTATCGCCATGTTTGAAATGAGAAAGCTTCATCTAGTGCTTGTTTTTTTTGTAAGTGAGGCTTTGAAGGGAATGCTAAAAGGATGAACTATATATATATATATATATATATATATATATATATATATATATATATATATATATATATATAGTTTACACATCTTTTACCACAATAATATAAGAAATATGTGAGTCATGTAGGAGGCTCTTACATACCTGCTGTCCTTTTAACTACCACCATTTTTCATCTCTGCTTTCATTAGTGCGTGTGAGTGGGAGGCACTCCATCCTGCAGATTCACAGTAAAGGAATATGGAGCTCGGTGTGCTGGGAGAACTGGAGTGCCAGTCTGGGATTTTCTGCCTGCAAACAGCTCGGATACAACAGGTGCAGTAGCGAATGCAAAGCAAGGCAAATGGTCCCAAGTGTAGAAAACTATACTTTCAACTATGCAATGTTAAGTGTAGAGTTTTTTAGATAAAGCATTTTTTATATATATATCAACCTTATTCCATGATATATAACATTTAGCACACTGCTAAGCATGAAAAATGAATAGACTCCTGACTGCTACATCCCACAATCCAACACACGTAATACACTTTATACCTCCAATATGAGTATTCAGCAGCCTTGTTGTTCTGCAGTTGATTAAAATATGAGAGATTGGCTTCTTTATTCTTTCTTTTTTTTTTTTTTTTTACCACACAAACTAATCAGCAAAAAAACTCAGATCCATGCATGTTTATTCTTCTTTGGCCCAATTAAGCTTAAAGCTTTTATATCCCAGTCAAGTAGAATATTTTGTACATTTTCTTTTCACCAATACACTCACCCGGGACATTGTTATCCATGTTTTTCATTCTGTTATCCAATTATCTAGTTTAAATTAAAAGCTCACTGCTCATTGGTTACTAATTCAGACCAATAATATTTCAGAGCTGCTTTCAATTCTTTGTTTTTCTGTTAAAGTTTTCACTTGATATTTATGCTCTTCAAAGGCCCCCTAGTGACCAGGAGCCAGTATAGTCCCATCATTATCCATCACTAAGCCCACCAGTGGCTGTTTTGAAATAATTTAGGATCCATAAGAGTTTAAATACTAGCTAAGATTCTTAATCACTGAACAACAAGTGTCCTATAATTGTTCCAAATAATACAACAAACCTCTTTCTGTAATATGAAGTGATTTTAGTGTCCTAGCAGTTTGTATCAGGAAATCTGATACAAAAGAAACAAACCAATCTTATAAGGAGTTATCAAGCACTGATAAGGTGGCATTTAACACACTGAGCAGCCGTGTTTCTGCAGTTCCCATGACATTGTTCTTATTTAGATGTATGGATCTATTTCTTGGAAGACAAACCAAACAGTCACACCTCCAAACACAATGACAGTCCCAGGTTGGGTTTCTCCAGCTGAGTCTTGCTTTTTCCAAATGTTTCTAATTAAAACATTTTAACTCCAAACAGGGATTCCTCTTTATGGCACTTTCTCTTCCTGAGGTTTCCTTCTGTATTTCTTAGTTTGTGTGTGTGTACAGTATGTGTGTCGGCATAATACAGTCATTTTATCCCCAAAGCCACCATTAACTGGTTCATTAATCCTATTAAACTCAGTCTGGCATTAAATGAAGGAGAAAACCATGGCAAACACGTTCACTCCAGAAGTAGGTCAAGATGTTTATTTTATCCATCAACAGCTTTTTGTTCTTCTGTTCCATTTAAAATTAAAAATTGTTTATTTTAATTTTTCCATTAAACAATGCATTTGTGGTTCATTGCTTTCACGCAAGCATTACGGTACCAAACACAAGCAAAAGTTGATTTGCTTCTATTCAACCTCCTACTTACAGTGCCTGAAGACAGCTGCATACAACTAATGAGAGTTCCTGAATTATTATGCATTTTTATATTAAATGTGTCAATCAAAATGCTGTCAAATAGAGTTATATGTTCAATGTACTTATTCTCAAATGATCCTGTCTTTCTGCAGTTATGTGAATTCCACTTCGATTCCTTTCTCTTCTGTCGAGTCAGCGTTCAAGAAAAGCATAGTGTCGATAAGTTCCCGCTTTCCGATACATCACCAAACCTTCAAAATTCACAACAGCTCCATTCTCAGGTACATCCTAATTTACTACGTTACAACACGAGTCATAAGGATTAAATGTATTCAAAAATATTTTACCACAAAAAAAATTTACTGTTTCTCCAGAACGGTTGGATGCACATCTGGGTTGCTCACGGTTCTTAAATGTATAGGTGAGATCAGTGTGTTTATGTATGTGCGCCTTTAAGGCTAATTTATTATGTGGGCTAGAGTGCCTCTATAACTAGCTTCCAGTTATATCGTTATAGTTATAGTGGTTCATATTAAATAGAGTAACCCCAAATAATTCAGTAACCACAATACTAATTACACTGTTGGACAAACATTTGTACTTTGTATGTGCTTTTTGAACGTCCCATTACAATCCGTATTTGCTGTTATAACAGCCTCCACTCCTCTGGGAAGATGATCCACCATATTTTTTTTAGTATGTTAGAGGAGATTTGTGCTCATTCAGTAACGTCAAGTGCTGATGTGGGTTGAGGAGGCCTGGGATGGAGTCAGCAATGTTCAGCAGGGTTGAAGTCAGAGCTCTATAGGAGGCCACTCAAGATCTTAAACTAATGTAAACCAATGTAAATCATATTTTCATAGTGCTGGCTTTGTGCACAGGGCATCGTCATGCTGGAGCAGGTTTGGGTCTCCTAGTTCAAAGAAATTTTTATTTCTACCACATACAAAGACATCCTATACATGTGTGTGCATCCAACAGTGTAGTAACAGTTTGGGGAAGAACCACATATGACTGGAAATGTAAGGTGTCCCAATACTTTTTTCCAGTGTAGCATACAGTTGTGTTCAAAATTATTCAACCCCCACTGAAATTGATTGTTTTGGTCGGTTTGACATTGATTATGATCATTCAGTCATCCTGCTTACAATTAAATCAAAGAGGCACGTGTAGGTCAGACAAATATAACATAACATTTATAATGAAATAACCACAAATGTCTTTTCTGAGCTCACATCATTATCAGTTTTATTCAACCCCCAAGTGACATTCAATCTTAGTACTTAGTACAACATCCTTTTACAGTAATAACAGCTTTTAAACGTGAAGCATAGCTTGACACAAGTGTCTTGCAGCGATCTACGGGTATCTTCGCCATTCATCATGGGCAAAAGCCTCCAGTTCAGTCACATTCTTAGGCTTGCACTGCAACTGCTTTCTTTAAGTCCCACCAGAGGTTCTCAATCGGATTTAAGTCTGGTGACTGCGATGGCCACTTCAAAATGTTCCAGCCTTTAATCTGCAACCATGCTCTAGTGGACTTGGAGGTATGCTTGGGATCATTGTCCTGTTGAAAGGTCCAACGCCTTCCAAGCCTCAGGTTTGTGACGGACTGCATCACATTGTCATCCAATATCTCCTGGTACTGAAGAGAATTCATGGTACCTTGCACACGCTGAAGCTTCCCAGTACCTGCAGAAGCAAAACAGCCCCAAAGCATGATTGACCCCCCGCCATGCTTCACAGTAGGCAAGGTGTTCTTTTCTTCATAGGCCTTGTTCTTCCTCCTCCAAACATAGCGTTGATCCATGGGCCCAAACAGTTCTAATTTTGTTTCATCAGTCCACAGAACACTATCCCAAAACTTCTGTGGTTTGTCCACATGACTTTTGGCATACTGCAGTTGACTCTTCTTATTCTTTGGGGACAGCAAGGGGGTGCGCCTGGGAGTTCTGGCATGGAGGCCTTCATTACGCAGGGTGCGCCGTATTGTCTGAGCAGAAACTTCAGTACCCACATCTGACAAATCTTTTCTCAGTTCCTCAGCAGTCACACGGGGACTTTTCTCCACTCTACGCTTCAGGTAGCGCACAGCAGTCGAAGTCAGCATCTTCTTTCTGCCACGACCAGGTAGCGTTTCAACAGTGCCCTTTGCCTTGAATTTGCGAATGATGCTTCCTATGGTGTCTCTTGGTATGTTTAACATCTTTGCAATCTTCTTATAGCCATTGCCCTTCCTGTGAAGAGTAATCACCTGTTCTCTTGTCTTCCTGGACCATTCTCTTGACCTCACCATGTTTGTAACCACACCAGTAAATGTCTAGAAGGAGCTGAGTATCACAGTCATTTTAAAGCTGCCTAATTGGTGCTTATTAGGCTTTATTGCTGCTCCCTGATATCCACAGGTGTTTTCAATACCTGATTGAAAACACTTCATTGAACCTCTGTTCTTCAGAGTGGTAGTCTTTAAGGGGTTGAATAATTATGTCAATGAAGAATTCACAAAAAAAACCTTTACTACTGTATTACAAAACTAATTGATGTCATTTTAGTTGCATATGGTTCTTTAAGAAGTCCTTGTAGGATTTCATTCTGAATACAATTACAAATGTACACTAAATTCCCTAAAACCATTTACAGCATTGGGGGTTGAATAATTTTGAACACAACTGTACATATTATTAGTTCATTTTGAATGAGCGACACTCTTCACCAAAAGTTGTATAACAATTGTCCTATCTGTGTAGAGTGTGGTACCAGACCTGGTTTCAGGACCCGGATTGTTGGGGGAAATCTATCTTTCTCTGGGCAGTACCCGTGGCAGGTCAGTTTGCAGTACCAAAACCTGTTTCTCTGTGGAGGATCCCTAATAACCAACCAGTGGATAGTTACTGCAGCACACTGTGTATATGGGTAAGTACCACCACACACACCAACACCTACGCTAAATCTGTAGTTAAGGTTTATGAGTCCAGAGTTTTCCAAAGGTTTTAATGCATGTAGTCTACCTGCTCACTCAAATATCTAAGCTCTTATAGTTGCTGATAATGAATCACCAGTGTGAGATTAATTCTAATCAGAAAATCAGCAACTGTACAGTAATATATATTTACACAGCAGTATTTTGCACCTTTGTTCTAACAAGGGGGTTCGCTCAAATGTACAGGATTTTATTTGCATGTAGTCACTGAATAATACACCTTATTATTTGAAATTCTGAAAACAACAATTCCTTTCTCTTGTGTTATAGCTTTGCAAATCCAAATTTATGGACGGTTCGGGTGGGCATCACAGAGCAGCCTGTGAGTGGAGCAGCAGATTTCTCTGTGATGAAAATCTTCTTCAATAGTGCATATCATCCAGAAAGCCTCAGTTATGATATCGCTCTCGTTAGACTAAAGCAGCCACTCTCATTCAATGGTAAGGGCTTGCTTCTTATTTTAGAACCTAATAAAATCTCTGCTCTTGAATATCGTTACAGGTCAGGATGCTTTCACTGATCATTGCTAAACATGAAATGTATTGAACAGCATGTTCTGTACAATCTTTCACCTTACTGAATGAGTTGATCCGTTCCTACTCAGTACCTGATAGAAAGTGTTTACTTCTGCCTGTCAGGTCAAATACAGCCTATCTGTCTGCCTAATTACGATGAAGGATTCAGTTCCATGTGCTGGATATCAGGATGGGGAGCCACAAAAGTAAGGGGTGAGTTCTTGTTAATACTTTACATTTAAAAAGACTCTGATTTTCAGGGAGCAGGAAAGAATTCTTTTCGATATACAGTATATGACATACACTAATTGTAGTAAATCAGCCATGTGCTACTAATACAAATCGATCTCAGCCTCAATCTTTTCGGAAAATATCAGCATTTAGTTCTTTAAAAATGTCATACAGTCTTGAAGATGTGATTTAGACAGTATGACTTAGTGTGGTCTTAAACCTTCACATGAAGGCAGCCATGTTGTAGAAACAGGACATTTCTCTTCTTAAACACAGTCTAGCACCAAACTGGAAACAGTAGAAGTAAATGTTGGACCATAAACCTTTTTTTATTGCTTTACTAATTTTGGGGTAAATGGAAACTTGTGTAAAGTGGATTTTCTTTTCTCTAAGTCTTAATTAAAGTGAGGAAAATAAGTATTTGAACACCCTGCTATTTTGCAAGTTCTCTCACTTAGAAATCATGGAGGGGTCTGAAATTGTCATCGTAGGTGCAAGTCCACTGTGAGAGACATAATCTAAAAAAAAAATCCAGAAATCACAATATATAATTTTTTAAACTATTTATTTGTATGATACAGCTGCAAATAAGTATTTGAACACCTGTCTATCAGTTAGAATTCTGACCCTCAAAGACCTGTTAGTCTGCCTTTAAAATGTCCACCTCCACTACATTTATTATCCTAAATTAGATGCACCTGTTTGAGATCGTTAGCTGCATAAAGACACCTGTCCACCCCATACAATCAATAAGAATCCAACTACTAACATGGCCAAGACCAAAGAGCTGTCCAAAGACACTAGAGACAAAATTGTACACCTCCACAAGGCTGGAAAGGGCTACGGGGAAATTGCCAAGCAGCTTGGTGAAAAAAGGTCCACTGTTGGAGCAATCATTAGAAAATGGAAGAAGCTAAACATGACTGTCAATCTCTCTTGGACTGGGGCTCCATGCAAGATGTCACCTCGTGGGGTCTCAATGATCCTAAGGAAGGTGAGAAATCAGCCCAGAACTACACGGGAGGAGCTGGTCAATGACCTGAAAAGAGCTGGGACCACCGTTTCCAAGGTTACTGTTGGTAATACACTAAGACGTCATGGTTTGAAATCATGCATGGCACGGAAGGTTCCCCTGCTTAAACCAGCACATGTCCAGGCACGTCTTAAGTTTGCCAATGACCATTTGGATGATCCAGAGGAGTCCTGGGAGAAAGTCATGTGGTCAGATGAGACCAAAATATAACTTTTGGGTCATAATTCCACTAAACGTGTTTGGAGGAAGAAGAATGATGAGTACCATCCCAAGAACACTATCCCTACTGTAGAGCAGGAGGGTGGTAGCATCATGCTTTGGGGGTGTTTTTCTGCACATGGGACAGGGCGACTGCACTGTTTTAAGGAGAGGATGACCGGGGCCATGTATTGTGAGATTTTGGGGAACAACCTCCTTCCCTCAGTTAGAGCATTGTAGATGGGTCGAGGCTGGGTCTTCCAACATGACAATGACCCAAAGCACACAGCCAGGATAACCAAGGAGTGGCTCTGTAAGAAGCATATCAAGGTTCTGGCGTGGCCTAGCCAGTCTCCAGACCTAAACACAATAGAGAATCTTTGAAAGGAGCTCAAACTCTGTGTTTCTCAGCGACAGGCCAGAAACCTGACTGATCAAAAGAAGATCTGTGTGGAGGAGTGGGCCAAATTCCCTCCTGCAGTGTGTGCAAACCTGGTGAAAATCTACAGGAAACGTTTGACTTCTGTAATTGCAAACAAAGGCTACTGTACCAAATATTAACATTGACTTTCTCAGGTGTTCAAATACTTATTTTTAGCTGTATTATACAAATAAATAGTTAAAAAAATCATACATTGTGATTCCTGGATTTTCTTGTAGATTATGTCTCTCACAGTGGACATGCACCTACGATGACAATTTCAGACCCCTCCATGATTTCTAAGTGGGAGAACTTGCAAAAAAACAGGGTGTTCAAATACTTATTTTCCCCACTGTATATATAAATAATTCTTATTTATAGGTTGTTTACTAGTCTAAGAAAATAATTTTGGTAAATTTAGCTGTTAAAGCATCTTTAAATACTGTTTGTATAGGAGAGGTAAGTGTGGCGCTACACTCTGCTCTGGTTCCTCTCCTCTCTATTGAAGAATGTGGAATCCCAGGACTTTCAGCGTGGAACATATGTGCTGGGTATCTGTCAGGTGGAGCAGGAACATGCCAGGTATGATAACCGCATGACAGGTGTGATAATAACTAAGACAAGCAAGCATTTATAGTGTTTCATTAGGCATATATAAATATTTCACATATAAACCCCTAATATAACAGTTACTTAAAGCCAATATATTGCATATACAGTAATGTTCAAATATTTGTTTCATTAGAATAATAAAATACAAATTACCTTAGAGAAATTGCTAAGAGAACTGAAGCAGATTTGTGGTTACTTTAAATTGACAATTTTGTCCCTGGTTACTCGTTATAGCCTGTACTTTATATGTGCAATTGTTTGTTTTCATTTCTTTTCAAACCCTAACCCTAACCCTAACCCTCCATTTAACATTTGCATCTGTTCAAAGTCTACTAACAATATTCAATTAAAATAGATCTGTTTTATTGAAACATATCTATATAATAAATTATATGGATGTACATGTTTGTTAGGGGGACAGTGGGGGTCCACTGGCCTGTCAAGGCTCTGTGTGGAAGCTGGCAGGAGCAGCAAGCTGGGCTCAGGGCTGTGGAAAACTGAACAACCCAGGAGTTTACACCAGTGTAACCTACGCTCTTCCATGGATACACCAGACTATGGAGGTAAGACTGAGGACAGCTTTATATATTCTTTATAGCTTTATACTTCCTATACTGACTAATGAAAATGTCAATTTTGTTATTGTGTGATGGCCCAAAATATATTTGCACTACATTTTCCCCTCTGACACTGACAGTATCCAAGGATGACCCAAAGCATTTTAATTTCCAATATGTATTTTAGAGAATTTGCCTATGCTATAAACTATTGTTTATTTGTCAACCAGTACCACCTTAAATAAGTATATAGTTGCATTGAATGCATGAAAAATCATTGAAACAAGTTCACCCTTTATCAATTACATTCATACTATAAACATACTATTATAACAGTATTCAAAGACACTGGAAACTTCTTACACAAATGTAAAATAATTAATTTTTTAGGTCTTATGTTCTTGTTTCAAACACAACTTTTGTTCAAATCTTTTAACTAGAACACAGTGTACTCTTACATCTTAGTTTCCAAAATTAAAGTGTTACACTTGGAAGTGTCCAAACTGCATAATACAAGCCATGTGAACAAATACTATAGACCATAATGACAAAGAAAAAAACAAAGAAACTAAACGCAAAGTGAGTTCTTCAGTAGACAAGCAACATGAGAACAGTAGTTAAGTGTTTGCCACATGGCTGAGCAGACAGATGAAAGTTAAACACGTTTGTGGGTGTCTCAGGGGCCTTGAGTGAGCTAGCCTGGACAGCATGAGTTATTGCTGTCTTTCATATGATGGCAGCTGAAATTGATTCTCCTTCCCCTCTTCCAAATTTATCATGCTACTCGCTCTCTGTCCCAGTTGGCCTGGCTGACAGCTGCAGTTTAGTCACAACTCTTCCAAGCACTGATACCGACTTTTAATATGCTCAGTTTGTAGTGGTCAGTAATAGACATAATAAACTGCACAGCTTTGATGTAAAATAGGAAAGTGGACATTCAGTAAATACAGAAAATGCAATAGATGTGGAATAACATTAAATAAATAAAAAATAATGTACATTTTCTCAGTCTGCCGTTTAAAACTTTAGTTGTTAATGTGCTGATTCATGATCTGCACCAATGTTCACAATAATACTGTTCTCAAGGATCAAGGGTTCTGACCCTGAATTAAGAATAAAGTAGAAAACCAATTTACAGAAATTCAAAATGTCTTAAGGCAGTTACTCAACTCTTAATAAATATTTCAAAGTTGTACAAGAAAAAAGCAGCCATGTCTGTAGACTGTAGACGATGTACACTATATGGACAGAAGAACTGGGACACCTGACTTTCCCAGTCACATGTGGTTCTTTCTGAAAATGTTATCACATAGTTAAAGGCACACAATTATATCAGATGTCTTTGGATGTAGTAGCATTACATTTTCCATTTACTTGAACTAGAAGACCGAAACATGTTTAAACATGACAATACCCCTGTGCACAAAGCAAACTCCATGAAGACATGCTTTGTATGTGTTGAAGTGGAAGATCTCCTGACTATAGAGCTCTGACTTTAAACCTGCTGAACATCTTTGGGATATATTGAAACTCTGACTACACCCCAGGCCTCCTTAACTCACCAACATCAACTTTACTAACACCCGTGAATCTGAATGAGCACAAACCTCCATAAGCACACTTCAAAATCTAGTGGAACATCTTCTCAGAAGAGTGGAGGGAATTATAAGAGCAAATAGGAACTATATGTTAAATGCAATGTTCAAAAAGTACATTCCATACTTATGACCAGATGGCACACACACATTTGGATATATACTGTATATCTGCAATAAGAGTTGATCGAAAATTTCTCATATTCAGAGTCAAATTACGCATGATTGCAGCTGATTTTTTTAAACACCATCTGGTCGTTATCTCAAATTCAGTGCAACTTACACTCCTATTCTTGGATGTCAGGAGTGAAACCTAATGTGGTATTCTGCTGTTTGTGGTCCATCTTCCTCAAGGGTACAATGTGACATGTTTTCAGGGATGCTGTTCTGTTTTCCACGGTTGTAAAGAACAGTTATCGGAGTTAAAATTCCTGTCAGCGTAGAAACAAGTGTGACTGTTTTACTCTCCCAGCAAAAATTTGTTTCTGCCTGCAAACCTACAAAACGTTTTCTGTATTTTTTTGCATCATTTTGTATAAACTCTAGATAGTGTTGTGTGTGAATAATTCAAGATCAATAGTTTCTGAAAAAGAAAAAAAATCATCAGTTAAATACCAATTTAATCCATCAAAATATCTGTCCTTAGAATGCATGCTTGATAAAGACTGGGTTTAGATAAACACTGGTGTACTCCCTGAATAATTAGATTAGACCTGTAAAAGTGAACAACTTAAAAACAATACCTCTCAGACCCATGCCAATAAAATACTTCTTTCTTCCCTTAGAAAGAAGAGGAACAAATCATATGAGCAGCATTTCTGCACAGACCACTAAATTCTCTTCATCTCTTCATCTGTTGGAAGTGTACCAGCACTCTGACATGGATTGGGCTGTTTTACGGAACAGTTACACAAGCTAAACTGAGGCACAATCCCACTTTATATGCTTTATGAGCACTAAAGCTGTTTTGCTGTGTGCTGCAAATGTGAGTATTAGCATAGTTTTAAGTTCCTAAAATGTATGAGTAATATATTGTACTTCTATATTTATTTATTGCATCCACACATTTGTTTCTATTTATTTTTTCCTTCATAACTAAAGGTCAGATCTTGAACACTTGCCAGTTTTTGTAGTAGAATCAAAGACAAAAACAAAATGTCTTTCAGGAGAGAGTACAGACATACAGCAGAGGTTGGCATGAATCATGTTATTATTAGCCATGTAGTAGCCTGCTAGCTAACTAACAGTATGGAAGAGATAGTAATTATAAGTCAAAGTTTGGCTAAATCATGCCAGAAGCTGGTTTTTTTTTTTTTTTTTTGTGTTTTGCAGATATTGATGTCTCTTGCAGCATCTTTGCTTTTATAACAAAAAATGTTTCATTTCACACCAGCCATGTTAGAAAGGAGTATAAATTGAGTCGTCACATTGTGCTGCTTTGAGCGAACAAGCTTGTCATACTTTAGTTTTGAATTGTGCTAGTCGTTCTTTTATAGCCTAGTTCATTAGCTTTCCAGGCAATAAAATCACAGGCTGGGCAAGTACAGTAATCCCCCAGTTACGTTCCAAAACTACCCGCGATAAACAAAAAAACGCGATAAACGGACGCCAACCCCCAAAATATAAAATATATTTTTATTAATAAATGTCATAATTTCAACATAAAACTTCATTAAAATAACTCCCTAAAGTTTTGTGGTCTATCGATAAGGCGGGGGATTACTGTATATTACATCTCATCATATTATATATATACAAAAAAAAACAAACAAAATCCTTAGATAATTCCCTAGCTCACTTCTATGCTAATGTTAACTGGCATTTCAGCAACCCGTAAGAGTGAATATAGCTCGTTATGAAGCGTATTTACACTGGAAAAACAGATTTTTTTTTTAATAGTATTTTCTAAAACAAAACTTTATTTCGAACATTTCCTTTTTTTTTTTTACAAACATAGAAAAGTAATCTTGTATTTTTGGACCTTTTTTTTTTTTTAAAGTGAATAGCCATGCTTTTTTTTCTTTTTCTTTTCAACTATAAACTGTAAACCATCAAAATAAACAACGAGCAAAGGCTCTTTACTCAATGATTGAGTTTATTAAAAAACAGAGAAAGGCAAACATGAGCACGAGTGTGAAAAGCAGCTCGAGTGGCTTAAAAAGAGTTCAATTTTCAATTTCACCTGAAAAATGTTTCTAATAATAAATGAAGGCTATTAGGGGCACATTAGCATTATGCCCATATTCATTCGTTGTTAGCCAAGTCCTGTTAGCATCGCATATTCAGGTGAGGTGTTCGGTTTATAAAGCTCAGAACGGAAACATGCAGCATGTGGAAATCCACCATGCAAAACTAAGGTCAGATCAGTGCTGATCTTTTCACCACACACAGCAACGGCTGAAAAAATTAGTCCACACGGTCATTACAAAGCCTTAGAGAAAATCTAAAAACAAAACAAAAAACTCAATCCAAGAAATCTCATACAAACAGAAGAATTTCAGAAAATAAAATGGTAAGATTTGACAAGATGCAGTCAAAAAACGGCAACTAGAACAACAACAAGAACGAAAAAATATATATATCGGCTACAGTTTTATTGAACGTGATATGGAGCATACCAGGAGTGAAGGATTTAAGAAACTCAAAACTGGCCAACTGTAAATTTTTTTCTTTTTAGTGTACATTGTGCAACTTCACACATTGTCTGTAGGCCTACATGTTTTCTACTGTAAAGTATAACAATGCTTGGAAATAATAGTGTATTTTTTTATTTCTTTACAGCAATAAAGTACAAACCCATGCAATAAATCTTTACATACTCAAAACACTAATTGTCTCAGCTCAGGTGTGGTGGAAAAAAGGTACGAAATGTTTCATTGCAATAATGGAGATAAATATAGAAAAGGTGATTTTGTTCTTAATCAAGAACCTCGATCTGAATCTTATGGACTGTTTATGATATGCATCCTAAAAAATGTACCAGCTTCCCATTTTGAAATCGTATTTGATAAAATAAAAAAAACAATGGGTTCTAATTCTGTTTTTACCACACCTTTGTCGACTTTCCCTGCCTCCAGCACATGAATGGCCTTTAGCAGTAAAAGAGCAAGAAAGTATAACCTGGAGCTGATGAGTGCTTGCTTTTCTTGCAGCACTTCCTCTACTGCAATGCAGAAAAAATGATTAAAGATTGAGAAAATGAAAAGATTTGCCAAATACGGCTTACATTTTTTAAAATTTAGTTGTGATGGATATACATTTGCTGTTACGTTTCTATTTTGTTGTAAAAAATGATACCAGAAGAATTTAATATATTATGTACTATGTACTTAGAATGTACTTTTTCTTTCTCCTCAACACATAAAGGAGAAGTTTGTAATTTTTTAAGTTATATTTTTGTTTAAATACCTCTTTACAAAAAAAGGTAATTAAAAATTTTGAAATGCAAGGGATCCCAATATGCTTTAATTTGTTTTATGATTCTGTTTAAAAAACATTTCTGGCCCAGAAATAAGCTCCGCCCCTCCACTGGAACAGAATCACTCAGTTTTTCAACTGGTTTAAATCTGCATTTGCAATTTGCATGCAGCTCACATGCAGCAGTGGGCTCTAAAATTACAAACAGCTCCTGTATATGGTATATGTGTGGAGGGGAAATAAAAAATGCATAGTAGGTGCATAGTACATAATACATACAAATCTTATAATTTTATATAAATAAATTACTTCTTAAAAGATAGCAGGTTCCCTGGTGGTCTAGTGGTTAGGATGCGGCGCTCTCACCGCTGCAGCCCGGGTTTGATCCATTTGGGCCATTAGGGTTGCACAAGCCTTAGTGCCGGTCCCAAGCCCGGATAAATTGGGAGAGTTTGCGTTAGGAAGGGCATCCAGTGTAAAAACATGTGCCAAATCAAACATGCGGATGGTCTGCTGTGGCGACCCCTAACGGGAGAAGCCGAAAGAAAGTTATTTAATTACTTTTAAAAGAAAGCATAGAGCAGAGTTAAGTCTAAAAGATAACGACTTAAGTCTAATTTATGTCTAATTAATCCATGTAGAGAGCTATCGAAATTTGCTGCCAGGCTATAAGCATTTTGAATTATTATAATTTTATACAATTTGAAATAAAAATTTTAAATCAGATTAGTAGATGTTAAGGAGTATTAGACAAATCCCAGTAGAATATCAATTATGTACACTGCCTATCAACAAAAGATTGGAAACTCCTAGTTGTTTTGCAAATGTTCATATATAACTTTATATAACAACGAGGAAAAAAGCCACACCATACAAGAACTGGACAGTGAATGACTAGAAGTAACTTCTGTGGACAGATGTAAAATTTTTTGGATCTAACAGTAGAACTTCTGTAAGATGTTGACCAGGAGAGATGTTCGTAGTCTACCTCACATCCACAGTCAAACATAGAGGTGAAATCTTAAAGGTTTGGGGTTGTTTTGGAGCAGTGAAATTTGGAGACTTATTCTGGGTGAAAGGAATCCTGAACCAACATGGCAACCATTCCATACTTCAACACCATGCAGTTCTGCTGGACTGTATTTTATTGGAACCAACTTCACCATACAACAAGACAATGACCCAAAGCATATTTTTTATATTTCCAATATTGTAAATGTTATTTAGAAAGCAAACAGTCAGCTGGAGTGTTATTTATTATAGAAAGACCTGCCTAGTCACTGCAGCTAAATCCTATTGAGCTGCTCTGGGATGAACTGGATCACAAAGCCAGAAAGAAATCTCCCACTAGTGAAGAACACATGTAGCAGGTTTTACAAGAGGCATGGCAAAATATTTTAGCTGAATGTTTGAAGAAACAAACTGTGCACATGCCAAAAATGTTTAAAGCTATAATTCATGCTAAAAATAACATAGATTTTTACATCTGTATATTTATATATTTGTTTGGTCACAATAGTTCATAGCATTTGATTACCTAGACGTAAGGACCATGTAGATATATCTCAAAAAACCATAAAAGGCTAGGTGTTCCCAAACTTTTGGCAGGCATTGAAATAGTTGATATTACATATCATAAGATATTACTTACATTTATCTCATTTATTCACTAAACAGTTAAAGGCTTTGCTTAAGGGCCCAGCTGTTGCAGCTTGGTAGTGCTTGGAATTGAACTCACAACCTTCCAATCAGAAGTCCAACATCGTAACCACTGAGCTACCACTTGCCAAGGGTCACATTTATTAATCACATGTGGTTCTGGAAGAAAAACTCAACAACGGTGTGGAAAACAGTATTGTAACTCAGAGTGGGAAGGTACTGTAATTAATTAACTGTCACATTTAATGTGTGTTGGTTTTCCTGGAGACTACGGCTGTAGCAGAAGTGCTGGTCAGTTTAATTAGACAAAAATGAGGCCAGTTTAAATTCATAAAAAGAAACATTGGAGGCCCGGTATTTTTTCCCCCCTTTCTTGTCACTATAGCAAAAGCTCTTTCTTTGTATTGTCAGGTATTAAGCTTTATCAAAATTCCCCCAAAACTGGGCCATCATATAAAAAAAAGTGACTTTTAAATCATCGCCAACAGAAAATGTCCTTTACCAAAAACACAGCAAAACTGAGCCAAAGCAAAGGGGCACCAATTTATCAGCAGTGTAAATATAAAAATAGTTTTTAACTTCTCTGGTGCCTGAAAACAATGCAAACACAGGCATGCAAGAGACACTCATCCAAGGGGACGAGGACAAGGAAAGACAAATCATCCAGCATTGACCTATGCATTCTCTTTTCTTCTCTTCTCTTTTCTTTTGGCTGTTTTCAACATGGCTGTTTACAGTAACATACTAAAAAAAAGTGCATGAGGTTTCCTTTTGTGCTGCTGAACAGACAAACAAATAAACAAAACAAAAAAAAAGATTTTGAAATGAAACTGATGCATATTCTCACTGTGCAAGAAACCCCAGACGTTATATGATTGTGCTTATCATTTGTGTGTCTGTATGTGAGAGAGTGTGTGTGTGTGTGTGTACATGACTTTTTTTTTTGGCGTTTATGGCTTTGAGCCTTCCAAATGATTAAGCATCAGGATGTTTGACAACCTGATTGTCCATATGTGACATACAGTACGTAACCATGCATTAGACTGCACAGTGAGAAAATGTCTCTCCTTCTTTCATTCCTTTTTATTTTATGTTTTTTTTCCTTCATTTTTTTTTTTTAGCTCTTTAACAATATCCTTTAATGTGTCTCTCGGCATCCCTGGCAGAGTGCGTGCGTGCGAGCGTGTGTGTGAATCTAATTTCTCATTCCTACAGTGAATCGCTGGTTTCCAGACCTAGCCTGGTCATGTCAGAGTGGGATAGATTGTCCTCTTCGTCTTCTTCATCGTCGTCTTCGTCATCCTCGCTGTGGCCTCCCATCATCACCTGCTGCATGGCCAGGGTCGCTCCGTCTGACGACAATGTCTGCAACCCGTCCTCTCCTGTAACCATGCTGACTGATACCATGGTACCTGAGCACATCAACAGTGTTCGAATCAACATTCATTCACAATGTGTGTACATCAATAGAGCAAATTAAAGGAGCGGTTTGTAAAGCGAATGTCGTTTTTAAATGATAAAAATGGGTCATTTTTAATTGCAAACTCACTGAAAACACTATTGTGTATTCTCCCTTTCCAACTTTTATTTTAAAACGACTCATTCCTCCTGGGATTTCTTCAGGGTCAGAAAAATCTAAACTGTAGACTGAAATAAATAACCTAGACAGACTCATTGCATAGCAATATTATTAATTATAACATTTAAAAATTTTTGAAACACTTTCAAACTGCTTTAATTGTTCAATTTTTTTTAAAAGACCAAATAACTTATCCTCAGCTGTAAATATCACATTTTTTATTAATAACTATAAGCTTAAACATACCATCTTCCATGGTAACCTGTTGCTGGGAGACCGTGGAAGCAAGTGAGTCTGGCCAGAAACGCTGAAGTGGACGAGTCTGTGGTGTTTTCTTCTTGTTCTTAGGAGCCTCTGAGGAACTGGCGTCCAACATGGGCTGCAGGATCCGCCTTCGTGCATTTATAAACCTGAGAATTTAGGGATGACGGTTTAACCGATTAGAATGACCATTGAGACAGGAATAATCGCAATGTATTAATTAACAATAATTTGATAAGTGTCAGGTTTGTGTTTTGTTGTAATAAAGATCAAATTCAGTATCTTAATATTAAATATTTATACACGCTGTAGACAAAAGTTTCTGACTTTTTCAGCCATAACTGAAAACTTTTACCACAAAGTTGGAAGCACACAATTGTGTAGGATTTCTTTGGGTGCATTCGGATGCATAAATATTCCTTTTACCTGAACAGATCCAAATCTGTTCCAGCATGACATTGTCAATGTGCACAGAACCAGCTCCATTAAAATATATTTTACATGGGTTGGAGTGGAAGATCTTGAGTGGCCTGCTATTGAAAATCTGACCTCAACACAACATCTAGTGCAGGGGTGACCAACCCGCGGCTCGCGAGCCGCATGCGGCTCTTTGGCTGGTTTCATGCGGCTCTTACGTTCATATCGATTTTTGTGTGTTTGAGTTTTAATGTGCGTGTTCGCTTTGCTTGAGTTCAATACGGTATTTTTAAGACTTAAATGAGCTTGCCCCTACTAGGAAACTTTGCGGTATATCAGACCTTGGCATGAGGCCAATCATAAATTACAGGGATGCACCGAAAATTTTCGGAAATACCTAAATCACCGAAACAACACGGCAGAAACACAATTGTAATGACGCAATAAAAAAGCGCAGCCAGCACACGGTTATCTGGATAAGAGCAACATGTCTGCGGTGTGCGGAGAGCGATTTGCAAAACATGCAATGCTGAAATTTCAAGAGGGGGTGTATCTGCAAAGAGTTTCTCCAAGTCGGGTTTAATTTATCACCTGAAATCCAAACATCCCGATTGCCTTCTAAATATGAGAAGAACGCGGCGCAGAACAGTAAAGTCAATCTGAGCATGCGCACTCCGTCTGTAGAGGACGTTTTTGAAAAGGCAGGAAAGTTTTCCAGTGATGTTGCCGAGGCAAAAGCCATAACACAAAAAATTATATATTTCATTGCCATTTGAATTGAATTTTCATTTCGGTGCATCCCTAAAATATTATCGTTGGTGTGGCCCTCTGACACAATTCAGCTTTCTCATGTGGCCCCTTGTAATAATTAATTGCCCACCCCTGCGGTATATTCATCTCACGCGCATGCGCATTTGACGAAAATACCGTATTGAACTCAAGCGAAGTGAATACGCACATAAAAAACCCCACAAAGTCTGTGTTTTCTACCTTGAAACACCTGAAATCAAAGCATCGATCTGTTGTGACTGACACACATGTAAAAGAATTGCTTTGAGTGGCAACAACGGAATACGAGGCAGATTTGAAGGGGATTGTTCAAGGCAAGGAATGCCAAAAGTCCCACTAAGTAACATGCATAGTAAAAGAAAAACACTATTGTAAATTATTATTTTTTTGTTTGTGGACTTGGTTAAACAGAGTTTGTGTGTGAGACAGTGCAGTGTTCATTGTTGAAAATGACTGTCCTGTGGTCTTAGAACTGTAGGAGTCAATTTCTGTCATTATGTTGGTGTGTGACATTTACAATAAATCTATCTGAGCAGAGGTGTGTGTGTGTGTGTGTGTGTGTGTGTAAGAGGAAGGGATGGGTGATGTTCATGTGTGCCCATGTGTATGATGTGGCTCTTTGCGGTAACACAGTCAAAAATGTGGCTCTCGGTCTCTGACTGGTTGGCCACCCCTGATCTAGTGGAACATCATTCTTGAAAAGTGGAGGTTATTACAACAGCAAATAGGAAGTAAATGTGGAATGGGATGTTTAAGAAGCACAAATAAATCTTAGGATTAGGTGTCCTCAAACCTTCGTATAGTGTCTGTACAAATGTAAAGAAATTTTATAAAAACTGTGTTTGTAATAATTGAGAGGACCTTTACGCTTTATCGTGATGTTATAAAAAAACAGCATTTTGGCTCCCGTGTCTGTGCTGAAATTTTAGTTTAAAGTGGTTTTGGAAATCCAGTGTGGAGAATTTGTTTTTCAAAGAAAATACGATTTGGTGAGAACAGGGCAATCTTGTCTTATGCAAAACTCTATTTGTTATACGAAGGTGTTATCGCTAATGACGAATGCAACCTTTCTTGTCAGAGTGTCAACAAGAGATTATTTAAATGCACCATAATAAAAGATGTGGTACTGAAAAAAAGGAAACAGCCACAAAAAGAAAACAGAGATTACACAAGTCTTCTTCTTTTCTTTTAAACTAAACCAAAACTTTTGCAGTGAAAATGCAAACTTTTTGTATTGGTTGACTTTAACTTACCAGTTGTTAACTTGTAGCAAGGTGAGATTAGTTTGGAGCGCAATCTGCTTCTTCTCTTCTTCTGTAGGATATGGGTGCTGAGAGACAAACATTTATGCATTTAGAATAATGTCGTTTTGTCCATAAGTCCACCTCACTCAATGTGTCTTAATATAAACATTCTGTCCTTGTTTCTGTTCCGTCATTTCTTAATTTATACCCTCCCTCATTATTCGAATTTGTATCAGTAAATCAGTATGAATGTTCAGAATATGAATTATAAGTTAGTGATCTATTGAGTTAGTGAGAGAAATTCCACCAGCGGATCGGACCGTTTGCAAGAATTTGAAACCGGTACGCGTACGCGTACCTGCAATCATTGCCTCATTAACTGTGAGCTGTGCGGTGCGTGTCAGCCGCAGCCTCATTAGAACAATGTCTTACTGTGAGATGACACTCAATCACACGCCTGATCTCCTCATCACTGATGACCTTTCGTTAGCTCCTCCAACCGGCTAGTCAGATGAGGGAGCTGACGTGTGTGTGTGTGTGTGTGTGTGTGTGTGTGTGTGTGGTGTACGGCCATGTGTGAATGCCTGCTTCCAGCCATCATGTGTCTGTCATCCCCATCTTAAACCTTTCTTAACTCTCCTTTCATTTTACACCCAGTCATGACCTACTCTGGTGAGCTTTTTTTTTGGCAGATGAGTCTGAATGTGACAAAAACATTTGATTTATTACACCGTCATGTGTGAGGGGAAAAAACAAACACTTTAGTGTAAGCGTTTACTGCAAGCGAAAATATCTTGAATATTGGTACGCCTGATAATTCTTATGAGATTTTTGTATAACTAATATAAGCCTAATACATTTTCAATGTACTTTCAAGATCACTATTAATATTAGATTATTATTTGTCTGATCCAATTAGCAATAAACACTTGAAATAAGGAAAATTACCATTAACATGATTATTTAAATTAAAATACTATTGAAAGAAAAATAAACTAATATAATAATAACTAGGATTAAAAGATGTCCTGAGTCCTCTGGTTAACTGGAACCAACCAGATTTTTGCATCTCCTCTATTGACATTTTTATTCTACTAAATATCACATTCCTATATAAATAAGAGTATGCATTTCCTCACCCCGATGTGCTGGAAGAGCCAAGAACGCATGACGCTGGTGGCGTGCTTGGGCAGAATGCCCCGCTTGGTCTTAGACGAGTTTTCGTCTTGACTCAGGAAGCTGAGATCCTGATTCAGCTGCAGCTGGAGCTGAGAAAACAAACATATGGAAATTGCTTAAAAGTCGTGTTTTTTATGTCTGTGAAAGAGGGTGTATAAGGGAACGTGAGTGTATACACAAACTATATGGACAAATGTTTGTGGACACTTCACTATAAGATTTGTGTGCTTTTTGAACGTTCTATTCCACATGTAGTCCCCATTTGCCCTCAACTCTCTTGAGAAGATGTTCCACTAGATTTTGGGGTGTGCTTGTAGAGATTTGTGATCATTCAACCACAAGGGTGTTAGTAAAGTCAGGTACTGATAAAGAGTGAGGAGTTCTGGGGGGGCAGTCAGGGTTCCAATTCATCCCAAAGGTATTTAATAGGGTTGAGGTCAGAGCTCTACAGAAGGCCACACAAGATCCCATGTAAAGGCCACTCCAACCCATATAAGTTATACCTTCATAGAGCTGGCTATGTGCACAAGGGCATTGTCATGGTGAACAGGTTTGGGTCTCCTAGTTCAAGTGAAGGAAAAGTTTAATGATACCACATCCAGGGACCTCTGACTTTGAGGTAACAGTATGGAGAAGAAACACAAAGTCAGGGGTTCCAATAATTTTGCAACATATCGTATCAACATTAAGAGTGAGGGTTTAAGATCTAACCTGGTCCCATTTTCAATAAATTAGCTGTCAATCAGCAGAAATGGGGTAGTTCTGGCACTACAACACTAATGTTTAAGCGTTTTTAACTTGTGTGTGTGTTTGTGTGTGTCACCTGTGAGTTCTGAATGCGTATTGTGCCAGGTGAGAGGGCCTGGGTAACCACCTGGCCTTGTGGAGTCACAACAGTTACAGGCTGATAGACTGTGCCACCTGGGTACACACACACACACACACACACACACACACACACACACACAGATTACAGAAATACATGCTAAACCCAAACCTGATAGAAATTCAATACAATATGGTACATAGTTACAACTTAGTGATGTATGAAGGACATGTTAACACTAGCAGTGTGTCTGCTTAAAAACATACCTGACATTACTTGTGTAGGGTTTACAGCCGTCACAGTGAGGCTGCCCTGTTGTAAAGCAGATGTTGGTACTACGATCCCCTGCGGACTCACAGCCCCAGAGAAAGAGCTAGGCGTCTAAGATGCCACATACACACACAAAGAAAACCCTTTAAACACCTTAGTGAATAATTATGTGTTAAAGGAGCTTTTTGTACTTTAAACATTAAAGATGTGGTTTGTATTTTTTTTAATGAGTCTCCTGCTGGCCGTGAGGTGAACTGCAATTCGAATCTGCAGCAAAGAACAGTTTTGTACTGGGTTGTCTTTCTAACAAAAAGAGGGTGGAGTTCAATGATGGTCCAAATAAATAAAATAAAATTTAAACCAAATATTACAATTCCCATTTCTAATCAACTTCTTCTTCTTTTAGCTACTCCCGTTAGGGGTCGCCACAGTGGATCGTCCGTCTCCATCATCCACCTCTCCATCCTCTACATCTGCCTCCTTCAAACCAACCACCTTCATGTCTTCCCTCACCACATCCATAAGCCTCCTTGGCCTTCCTGTTTTCCTCCTGCCTGCAGGCTCCATTCTCAGCATTTCCTCTACTTAGATTCTTACTATCTCAATAGATCCTCTATCACCTTGTCTCTAAAACGTACTACCAGCACAGTCCCTCTAATAAACCATTTTAATCCTGTCCATCTTCGTCACTTCTATTGAAAACCGCATTATCTTTATTTGTTATTTGTTACAGTTATTTTTTCATTAAAACTAGATTCTCAACTAATACAAATATGTAATTTCGGTATATGTAGCATATGTTTACAGTACGTTATGCCGTGTGGGTTTATGAGACTGTGTGTGTACCTGAGCTTGTGTAGGTGAATATGGACTAGCCGGATCAGTGCTGCTCAGTAGAGTCTCGCTGTTCATTTTAGTCTTCAGACAGGCGATATAGCGACTGCAGAAGTCTTTACACAGGTCGCTCACTTTCTCCAGCTCCAGCAGGTGGATACGCAACACCTGAATTGCCTTCACCATCTGTTTAAAATCATTGTAAAGTACAAAGACTCCATTAGTCTCAACAGTGACACGGCGTAGCAGCTTGAGTTCCTATTTCAGCCTTTGGCAGCTGTTTTGATGATAATGTCCTCTCTTACAACCACTGAGAAAGGCCTGCAATTCCCAATTGGCTGAGCTTACACTCTCTTACTGCTTTCAGTCTTGTATGAGAAAAGATATAAGGATGTACAATGGAAAAGATCTTTACAGAAGTACAAGAGCAAATGATGATTGGGGGGTTTTATCTAATGCACCCTTACCCTTTCCTATTGAGTTGCCACAGCAAAAGTAAATTCAATGTAGTTAAAAACAAACAAAACAATAAAGTAATAATTGTACAAATTAGGTGTATGTGTGTTTTACAATAAAAAATATCTCCTACTCAAAAGAAAACTATAACATAGTCTTTTTTGTTGTTGTTGTTGTTGTTGTTGTTGTTTGGTCTAGAAGCATTTTTATGACAAAAGAAAGTGTTTGTTTGATGCCATTATCAGCTATGAGAACTGTCATTTTAATACCCAGTAAGAATTCCAGGATTTTCTTTGAAGATACAATTTGAAAGAGATTCCTAAATATGTATTGTCTAAGTAAAATCTTTTTCTATTGTCTTAAGAGTATTACAGTCCACTGATACATGTTTAATGGTCAGGTTTGTTTAACAGAGATCATTTAGAGGGTCTTTCACCATTTAGTAGGAAAGCATTTATAACTCTTGAGTGTCCAATAAGACGTGTCTGGATTTAAAGGGGCAGTTTTCATCAGGCTTAATTTATTTTGGGGGGGAATACAACCTACTACCATCAACGCAAAGCTGATAAAAAGAGCGGCATGTTATACAACTTTATATGTTACATTTGAATATTAATCTGTATTAATATAATTTACTATATGAGACTTAATTTATATATATATAGTAACCATTTGACTAAGTCAAAATATTAATAAATGAATAAACAGAATGGTATAATCCTTTATGCCCTAAATACCGTCTAGTATAAGGTACAAGCAAATGCTATTGCATTTTAAGAATAAAGAAGGATATTAGATACCTGACTGTCTCCTGACCATTAAAATGCACTTACACAAGCAGTGTAAGCTAACAGGCCCCTAAAGTCCCATCATTCATTTGTCCACTGGATAGCGGCCTGGCGTAATTAGGCTTGTCTTGTCTTATTTTTGCTTTAAATCATTACTGCTGCATCATATGAGAAATAAAAGCATGTTGTTGTACCGTTAATACAAGAATGATCTGTATTATTTAACCCAAACCCAGATCATCATAACCGCAATGTAATCTTGTGATAATAATTAACAAATGATACATTGTGTATGGTGGGGCAGATCGGAGCGTAATGAAGATTCCTCACCAGGCTGTCGAGCTCAGGGTCCTCACTGAAGAAAGACTTGCTCTCTTTATCCTGACTCCGCACAAAGTTCTGGATGTCCATGTCGAAGCTGGCCGACGTCACACACTCGGAGCGCTGAGTGGACTGCTCACACTTCTCAAACAAAAGTGCCAGCAGGGGGAACAGGGGATGCCTGTCACACACACACACACACACACACACATACACAAACATTTGTGTCTAAGAGTGAACTGAAAAGACACACAATGACAGAATAAGAGAAAGTGAGATAATAGAGCTTCACCTGTAAATGCCGGCTTTTTGGGCCTCCATGGGTGTCTGGGGGTCAGCTGGCATCAAGCCGCCTCCTCCTCCTCCTCCTCCTCCTCCTCCTCCTCTCTCTCCTCTTGCTCGTCCAACCTTTCATCTGTTTCTCCTACTGAGTGCTCCTCCTCCTGCATCTAAGCAGAAGACATACAGAGAGAGAGAGAGAGAGAGAGAGAGAGAGAGAGAGAGAGAGAGAGAGAGAGAGAGAAGATACAGGGAAAAATTCAAATGTTGTAGTGTGTTGAATGACGTGTGATGATGCTAGCAGGTCGTCACGTTTCCCGTCCTTGTAAAAGAAAACACAGCACATCTTTCATTGGCAAAACTGTACAAAAAAATAGGCGTGACAAAAGGGGGTGCTTCTGTTCAAGGATAAGCGCCTAAGGGGGAACATGATTTTTACTCACACACATGTACACAAGAACACTATTTTTCCCTGTGAATTTATGTTTCATTATTTAATAGATGCTTTCCCCTTAAGTTAAAGTGATAGTTTGTTATTATATAGATTGTTAGTTACAGCTTGATATATTTACTAATAATGTATATAGTTTTTTGTTTCGGAATTTAAACCCACAACCTTATGGTTGAACTTATACAATATAAACACTGCACCTTGTGTGCTTATGGATCCAATTCCCCACGAATAGATTTAACAAAGGAAATATCACTTTTGTGTAACCTTGAATTTATTCCTTAGGGAATCAAATCTTTTTCTACATGCTACAATGCTACATCATTCTATTTTTCCCTTTATTTACTATATTCCTATATTTTTTTCCAAACCTCAATACTAATGTATGCAACTTTTTTTTTTTTATACAAATAGTTTTTGGCTCATTTAAAAAAGGTGTTAATTATTTTTAAATGCACCATGGCTTTGAGCACTTCGTTTGGTTAAGAGCACGTGCATGATGTCTTCAGGACTTAAAATCGGAGCATAAATTTCAAGCTGGAGATGCTTCATGCTAAAGCACAAACATCGTAAATAAATAGCTTAGAAATAAATAAATAATTAAAACCTCTATATCACAGGGTCAGGAATGAAAAGCTGCTTTGTGTTGTACAGTTACATGGGCCGAGAGCACAGAATGGTGCTTTTCAAAGCAAGCTTTTTTTAAACACCTTGATTGTAATCTCGCAAATGGTTGTTAAGCCCATTGTACAGTGGGTTTCACATAGTATCTGAAACCTGACATACAATAATTTTGTCCAGCCCATTTTTGGAGTTTTGTGTGACATTATGTTAAATTAGCTTTTTTACCCTCCCTTTTTTTGTTTTGTTCCAATACACACAAAAGGAAAAAATATGTGTTAATACAATACTTTTCTGTGAGAAATACTTGATTTTCTGGAAAAATTTCAGGAGTGCCAACAATTTTGGCCACGGCTGTAAGCAAATAAGTATTACCTAACAATACTGAATAACTGTTTTAGTATTCGGTCTCCACTTTATGATTCATAAAACACTGTTTGATGTCAAATCACCGAAACTTACATTACATGAACAAAAGTATTTGGACACCTGACATTCCCAGCTATTTTAAACTATTCACCTCCTCAAGGTTTGACACATTTGGCATTCTTAGAGAGATGCTGTTCTGCTTATCATGGCTAAAGAGTGCTCATTTGTGTTACACTACTGTTACTGGCACAAGTCTGAACATATCTAGTAAGTGAATAAACTGTATACCTGCATACAGCATAAACCGAGTAACAAATATCTACGATAATGGTTCCAATGAGGTCGGCTGTCATCATGACTGCTCTAGAATACATGCAGTATGGGCATTAGCCCTGTTACTAATGTAAGCTCAGTTAGCATAAAATAATAAGCTTATTAATAACTGAAAGGATACCTATACTTTGTGGCACAATATTGAATTTATTATAAATGTAACTGTATTTCACACTTTGAAAAATTGACAATGAGTTTCTGTGATGTTCCTGATTTTTCCCATGTCTAATTACAAATGAATACAACAACTCAGTTAAACTTAGCAGCCCCCCCAAACAAATTATTTCAGAAACATCTTTCATGTTACTGGACAGTAAAACACGATTGCCTAATCAGGATCTCTAGTAAAGCATCTTAAAATGATCAACTCTCATATTCATCCAGGATCATGTGATTAAAAGCATGTGAAAGGGAGCAACAATGGCACTGATTAAAAAAAAGTGTTATAAATTATATGATGGAGAGTTGTCTTTGATTTTTTTTTATCACTGACCACTGTGGTTGGAGTTCCACAGTTATTCCCATTATTATCATAATTATTGCCCTGATACGGCATTCATAAAATACCCATGCAGCAATATCATGCCATGTAGCCATGTAGCCATGGGCCATTCTCCAGGGTTGAACGATTATTTCAAATTTAACATATACACATTAGCATTAAGCTCATCTCAGATCATATATGCGAGGGGATAGTGATCTTTGATTTTCATGCTACAAAAAAAACCCAACAACCCTTCACTGGTGCATTCTCAGAAGAAACAGAAAGTTTCATCACATTATTAAAGGCGTTGGGTGCCTATTAAGTTTAATATCATATATTTGATATTGCTGATCTTCTGAAACACTATAACCAATCTCAAGCAGTTAAGCTAAAGCAGGTTATTTATTAATTGCTAAGCTCCATCACAACTCATCTGGTCATAGAAGTCTTTCCTCATCTCACTCCTAAACTCTGGACTAGTCTCGTTTGTCTCACTCATTGTAAGCTGTTTAATCTGTGATGCTATTTAATAATTGCTGTGCTAACACCAGGCAGCATGGTGTTCCTGCCTAACAGCTCCATAATTCCTGATTTGATCTTGGGTTTGGTTTACACTCTGGGTGAAGTTTATATGCAGTAACTCCCTGTTCTCACGAAAACAACATTTGAACTGGCAAAGGTCTGGCATCTACATTTTAATAAAAGTTTGAATGTGTCTGTGCAAGATGCACTCGTGTCTCATTAAGGGCATACTCCAGTTCCATTATAACCATGACCAGAATAAAAAAAAAAAGCTTACTAAAAAGAAATGGATTAATGTACAAACAGCTTTTTCCTGCACTGTGATCTCTTTTTTATGTTTACATTTACAGCATCAGGAATACTACAGTGCAACTGTGCTTTAGGCTTATTGTACAGTTTATTTTAGTACTGAAAGCATTCGTTAATGAGGTGTTGGACTTATTACTATTCAGAAATGTCTGTAAATGTGTTAAAAAGTAATAAGTTAAATATCACGTGCATAAGTATTGACACCGTTTCGACAACACTTAAAATTTAGTTTAGGTGCGTCCCAATTTTCTTGATCGTTCCTGAGATTTTTCTACACCACAACTGAAATCCACCTGTGGTAAATTAAATTAATTGGACATGATTTGGAAAGGCACACTCCTCTCTATAGAAAGCCTCACAGTTGACGATGCATATCAAAGCAAAAACCAAGCTATGAGGTCAAAGGAACTGCCTGCAGAGCTCAGAGACAGGATTGTTGCAAGGCACAGATCTACAGAAGGTTCCAAAAAAAATGCTGCTGCACTTAAGAGTTCCAGGAGCACAGTGGCCTCCATAATTCTTAAATGAATAAAATGTGGCACAACCAGAACTCTTTTAAGAGCTGGTCGCCTGGTCAAACTGAGCAACCAGTGGAGAAGGGCTTTAGTAAGAGAGGTGACAATAAATCCGATGGTCACTCTGACTGAGCTCTGGAGATCTTGTGTGGGGATGGGAGAAAGTTCCAGAAGAAAAAACCTTCAGAGCAGAATTTGACTAATCTGGGCTTTATGGCAGAGTGGATAGATGAAAACCTCTCCTTAGAGCAAAACGCCTACTTGGAGTTTGCCACAAAAAAAAAAAAAAAAAAAAAAACCTGAAGGACTCTGACTTTGTGGTTCTTTGTTCATTTTTATGCATTTTGGACTTATTATGGTTATTATCAGGGATGGGCAGTATTTATAATACATGTATTTCAAATACGTACTCCAAAAATAAAATAGGATTTTGTCATTTGTATTTGATAAAGTGGATGAAAATGGCTTCATATTTTGTATAAAAATACTTTAGTGTTCTGAATTTCTGTAGTTTTAAAATAGTCAAATACTTAGTAAGAAGTCGACATTATGCCATAAAAATATGGCCTCTGATTGTTGCCTACTCAGCAGTTTACCCAGACTTGTTGCGATCAGAAGAGAAAACTGATCCATATGGAAGAACGTGGTGAAGGTAAGAAACGTGCAGCCTGCCAGCTTTTAAATACGTGTCCAATGATTTATAAATAAATATTTTGATTGCCGAATATTGCCCAATCAAGTAGCTGTTTAGTAGGATCATGATTTTGCATAACATTGTATAAAAGACTGCCTGACACATAATATATTATATTTATAAATAAAATCAAATGATTAATTAGATAGAAACTAGTTGCTATGAATACAGGTGCGTCAGTCGTTTTCTTATGTATGACTTGTTTGTTATTGAGTGAGTGTTCCTGATGTAAAGTTGCCCTTCGTTACCAAACACCAAGTAAATTAATTAGGATACAATTATGAGTCATTCACAAACTGTTCAACATTAAACTGTTGGTTACTTTAAAACTAACCTTCATCTGGAAGATCACAGGGAATTCGATCTAAATAATTGATCTGTTAACTATTTGTGAAAATCAGGTTTATTGCATGAGTCATCCAGAGAAAAGCTGTCGCTATTAAACATTGTTTATTTGTAAAAGATTCTTTAGTATTTTTACAATAACAAAAATACAGTAGTTGATTTTGATACATGGTGTGCCTGCTGTATGGCGTAGTTTACTATGATTTATTGAAAGTATTTTGTAGTTTATTTTGAAATACATTTTGATGTATCTTTGCCCAACCTTCTTATTATAATACTGAGGATTATCAGCAGCATAGCTGATGGAGTCATGCTGCTCCTCACCTGTTGAGCCTCCTGAAACTCCTCCATGGACACCGACGATGGTGACGTCATCATAGTTACTGTTGCTGCTGCCAAGGCAGGAGCATTCTAACACACACACACAATGCTTTATTGTTTTTTTTATGCTTTCATTTATTCATTTCAGCAAATACATCAAAGTATAAAACCATAAGAACATGGCATTACATGATAAACACTGATGGCAGCCCAGTTCACATCTAAAACCTGTGACACGAGTCCCTGGAAGTGTTTCTAAATGTAGAACACGGCGTGCTTGGAGGAAACCTAAGATGGGTTCATGAAGGGTCACTGAACTCTCAAAGCAAAGTGTGGAAGATATAATAATGGTCTGGTGTGTTGTTTTATTTGATAATTGCGCAATTAGAGCAGATGACTGGTTCCACTAGGAAACTGCCTTCGTGTGCCAGTACTGCAGTAGCGCAGTCATTGAGAAAATAATACTTGATCATTTATAAAAAATTACTTCTAAAAACTTGACAATATAAATCAAATATCGATTCGTCAGCGTGTTGAATCGTAAGCGAAACGATACGACGCTATGCATCCGTTATGCAGCCCTATTTCCCTTTCTTCTCTAACACCAGAGCCGCCATGTTTCTTTCCTCTAAACATGTTCCTGTCCAGTGCGCACTTCTGTACTAAACAGTACGGATCAGGACAAAACCTGCCCTCCCCAGGAGCGCACTACTCTAGCGCACTGTGTAGAACACAAGTATGCGGCTTTCGCGTTTTCAAAATAAATAAATAAATAATTTTAAAAAACGGTTAACCAATAGTTTACTTTTGTATTATGTTTAATAATGAAACCATTTAGGGTTTATTTAGGGTGCTACTTTAAACAATTTCGGGCTGATTAAAATGAATAATGATGATAAAAAAAATTTATCGAAATAAAAGTGATTTGATCCGCATGAGTTAAAACGTTTTCGCCCACTATGTAAACAAGAGTCCCGGCTGTTTGGATCTGTTTCTTTTTCCGGAAATAAAAACCTGCCCATTGCCTATCAATCAAATGTAGGGACTGCGGAGTATATCCCTCCCTACAGGCTCGCGCGATTCGCACTACCAGTGAAGATCATTGTAGAAAAAAAGGAAAGCTGGGCCTCGCTCGATCTGCTCGGGTCCTTCTTCAGGACTGAAATCCGCTGCCGAAAAAACCGCCATGGTATTTTTTTTCTCCCCCTAACACCGAAATAGGGGGGAAAAAAGCGGACCCTGGCCACCCTTCTCCCCTCGGGGAGCCGCCTTACTATGCGCACGCCTGGAGCATTTACAGCGTGAAGCCCAGATTGCCTGATTGATAGGGAGTAAAAAAAGAAGATTTTGAGTGACAGCTTACCTTAGTGCCAATCTTCGTCACAATGACAAGCGGCTGCAGCAATCGGGACCCGCAGTTGTTGCGTTGCGTCACCACGCACGGCACGCAGGCCGCTCAGCTCATGAATATTCACGAGGTGGGAGGAGACTGCGCGCCTCGCGGAAGTAAAAGGTTCTCGCCCCCCCCCGAGAACGCGCACTGAGGAGGACGCGAAAGTTTTTACACCCTTTCATATAAATCCATTTTTAGAATCTTAAAATAAAATAAAAACACTCCTAAAAGAAAAATAAAGTAGTGACTTTTTTTTGTCCTTCACACCTTTTAAAATCATGGCATTATTTTTTTATAGATTTATTTAGCAAAAATACTTTTTTCCTTTCTTCCATAGGACACTGTATATACCCTGAGTATAACATCTGTATAGTTGTATATAGAATGTACATATTTCATAATGTATACACACACACACACACACACACAATTATATATATATGAATATATTAATAAATAAATATTATAATATATAATAATAACAAAATATTATAATTGATATATAATACTATTATTTGAATTATATTAATTTATATAATATATATATATATATATATATATATATATATACGTATGCTTGGGGTCAACAGTGTAAAGGGATGGAGAGTGTGTTAGAGAACTGAACAGTAATGTATATTGTTGTACATATATTTGCAAATAAATATGTAAATATGATATTTATCTACCTATCTATGTAAACAATGTGTACGTGTGTTCATTGAAATGTAAATTTTTATTAAAAATGCCGTAAAATCATTAAAACACAAGGTATTTACAGTAAAAAATATTAAAACACTCCTTTTGAAGTCCTTTTTTTCGTTGATGTTGTCTTGTGAATTTCATGATGTTATTTTATAGATTTTATCTTGTAATTTGTTTTATTTAACTCTATGTAGTCCATGACAAAGCTAGCTATAAATATATAAGTATACATTTTATAAGTATAAAGATAGAAGAACAAATCAATTTATCCAATATATTAATTTTGATTTTTTTTTTCTATTTTCCACACTTTGCATAGTTGAGCAGAGTCAGTTAAAGTTCCCAATATTCCTAAAATAATCACAACAATAAAACAAAATCTTATTACAAAGTATTTATAGATTTAGATGACATGCTGAGTCAGTTGACATTTATTTGTTGTCATTTTTGTCCCCACACAGGCTCTGAGGGGAAAGAAAACATGTTTTACATGCTCTACAGCATATATATATATATATATATATATATATATATATATATATATATATATATATATATATATATATATATATAAAGAATTTATTTAACACAAAAGAATAATGACAAATCCCTATTACCATACAGTCTTTGAAGCTTTGTTAATTCCTCCAAAAAAGCTTTCTTATATTCTGGCCCATCATCAAGCAGACCATCACAGTCCCTGGGGCACATGGCAAAGAAATTGTCTGTTAAGAAAACTGAAAGAAATGATGTGCTGAAACAACATTCGATAGGAATGTTTTACCATGTGGTTAATATGAATGAGAGAAAAGGGTGCTGATGTGTTTTTCCAATTCATGCAAATATAGCTGTGCATACTTGCTCTTGGTGAAGAATTCACAGATCTTATCTAAGAAGAGCTTCTGTCTCGGGTCCAGCTGTGCTAAAGGTGCGAAGAAAACAAAATATACTGGGTTATTAATAGTGCCACGATATACAAAAACATAAATTCTGATTTGTTACTGTACAGCTAAAAGCTAAATAGCCATTATCCTAAAGCATTTGAAAATGACAAAAATAGAAAATTCTTAAATAAGACCCAATATAAATTCTTAAATAAGTCCAAATATTGTTAGTATATATTCTCAAGGGACAATACTATAAAAAATGAAACTTGGATATATTTTAGAGTAGTCAATGTGCAGCTTGTATAGCAGTACAGATTTACTGTCCTCTGAAAAAAATTAAACATACAGCCATTATTGTCATATGTATGGAGACATATTAGGCCTCTCTATCACCTTCACCTTCTGCTTCCTCAGTAAGACAGATGTCATCTTGGCGGTGTGTTTGGGGTCGTTTTATTATTTTGGAAAACTGCCATTCGACCCAGTGTCTAAAGGGGGGAAACTCAGTTTCAGGGTGTTAGTGATCTTCTTATAGCCGAGCCCATGTATGTGGAAAGCAACTATTCTAATTCTCAAATACTCTCTCAAAAGTTCTTTGCCACAAGGTGCCATGTTGAACATCCAGTGTTCAGTATGAGAGAAGTCAAGCAGAACACCATGAACATGATGAATATGACATGTGGCTAGTTGTTGCCAGCTATTTTAACAATAATGGCTGTATGGTGAATTATTTTCAGAGGACAGTAAATCTATACTTTTATAGAAGCTGCACATTGACTCTAAAATATATCCAAGCTTCACTTTTATAGTATTGTCCCTTGAGCAGATATATTAAATGTTTTTTCATATATATATATATATATGTGTGTGTGTGTGTGTGTGTGTGTGTGTGTGTGTTGTCGACTTAATCGCACATTTTTAAGTTAGAAATGAACCTTAAATTATTCCAAAGACAAGACAAAATATTCTTGTAAATGTTTGAAAGTAATTATGATGTTTTTAATTACGGAAATAATCAGGACACCAAATGGAACTTTTTGCTATGTTTCCACGTGGACGGTTTTAATTGCCGGATGTGTGCATCATGGCGGATTTTGATGCTTGATTTAAGATTTAAGTGTTTCTGTGTAGATTTTTCTTTTTTATATCTGAGTAAAGAAAGGATGTTGTGAATAAATGTGTTTTGCGTTGAAGGTTTTAATTTCGCCTCTTTTATATTTATTTCTATTTTTAATAAAAATCGTCAAACAGAAATTCGCGCTGCATTAATCACGCACAAATAAAATTCATGTCGTTAAAATCAATTTGCATTACCACGTTATTGACACGTCAATTGTAACAGCCCCTTTAATTAATATATATAAATATATTCTATATATAAAAAATATATATAAAGCAATATATATATATATATATATATATATATATATATATATATATATATATATATATATATATATATATATATATATATATTGCTTAAACTAAACCTTAATTGAACAATACAAAGCTGTTATCTACCTTTATCCTGAACTACAGCTGGTTAAAAGATCGCTAACAACTGTTTCAAAAAGTTACTCTCCTTCTTTCCCATAATATGATTGTTATTCTCTCTCCAAAAGTAGCATCATAAGAAATATATAAGGCAAGATAAAGTACAAATAATAAGAATAAGCAAATGAGCACACGAGAAAAATTCCTGCTTTACTCATTGTAACTTAGCATTCATGATGGAAAAATGCTACACGAATCCGCTAGTAATGATCGCAGCAGGTGTAAACACTGCTTTATATATTCAGCTGAATACACACTACTGCCACCTGTTGGTATAAGAGAGTTATGTTCTTTCACGCAAACGCAGAACGTACACGCACAGCTTGGTGTGTCACATGCGCCTGTCTAATAATCTTTAATAATTGTCGATGCCGATTGATTAAAAAAGTAATAATAATACATTATCTGCCCAATTAATTATTAAATCATCCCTATTATTGTTAAAAAATTAAATAATGCTGTTTCTGTGTTTTGGATAAAAAGTGAGAAATGCTGAAGCAGGTCTGTTTCATGCACTTTCTCATCTTTAACATGTACAGTGGTCTAAACATAATGGTCCAAAAAGACCATGTGAAGTACCGTCTGAAACCTCTTGAACGCTGTGTACGCCTTTTGTCTTCAGTCTATCTTCTGCTAAATCAGCACTGGCTGGATTAGATCTCATTAAACTTACAACAGTCTCTGGTGTGGCATCTGGGCCCTTTTCTGTTGAGGCATTCATTATTTTTGGCTAAATCGTGAAAACCGCAACTTCCTCAGCAACAACCACTTGAATTGCAAAATCTTTATTTGGAGCCACCGGTGGTACGTTAGGTTCGGTAAAGAGAAGCCTGTAGACTGTTTCTGCACAGCCAGTTTCTACTTCAGGAGTAAGTTTATGACAGATAGTCTCTTTTTTAGGGGTCTGTAAGAAACGTGTGGTACAGGCAGAGACTATAGAGATGTTTGGAGTCGTTGGTGATTGAAAGATGCCAAGATCTTGAACAGCAAATCTGGTTGCATTGTTGATCTCCCCAGTTGGTGAAAGTGTTGGAGCAATGCCTTCAGTTTGGGAACTATTTACTTCTGATGTGGTCAATGGGACACATTCTCTTTGTCCATCCAATTTTCCCTCCAGAGCACCTTCTTGCATAGGCATTATATCATTTACCTTAGAAACAGACTGAATTCCAGCGAATGTTTCACCTTTAGGGTCTCGAATGGTTTCTATATCTCCATTAGGAGATGGAGCTTCTGTAGAACTATTTACAAAAGGAGACAGGTTGGGAGATGGGTTGGAGGATCTTTTGATAGACAGGTCAGGAGACAGGACAGGACTTTGCTTGTCGAGAGTTTCACTGTGTCAGCAGTAGGATGGATCTTGAAGTAAGTCTCAGGAGAAAGAGCAGGGCCAGATTCAGATATTGCATGATAGGTACTTATTTCATTATTGACACTGTTGGAGAGATGCAAACCTTCTGTCATGTCTTCTAGTGTAACACTGAATGAGATGGAGACAGGTGGAGACACTTCTGATGATGCAGATGCTTTGGTACACAGGTTATCTTAGGTAACTAAGGGTTCATGGAGTGTCTCGCCACCTTTTTTTTTTTTTTTTTTACAGGTGTGGTTGTTTCTAATCAATTGCCAGCACATTTATTTACTGTTGGATTGTTAGTACTGTTTTTATTCCAGGTTTCTTGCCTGCTACAGTGTTGAGGTTAGCAGAAGTAGGACCAGCTGCGGCCATAGAATTTGATGCAGTCTTCGTGTCAGTTTTTAAAGCGACTTCTCCAGTTAGCAAGTGATGACTGTCTTTAGCCTTTTTGGCCCTTTGCAGTAAGAGATTGCCAATATCATTTATGGTATTGGTTTTTCTATAGTAAAGAGAACAGACAGATGTTATTCAAGTATTTATGACTATCAATAAAGCATAGCATTAGACAGCTCTAATGTGCTTATTGAACATCATCATTCAACAGAGTCACATTAACTTACTTATGCTTGAATATCTGATTGGCTTCTTGGGATGACAAGCCTTGGAGCTAAGAGCTGCTATGTCTGGAATTCTTCTTATAATACTGAATGAACATTCCATACTCTAATATTACAGAAAACAAAATAGTCATAACACAGGTTTTCTTTACTTTGCACAGAAATAATCAGGTGAGCTTAAGACAATTTTGACAATTAACAAATTAAAGAATAAACCATGATGGGGAATGCTTAAATGATTAACGAATGTATACCACAGGCTGACTAGGGCAAGCAATATCACAATTAAACAATAAAGTTTTCATATTTGATCCCACTAAAATGGTTGCTGAAGTGTGTGTGTGTGTGTGTGTGTGTGTGTGTGTGTGTGTATATATATCTTCTGCACACGTCCAAACCATCTCAATCCCGCCTCCCTTACCTTGTCTCCAAAACGTCCTACATGTGCTGTCTCTCTAATAAACTCGTTTCTAATCTTGTCCATTCTCGTCACTCCCAACAAAAACCTTAACATCTTCAGCTCTGCTACCTCCAGCTCCACCTCCTGTCTTTTACTCAATGCCACTGTCTCTAATCCATACAACTTCGCAGGTCTCACCACAGTCCTATACACTTTCCCTTTCACTCTTGCATACTCTTCGATCACAAATCACTCCTGCCACTCTTCTCCACCCACTCCACCCTGCCTGCACTCTTTTCTTCACTTCTCTAACACACTCTCCATTACTTAGCACCCAGGTACCTGAACTCCTCCACCTTCTCCACCTCTTCTCCCTGCAACCGCACCACTCCACTGTCCTCCCTCTCATTCACACACATGTATTCTCTCTTACTCCTACTGACTTTCATTCCCCTGCTGGGAGAGAAAATTGGTCGTGAGGCAATTTTTGGAGGCGCAAGAAGGTATAGGAAGTTGAAAATGTTGCCGCATTCTGGATTAGTTCCAGAACGTTGAATGTCTTTCCAAGGCAGACCTGTCAGGAGCGAGTTGCAGTAATCCAGCCTTGAGTTGACAAGGGACTGAACAGTAGGGGAAGTGGTAGGTCAGTGGTTAAGACACTGGAATTGTGATCACATGGTCATGAGGTCAAATCGACATGAGTGTGTTAGATTCACAATGTGAGAAGAAAAGGACAGTTGATTGTCCATGGTCAACACAAGTTTGCATGCAGTGACTGAAGGTATAAACAAGAGCATTGTCCATAGAGATTACATGATCGTGAAGATGAATCGGTAACATTTCAGTTTTGGTGCCATTAAGCCCCAGCTGATGAAGATTTTCTGCTATAAGAATATTTGAATGAGCACATTAAGGTAAACCTGTAGATGGCACTCAGAGCTGCAGACACTTATACAGTGATCAGATATCAGAATTCAGCACCACTGTGGGATTTTTCCAAGAGTCAACATTCTATTGGAAATAATTCAATATCTAAACATGAATACTCGTTTTATAATACCAGGAGTTTTGTCAGAGCACAGTGACATTTCTGATGCACAAAGAACTCCACTTCACACCTGTATGAAATGGAGTGTGCTGTACAGAAACAGGAAAAATCCTACAGGAACATTTATGTATAGGAAATTAGAAAAACTTTATTTGAATTTTTATTCTTTCCCTGAAATCCAAGAACACAGTAGTTTTGACAGTCTTGTGCTGTCTTCAGCATCCATTCTCATTTTCGTCAGACATATTTATTGGCATTGCTTTATAAAAACAGCTAAATATGTAAAAGTATGATTGTACATTATTTGCAAATGAGCAACTATAGAACATTTGCAACATTAAAAAACAAAAACAAAAAATAACACTGTTTAAGGGTAAAATAGGAAAACCTCAATATTCACCACTGTGGAACAAAATCAAATTCCAGGTAACAGTTATGCATACAAACACATTAGAATTAAAAAAATGACTAATTAATTGAAAAACATTAATCTTGCATTTCCCTTTCCAGATTTAACCTGCTCTTGCATGTCACTCATTCATTTTCCTGTACTAACCACATCTTCTAATCAACTTTTGAATTCTTGCAGTCATCGCTTTCCATGTGCTCATCTCACAATTTTGAATTCACATATGCAAACAATGAGAAGACAAAGATATTTAATAAAAAGGTTTTAGAACGAAACACCACACAGTCATAATTTTTTTGGTCCAACTGCGCTTTAATTACAACATTTAAGACAATACACTGCTTCTACATTGATAACAATATGCTGTCATCAACATAATTATTCTTCAAGTCGTAATATATTATACTCCTTTCAAAGATTTAAACACAAACACATAGGGTACCGTCGACTCGCTGGGACTCGGTAAAAAATACAGGGGAAGAGCCTACAGGTTCGTAATGTACAGAGGAAAAACAGAGAGAGTGATATGAGAAAGAAAGAGAGCTAGAGAGAGAGAGATAAGGGACAGACCGATGCAAGGAAAGAGAGTTAAAAATAACCCTTTGATGTACTCTAAATAAAATATTTCACACACACACATACACACACAGCATAGTAATGCTACCATTAGTACTTCATCCATCCGAACTCTTCACTTTCAATTTCCGAAATGGGAAAAAAAAAGACATATCCTAAAGAATCAGTGCATTTGTGCGAGAGCAAAAATGGGAGAAAATGGTCCTGCTCTGATCTCTGAGCTCATAAAATTACACCATTTACCATCACTTCAGGATAATTACAACTTCCTGCATTCTCCTGCTCTGTGCCACTGTGCTATTCCATTTACAGCTCAAACGGTAAAAAACAAACACGTACGCTATGAACCACACTCTGATACCTCTCATCTTTACAAATATAATCCAATTACAGTGTTAACCTCTACCGTCTAAACTGCTACGCTCAAAGCAGGGCTCATCGTCTAAAGAAAGGACTGGGACAGTAAAAATGATATTTAAAAAAAAGAAGAAACATTAGTAATACAAAACTGATCATAAATATTAAATAGCTGATTTGGGTAGCAAAATGAAACCCATGAAAAAAAATGGGACGGTAAGACAAAAAAAGATTTTGTACTCATACTTGGCTGTGCATGTACAGCATTTCAGAAGTATTTGACACTATTACAGGTAGAACATTAGCAATAGAAAGGAGCTCTATGAATTTAAATCCAGTGGTATTTCTACAAGATAAAAAAAAAAAAAAAAAAAAGAAATAAAGGTGCATACACATGGATAGGAATCAACTTTAGTAATCAGTCTTGGTCACTTTGTTAATCAAATGTCCACCGCCCTTCTCAGACAAATTTCACCTTCACGCCTATCACTCTGAAAGTGTAGGTTTCATTAACCACCAGAAGCACCCTTAAGGAAAGATTTTCCCTCAAAGAGTAATTTAGAAAAAACCCACCCACAGCTGATCACACAACAAATGCGATCTTACAGTATGAACATTTCCCCCCAAAACCAGCCTGCTGATTATTGTGATGCCATTCGGAATACAACGTATGTAAAACGAGAAATAAAACAACACAAATTCAAATGTATGACTGGAGTGTTCACAATGTTTCTGCTCACAAACATCTCGATACAGCAAAAACCTGGAGTCGAAAAGGACGACAAAAATTTGCATCATTACTTGTTGAGCTCGATGTTTGGGTTTCCATCGTTGGTAAAAAGGAATAATCCAGCATTTTACATCATAATATCCATCCACCAAATCTGTAAACTCTAAAGGAGTACTTCAGATCTGAATTTTACATTTCACTGTAGTGAGAAAAGAACAAAAAATAAAGAAATAACTCAAATCATGACTAACTTAAAGCTATTTCTAAGTGCTGTACATCTGTTTAGTAATTTGTAGTTCTGTGTAATAGACACTGTCTTTATATTCTTATTGCTCTAAACCTGTATTTCAGAGGAAAAACTAAAAACCCTACTATACTATAACTCCTGTCTAACAGTTAAATAAATAAAAAAGTACATAGGCTTGAATGGAAAGCCCTCATTTAAAGTTCCTCAACCTCAGCATCATCATTCCAGTACACTTTTGCTATTTATTGTGTTTGTACCTGCTTAGGAAACGATACATTGCCCAATGGCACCTGACCATTAAATTTGCTGTAATCCGGATTGAAGATTTACTCCCACTTTGCTGTTATAATACAGCAAATACACTGATCAGACACAACATTATAACCACCTGCCTAATATTGTGTTGGTCCCCTTTTGCTGCCAAAATAGTCCTGATTTGTAGATCATTAACTGCATGAACTTCTTCAGCAATTTGAGATATAGGAGCTCGTCTGTTGGATCGGACCACACGGATCAGCCTTCGCTCCCCAGGTGCATCAGTGAGCCTTGGCCGCCCATGACCCTGTCGCCGGTTCACCACTGTTCCTTCATTGGAGCACGTTTAATGGATACTGAGCACTGCAGACCAGGAACATCCCACAAAAGCTGATGTTTCGGAGATGCTCTGACCCATTCGTCTAACCATCACAATTTGGCCCATTGTATTTCTCACACTTCTGGGGAAGCGTTCCATTTGATTCTAGTGTTTAACTGTAGGGACTTTTAGCTACAAGAGCATTAGTGTGAGGTCTGGGGTGCAGTCAACGTTCCAGTTCATCCCAAATGTGTTCAGTGGGGTTAAAGTCAAGGCTCTGTAGCTCTTCTACTCCAACATTGTCTTCATTAAGCACATTCATGCTACAACGTGAATATTATCTCTATATTGTACTTGCAACATTAACTGTCAGACTCCAGTGGCTGTGGTTTTGAATTTGTGTCTCATAGTCAGTCATTTTACACCTTCACACATGTCCATTATAGATGTTTTGTGTAAATGTGTTTTTTTTGTTTTCTCACTGCACAGAAATGTACCAGACTTTTGTTGTGATTCATCCACTTTTACTACACACACTGTGGATAGATGTTCAGCTGAGAAACGCTGGAGTATCCCTTAAATATACATCTATAAATTATAAAAAAAAAAGAAAAAAAAAGAAGAGAAAACTGAAAGAAGACTTTTACAGCTTACGCAGAGACCGACAACCATCCCCTTGTACTTCCTCTCTCTCTAACACACGCGCACACGCACACACACGTGGTGTAGGATTGTCACATTAGGCTGGTAACACAGTACAGGAGGATTTATGGAATCTAGCGTGGCGGAAGTTCACGAGGGTCAGGGTTCGTCAAACAGCTGAAGGTCGAGTCTGACCACTATCTCTCCTGTAGGGACCTCGTGTAAAAGAAGCCTCTTAGTGATCGGACCTTTTGAACCCTGATCCTTTTTAATGTCCGCCAGACGAATCTCTGTCCTGCCCAGGAAATCTGTACACACACAAAGAGAAGAAAATAATTATTTCTATTTAATTAAAATATCATTCAAATAGAGATTGCACCGTATTAGATCAATTTAAAAAACTGATGGTTCAGATAACGGATGCTGTAAATATTTAAATACACTATATGGATAAAGAAATTCAGACACCTGACTTTTTTAGCCATTTGGTTCTTCCCCAAACTGTTACCACAAAGTTGTAAAGGATCTCTTTGTGTGTGGAAACAAAACTTTCCCTTCATATGAGAAGATCCAAACCTGTTCCAGCATGACAATGCACAAAGCCAGCTCCATTATAGTGGAAGATCTTGCTTTAGAGCTCAGGCCCTATTGAACATCTTTGGGACGAATGGCACTGGGGGCTGACTGCACCCCAGACCTCCTCAACTCACCTACACCAGTATCTGACTTTACTAACACCCTTGTGGATGAATGAGCACAAACCGCCACAAGCACACATAATCTAGTGGAACATCTTCCCAGAAATTATTCTAACAGCAAATGGGGACTGAATGTGGAATAGGATGCTTGAAAAGCACATACGATTCTATGGTTAGGTGTCCACAAACTTTTGTCCATAGTGTATAAAGTAGTGGTGCAACGGATCACAAAACTCTTGGTTCGAATCACATTATGTTTTTTGAGGCATGGATCAGCAAAAAAATAAAAACATAAATAAAAAAAAAGGGGTGAGGAGACTAATATAATTTGGTTTCCATTTATTAGAAAAGAATGTACAGAAGGGAGATGCTCCTGTACTTAAAACATTCATTTTATGCCAATTGTAACTGTGAAGTACTTCAGGTAAACGAAACATTTTAAAACATTTAAACATCAAACAAACAAAACAAACAAAAAAAAACATAATACTGAATGTAAAGTGAAAAGTGTACCATCTCTTAAAGCATAAGTAAAAAAAAAAAAAAAAACTACATTCAACTACATTTGCATTTCTCTCGAAATGTTAATCTAATCTAACGGTAGTAAGAAGTAATAGATTATAAATGGGGATTATGGATAGTAAGTAGATTAGAGATACAATCATGTCACTTATATATGTGGTTATATATGTGTGCAGCTCACCATCTGGAGAGAACTGGTCCCTTTCAAACACAGTTATACACAGAACATCCTGTTCCAGGTCCTTGATAAAAAACTGGCAGTTAGAGTTCCACTTGGGATTTAGTGTGTCCTGCATTGTCTTAGTGATGTGGCATTGTGATCCCATTGTCACCTCACAGTATGGATTACTCTTACCTAAACACACACACACACACACACACACACACACACACACACACTTTACACAAACAGTAGCAACACCAAAAGACAGAGCAATTAGCATTAAATAGATAGAGGAGAAAGAGGTGGAAAGAGAGCAAAAAAGAGAGATGAAAAGAGAGCTGGAAATAGAGAGATGTAGAGAGATAGAAAGAGAGACAGAGGAGAGATTAAAAGAAATAAAGGAAAATAGAAATGGAAAGAGAGACAGGAGAGATGGAAAGAGAGAAAGAGGAGAGATAAAAATTGAGAAAGAGAGAGATGGAAAGAGACAGAGGAGAGATAAAAGGGAGAAAGAAAGAGATGGAAAGTAAGACAGAGTAGAGATGGAAAGAGAGAAAGAGATGAAAAGAGAGAAAGCGATGGAAAGAGAGATAGAGGAGAGAGGTTCCTACCATGAGAGCGGCAGGGTTTCAACTCAATTCCTTCTACAATGTTGACCATCAGCCTTCCAATGCCTGTAGCTCTCTGAGACCGAACTACACACACACACACACACACACACACACACACACGCACACAGAGATTTCACTATTCAGTGTCTGTTCGATGAACAGTTTGCATTAGTTTGTTTTTAATCACCTGTCTCTGTCTTTAATGTAACATATCTCAATGATGTCATAGAAATGTACGGTAGCCTTGGGGGGGTTAAAGGAAATGTAAAATTGTGTGTGACTTGTTTTTATAACAAAATGTAGACTATTTTAAAAGGTATGAGTACATCATAACCAGTTCATCCTAAGTCATTTAACTAGGATTAATGGTCTATGGTTATGAATTTATATAATTTAGCAATTTAGCAAAAACTAAACATGTACAAGGCTCAGAACTGTTAACAAATACAGCAGATTGCAGACACTATGGTCCAGTTATATTTGACTTAACACTAACATAACACACAACTCACCCAGATAAGCTTTCTCCCTTTTCTTCTTCTCTGTTTCAATAAAGAGCTCAGAGGCAGCCTTGATCTTCTGCACCCATGCAGTCCTGCGAGGAAGAATCAGATATCAGATCTCAGCCAATCAGCACAGATTAATTACTAAATGTTTAAAAGTCTATTGGTGAAACAAACTTTGGTGGAATTAGTTTGGTTTTTGTTCTTTTTCTTTCTTGAACCAAGCATCAAGAACAAATCTCGGCTGGTTGTGTGATTTGCCGTCCTACACTGCAGTTCAGATACATTTTTAATAATATGCATGCATGTCTGTGTGTGTGTGTGTGTGTACCTCTCATTGATGCTCTCCGCCCGTATGGTGTACACCCTGTCTATGTGTGATATATGAAAGATGGGCTCGTCTCCAGAGGGATCTGTAGGGAGCTTCACCAGAACCTCATTCAGGAAAATGGGCTGTAAAAACCAAGAGATCAGTCATAGACAGGCAAATCAAATCCTTAGTGTAGTAGATCCCAAAAGAAATTTGCTTTTTTATATAAGAAGCTAGAAGCAGGCCAAACCTAAACACCAGCATGAAGGTGAGAGAAAAATTGTCTAGGATGAGATTTAAACCCTTGATTTTTTTCCCCCAACAGCATGCTTGGTCTGTAGCAGAAACTGACTTGGGCTGGATTGACTACCAGTATTAGTGTGGAGATTTAAGTGATTTTAAATGTATTTAAAATAATTAATTATGCCTCCTAAAGCCAGATGAGTTTATTATTTTGTTATGCACTGTACAGAGAAATGAGCATGAATTTCCAAGAGATATAGTCAATTAAAAGAGCATTATTACAATTAAATTATTTCATATTCATTGCTATTAAAATCTAAACATTTACTTACGTATGCGTATTTGGATTGTGGATGGATCTAATTAAAAATTAGGTTATTTTGAATAAATCGACTGATAGTAGATTCTACTGATACCAATAGCTAGGTTCGGACCGATGAATCAACTAATAGTTTTTAAAAATGATTCTGGATATAAAAATAAACATAAAATAAAATTCCATATAAAATATTACTGAACTTTATTACACCAAAAAAAAAAAAAAAAAAAAAAAAAATATATATATATTTAATAATAAATATAATTATATTAATAATAAATTAGAAATAATAAATGATATTTATTTTTGATTCGCCTCCAGGGGCCGCTCTCATAATGACAGTGGACGGGAGGCCGGAAAAACTATCGGTATGTAGATTTTCTGATAGCCGTGAGTTTCAGCAATCAACTATCGGCGCATTGACCTCTATTAATAACTACGTTTAGTTTGGGGAAACCTGCTTTAATACTATAGTAGACATTAGTCACTCGACAGCAGCACTTCTAAGGACAACTGCATGGTAATACTGGCAAGATCCCAAAACCATACCGTTTTATACATGCGATACTGCAGATGAGACTTGGTGCTGAACACTTTGTCGGAAACCGAGGAACCCAGTGGCCTGATGACCTGCGTCAAGAGCAGGAAGTCGTTAAAGAGGAAGCCATAAAGCTCTTTGTTGCTCTTGGCCTTGTAGAGCTTTCCGCTGTGCAGGAACTTGCGAGGTCCCAGGCAGTTGGTCACAGAGTTAAATACCAGTTGCTGAAACAAAGGCAATCAAACATTATGTCAAAACCTTGAGTCTGTCCATAAGTATTCGGACACTGTTTTCAGATACTGTCTAAAAAAGAAAATGTAATTCATGTTAATGTAATAATGATGATAAAAATCAATTAAAGCTGACAGTATAAACTTCAATCACATCATTTTAAATCCATGGTGGTAAAGTACAGAGGCAAAAATTAATTCCATCACTGTCTTCACAAGATACTTATGGACCTGACTTACACCGATTGTGCATAAAATTATGACATTGTGAGTGGTGAAGTGAATAACACTGATTATCTGATCATCATGGGACCTGTTAGTGAAAATATTATGGGGTATATTAGGCAACAAGAACCATTTGTCCTCAAAGATGACGTGTTGGAAGCAGGAAAAATGGGCAAGCGTAAAGGTTTCAGTTTCACAAGGTCCAAATTGTGATGGTTAGACAACTGGGTCAGAGCATCTCCATAACTGCAGCTCTTGTGGGATGTTCCTGATCTGCAGTGGTCAGTATCTATCAAAAGTGGTCCAAGGTAGGAACAGTGGTAAACTGGCGACAGGGTCATGGGTGGCCGTGGCTCACTGATGCACGTGGGGAGCGAAGGCTGGAGCGTGTGGTCCGATCCAACAGACGAGCTCCTGTAGCTCAAACTGCTGAGAAGTTCATGCTGTTAATGCTCGACGGGTTCAGAATTGTTTTGGCAGCAAAATAGGGGCCAACACAATATTAAGCAAGTGGTCATAATGCCTGAATAATATTGCCTGCTCAGTGTATATAGGGATTAAATATACGGGTCTACCAGTACCTCTTCTCACGAGCTGATATACACACAATCAAGGTCTGACATTATAGAAATAATCCTACTCACCTCAGACAGCCCCTCACACTGCACATGTGCTTGTATCCACTCCAGGCGATCAGAGTTCTCCTTCTCACGCACGCCCTCGTTCACCTGTGAGCAGAGTTCCTCAGCCTTCTCCAGAGCCTGCCGCAAGTGGCTGTGGTCCGGGTGGCTTTCTGGAGTGTTTTCCAGAATCTAATCGGGATCAGGAATTATAAACAGTAATGCAGCAATACACAATGTAATGAGGTGTGGGTGGGTGGATGGATGGATGGATGGATAGATAGACAGACAGACAGACAAGGAGAGAGGGGCAAGATAGATAGACAGACAGACAGACAGACAAGGAGAGAGGGGCAAGATAGACAGACAGACAGACAGACAGACAAGGAAAGAGGGGCAAGATAGACAGACAGACAGACAGATAGATAGGAAAGGAGAGAGGGGCAAGACAGACAGACAGGAAAAGAAAGGAGAGAGGGGATAGATAGATAGATAGATAGATAGATAGATAGATAGATAGATAGATAGATAGATAGATAGATAGATGAATAGATAGATAGATAGATAGATAGATAGATAGATAGATAGATAGATAGATAGATAGATAGATAGATAGAGATTTCTGACTGAATAAGAAGAAGCTGGTTTATTTTTTCAGAAGGAATTCCCCCCCAAATGAACTGCACAATCAGTAGTATGCAGCGAATCAAACAGAAAGAATGTTGCACAATAACAATGTAGAGCAGATTGTTAAATTCTTAGCTGTATGTTTTCTTACATTTTTGATGATAAGAGGATAGCGGGTGACTCTCTGCATGGGCTTGAGAAGGAAACTCGACAAAGGCATTCCTTTACACCGAGGATCCATGGCCAGCCTCTGTAACACACAAACACACTTACATTTAGTGTTTTTACCAAAAAATTGGCAAAATAGACATTTTACCATGAGGTAATTGACTGATTTCTGCTATAAGGACATTTAAATGACATGCCAGCCTGCAAGCCAGTTTGCGTTTACCTTAACAAAGTCCTTGAAATCGGGCACCTCGTCCTGTCTTCTGCTGGATGAGAGTAGCACCGTTGAGCTGACAGCTGCAGAAGCGGATGTAGGGCTGCATGTGGGGTAGTTGGGCTGTTAGTATGTCACCAATCATCTTTACAGGCATGCGTTCGCCCGACATCTTCTTTCTTACCCGCAATGCCCTGCAGGAGAGAAAAAAAAAATACATATCCGTCAGTATCTCCTTTGCAGTGTAAGAAAGTAGACAAGAAACAAAGGTTTTGAAGGATGTTTGAAATAACACTACTCTTTGTGGTTCTAGTATATTATTAGGGTATCAATAACAGGAAAAGACTTGCAGAATTCTTCATTTAATAACACAGTACACATGAGTCTTCTGTCCTTAAACACCCCTAATTCAAATAACTTAAAGACCAGGTTTAAAAAGCTTTTCCAGAACAAAAATCTATGAAATGTTCTCAACCACAATTATACACCTCTGATATAAAAACATATCTGAATCTAAATGCTCTTGGAGACCCCACACTACTGCATATTTAAGATGCCGATTTAAGATGAAAGATTCATAAGTTAATGATGAAGCAGCAGAGATCATACTTCAGCAGTTTGATGTTGCACATGATGAGCTCCTTCCAGTTAACAAAGATCATGGCCACCTCTTTCTCAGTCAGCAACTCTGACTCCAGCAGAGGTTTCTGGAAGGTCTGAGAGGCATAAAGAGCAGAAACAATTACTCCAATATACAACGATCAGGCAAAAGATTATGACATGGAAACATTATGACAGGTAAAGTGGAAAAACATTGATTATCTCATCATCATGACACCAGTTAGTGGATATATTATGGGATATATCAGGCAGCAAGTAAACATTTTGTCTTCAAAGTTGACGTGATAGTAGCAGGAAAAATATGCAAGCGTAAGGATTTGAGTTTTACAAGGGCCAAATTGTGATGTCTAGATGACTGTCAGAGCATCTCCACAACATCAGCTCTTCAACATCCTCATAATCAGACAGGGTCATTTGCAGCCAAGGCTCATTGATGTGGGGAGCGAAGGCTGGTCCGTGTGGTCCGATCCAACGGACCAGCTCCTGTAGCTCAAAAATAAGTTAATGCTGTTGATGCTCGACGGGTTCAGAACTGTTTTGGCAGCAAAAGGGGAACCAACACAACATTAAACAGGGGTCATAATGTTTTGCCTGATCAGTGTAGGTGTTACAAGTCCTAAGTAAATTTGTATACGAATGGTGTATGCACGCTCTTACAGGACTGAATGAGCTAGGAGCTGAAACAGTAAGGAAAAAAAGAGGCAGGTTTTCAACCACAAGAGCAAGAAACAGGAAGAAATGCAGTGGAAAGAATGGAATGAAAGGACGGCTGAATAGAGGAAGGATGAAACGGAAGGAGAGGAAGAACAAAAAGAAGGACTCAAGAATGGGGGAAAAAGAGAATATAAAGTAGAGTGAAAGAATTTGAAAAGTAACATGGAGAAAAGGTGGCAAGTAAAAAATGAATTTAAAGTAGGACAGAGAAAATCAAAACACTGGGAGTTTGAGAGAAAAGAGAAGACGGGGAAAAAAATGAAGACTGATGGATGTTTCCTGATGATGCTATAGACACTCTAACCAATTACGGATGGTCATGAACTACTGTATAAAAAAGTGGGCAAAAAGTGCTTTCCTCAGAGTGTTGTGCAGGAGTTCAGAAAGATGTAATTGGTTTGCTTCAAAATGTCTCAAAAGATGCAAATCTATAGTGTAGATGGAAGTATAATAAAATTTGTAACATCTGGAATAAGAATACAGTTGTCCTCTTGTAAGCACTGTAATTATGATGACAGATGCCCAATGTGATTTCACAAGTCTACCCGAGTTATTACAGCTTACGAGCTCATTTGCATAACTTTCAGAATACACAAGATCTTACCTCAGTGACTAACTGCAGGTCGTTGACGTAGTTCTCCTCTGTGATGATGAGCTCATGGATGTAGCCTTGCCTTTTCCTCTCCATCGGGGTCAACATATCGAGCAGGTGGAGGTCAGCACACCCTGCAGACAGGGTAAAGGTCACTACTGGCATCTTCTCGGAGTACTGTACTGAAATCTTACGTTAGCCTGAAATCTGTGTCTACCACAAATAAATGTTTAGCTTCAAGTTTCTCTCATATATCATTCTTAATACAGCAATATTATATGGTATATTGTGTCAAGATAAAATACAAAATCAAATGCAAGTGCTTACAATAGGCTGAATAGAGATACACAATCAAGCAAAAGCAAAAACACCACCACAGTTTGGTTTAATAGAATAAAGAAAAATAGAATAAAGAAAGTACACAAGTGCACCATTGCCATGGAGTTCTTTAATGGTTACACGTTATTTTCTATAAACATAACATGCCACTTTTATTAAAGCTAAGGATCGGATATGACTTTCAGTTGTACATTCAATCGATTTACTTGTTTCATAAAATGCTGCATTTCTCCAAGTGCAACGGTTTTGGATTTTGTTGTCCCGAGTGTTGAAAACCAAAGAAAAACCGAAACGGATTTCCTGAACAGTATGATGTGAAATCGTATGAGAAGCCTGTTGTGCTTCCAGAGTCCAAGTTCTTTCATGTGTACCAAAAAAATAAAAATAAAAAAAACTCCAAGTTGAATAGAGATTAAGGACATGATGGACAAATCCAAAGAGTCTATAGTAAGCAGCATACTTTAATACTTTTACACTAGGAGGGGGAAAAAACAACAACAAAAACGAGGTGGTGAGAGAAAATAAAACAAAAATCCCATTAGACTGATAACAGAAGTGACATTTTCAGTTCATCCACTTTAAAAGATATTACAATACTGCCATGTGATACAAAACAAGCAACCAAAAAAATCAGAGTTGATATGGTACAACCAGTACAATAAAGTTTTAAGCATAAATTAATGTCATGCCTTTCTTAATAAGCTGAAGAAAAAACAAACAAACAAACAAACAAACAAGGGTTTACAAGCCTAAAGACGTCTTTTACCATTACACCCCTTTATCAGCTGTAAACATTTTTAATTCATTACCATTTGACATTAGTAATTAAGTGTCATGTTTCTACATCATTATTAGTTCGCTTGTGTTTCTGACGGTGGGGCTCACACTTCATAAGAATGTTCATTTGCGTTACAGAGTTACAGTTTCTTATCGTTATAAAAATAGAATGTAGCCGTTTAAGCAACTTCACACACAAGTTCGACCCGACCTCTGCGATCCAAAAATAAATCCGAAAAAAAAAATCAAGTGTATATAAACAGAGGGAAGTATAGATACAAAACTATTCGATCTACACCGCCAAACAATTCTACAAGAAATGAACATGTTGAAGCCTCAATGGGGAGACTGCGGTCTTTACATATCCAACATAAAGTGTGTCTCTGTGTGTATACTCGTATACATACATGCTGTACCATTCTTGCTAAGTGGCAGTTGTGCAGTATTTGGTTTGAAACACCAGTTTATCAACCATGTCACACAACACTGTAAAAGAAATGAACTGAACAAAACAGTGAAAACACACACACACACAAAAAAAAAACCAACAACTAATGAGCAACAATGCAAACAACCAATGCTTGGGTATGAGCATGTGACAAACAATGACACGGATGCATGTGATTGGATGAATAAAGAAGTCCCATCCTGCCCATCAAAATCACTGACAGCACCTACGTCTTTTATTAATAATACACACAACAGCCATGAGGGCCATCTTCATGACCGATACTCGGGTCCTGTTGTGTTTTTAATCAAAGAGTTTTACTTACTTTGATCAACAGACATGAATAAAAGGAAAAGAAATACATATTAACCATAAAAAAAAAATAATTCAAATATGTGGTGTCGTAAACCCACTTGAGTTTGTATGACAGGTATGATAAGATACAGGTCAGTTATGACACATATGTATATGTTTACCAGGTCACCATACATGAATAGTGGGTCTTTCTGTGGTGCTGTGGGGCCAATGAGGGGGAAGGGGCTGGGGCTTGGGAAGAGCAAAAAAAAAGGCAACTGTTAGTGAGTGGGCGGCGCTTAACACCAAATGGTAGGAGGAGCCTAACGTTAAATGGTTGTGATTTGAATTTCATTAGCGAAGCTACAGAATAAGATCACAGAAAGCCACAAAAGGACCCACTATCCAGCAACCACACATATGGTTATAGTCCATAGATATTTCCACACTGTTAATTTATTCAGTGTTAAAGATTTTATTTATTATTAGCATCAAGCATTCTGTTTAAATGCAAAGAATGCTGCTTGGCAATAATTAATATATATATATATATATATATATATATATATATATATATATATATATATATATATATATATATATATATATATATATTTATTTATTTATTTATTTATTTTTTTTCCTTTCTTTTTTTTTTTCTTTTGTGAGTGTCTACGGTTCTGAATACTGATCTTAACAACTGCGCTTTCTGCAGTAATCGGGATTCGTTTCTTCTGGCCACAAAGCCAGCTGAGAGGGCAGTCACATGACCAATGTGAGGGGTTCCATCTCCCATCATCCCGCTGGGCAGTGTATAGGGGATAGTGGGTCGCTTTGAGGACTTTCAAGGCTGAGTGGGAAATGGGCAACATAAGAATCCTAGAAAGAGGAAAACACAGCACATAAGCAAAAAAACTAAGTAAAAAACAAACAAACAAACAAACAAAAAAGAAATCAGGTTGAAAAAAAAAAAAAAAGAAAAAAAAAAAGGAAAATGAACTAAGAACCACAATGTGCAAACAGTACAAGCTTGGACGACTAAGAATGAACACAGGAGGTCTTACAAGACAACACAGCATGCAGGTGTGAAGACTTAAAGAGAGACAGAGAGAGAGACGAAGAGAGACTACACATTTACACTATACAACATGCAAATGAGGAGATGCAGCAGACAGGAGGGAAGTGGGATTGTTAGTGTGGGTGGGGAAGAGGATCAGACACGGGCATAAACATAAGCCGACCCTCTATAAAGGTCAGGGTAATTCTTTAAACCCATTAAACCATAACGTTGCAAATTAACGAGTTAAGAACATTCCTTACAGAAATCTAAAACGTTTTTAATAAAGTCTTACATCCTTTGGGGGAAAGTGAATCGTCCAAACAAATTTATAATTTCTTTTATTACAAAACATGATGTCATCAGTGTTTACAGTGGGCAGGATCGAGAGAATTAGTGTGTGAAAGTAGAGGAACGGAGTATGATAAAGACAGAGATAATGGCTGTGTTCAGACAGAGAGCTCATTCTGGCATAGGAAGTAGTTTCTACAGTCCGAGTTGAGATTTTTTTTTTTTTCTTCCTTTAAAATGATGTGTTTTTGTCCCTGTGATTCGATGTGTAGAGAGTCTGAAAGTTAGGAAAAATATAGATCAATACATTCAGTGCCCTATAGGATGATTGGCACCTTTGAAGAACGTATGCAGATGTCCACGATTTAAATACTGAAATTGTATTCAAATGTTTTGGATTGTAGTTAAGAGTTCAACTGATTCTGAAGCATCCGCAGGAAAAGTACAGGAAAATAAAAAAAAATTGATTACGAGCTCTTTCCTTCCTTCACCAGCATCCATTAACTGGGTCCTGACAAATTCTTAACAGTTCCAAATATGGCCTTAATAGTAAGTTTTATATCTAAAACAGGTTCCTGAATGTATTTTTATGTTAATTTATTCAAAATACTTTAGGTGGCATTGATCTTGACAAATCTTTTTTTTTTTTTTATAAAACCTGCAAAAAATTCATTTAGTTTAAATTAAAGAGATATAAAGTGTCAAAATAAAATACACAACTAATCTCTCCTGTTGACTGTGTGGAAAGTATTTTTATTGTATGCATTTTATTTTATACAATACATTTTTTGCTCACTGGGGGAGGGGTGCTAATCATTTTAAAGGGCACTGTAGTAGCAAACCTAAAGTTAAAAAAAAAAAAAATAAAAAAAAAAAATAAAAATCCCTGAGTACCTGAGCCTGGACCTTGCACTTTATTTGTGTAAACATTTTTTTATTTTTTATTTACTGATTTAATAATATTTTTAACACCGTAACTGAACAATCACTGTAATACATACCTGCCATTATCATAACAACCAGCATGGATATGCGAGCAAATGGACTACAGTTCGAACAAACAAATCTGATTTGGTCACATCTAATTAAAAATAAAACCGATTCGCCCTGCTGTGAGAACAAAGCCATCGATAACTAGAAAGAGAAAGAAAACAGACAAGAAGAAAAAAAAAAGGAAAAAATTAAAAATAAAAACAGAAAGAGAGAGTATTTATTCATACTTACATTGCTGGCTGGGGTCTGTGTCGGTGGTCAGTTTGACATAGTTCGAAGGAAAGAGACCAATGGAACCGTTCAGCTCGCCTTTCCACCAATCAGGATCCTCTCTGCTCAGCACATTAATGATCTGTCCCTTCCCAAAGGGCAACTCGTCATCGTTTTGAGCCGTGTAGTCGTACATGCCGATCACCTGGCACACTGAACATACAAACAGCACACATTTGAAGGCCAACTCTTATGAATTCTCCGTGTAAACCAAACACCTTAACCCCATATTAGTCCCTTCTGACTTTAAACAAAAGTATGAATTATACAAAACTATAAAGAATTATACAAAACTATAAAGAATTATACAAAAAAAAAAAAAAAGCATTTAGACATCAACATAGGATGAAGACAGGGTTTAATGCTGGGGCCGCAAATGTTTCATTCCTGTTCTGTTTTTTTTAAAATCACAAAGCCACTAATCTACATGGCACTAATGAGAGTTGACTGAAAATAAAGCCCTGTGAAGGTGCAGATTAACAGGTCAGACATAGCTGGTGGGTTTTCCAGTAGACTAGAAATTCAATTTTATTAATTTTATTTTACATCCTGATTTCACAGCAGTATAACAAACAAAAACTGATTTATCTGTCCTCATACAGAACTTCAAACAAACAGCTTATGTGGCTGTGGTTTAAAAAAATAAAAAAATAAAATAAAATAAAATATGGAGCCAATATAATAAAACCGATTCATGTGAAAACTGTTTATTATAAATCTGCACCACTGCTATGTAATATCACCATTGTATCACATTACGTTTATTAACCCTGAAAAATAAGATTAGGATGCGTAAAGATGCCTTCATCATATCAGATATAAAAGAAGTGCTATTGCTGCAATGAGCTTTTAATTATTTCTAAATACTACACTACCTTTAATTTAAAGACAGAGCAAAAGCGTAGGCGTTAAAGAGATTACGCAGACTAACCTACACTTTCTGCGATGATTTAATAGAATATTATAGCTAGACACTGCAATCTGCAGTTTTGGTGCATACATTTTGTCTCTTTGACTTGTAAACTTGTAAAATGTAAATCACCGTCATGTTATTGTGACAACAAGACATACAAATTTTATCCTGTAATTTTTTTAAGTAAACATTAAGATACAGTTTTGTGTCTACACTAGGGGTGTAACTGTACACGTATTCGCAACGAAATCCTTTTTACGTGCGCAACATAGTTACAACCTGAGTTCCCTCAGGAGCGTATTAAGTGTCCGATCGCAAGTTTTAGTCTCCGCTTTGCAATTTGAGTGCGTTTTTTTATTTTTATTTGAATAATTATTAAACTTGAAAACAACAATGCAAGCGCTGTAAAAAAAACCCCAAAAAACAACAGTTACAACAGTTAACGATGTGTCACTGTGGCTACTCACTCCGTACTGGAAATACGATTTGTTGTGCGCATGCATCAAAAAACTAAAAAAAAAAAAAAATATCATAGTGCTAACTTCCTGGATAGCGGCTAACGCTAGGAATTGTTTTTCGTTTCATGTTCAACTTCAATAATTTCTCTTAAAATGAGAAAATCCTGACAATTCCACATATCAAGGGTGTAAATAATTGAAGAAGGGAAGGAACGAAGACATTTGTTAAAACATGCTGAAATCAGAAAAGTTGAGTAGATCATATCTTCAGAAAATTAAATATTAAATTTAAAACACTCACGTCTGCGTTACCCAAATGGGGTCTAACAAATGTAAACTATTTTATAAAATGTTTCTATTTAATACATTTTACTTAATTTTTGACAATTAAACAAATTACTTAATTAATTAAATATAATAAAAATGTTTATTGCATTAATTTTATGTATTTTATTTTTATATATTATAAAATATTATCTAAATAATTATGAAATTGTTTTAAAAATGTAAAATGTTCAAATGTTGAACACAAATTTTAATAATAATAAACTGCGTCAATAAAAAAAACAACAAGCAATTTTATGTTTTCCATTTCTTCTCCCCCCCACCATGAAATTTGTCATTGATTTTTGTCATATATGAACTCATAGTTTTTGCTGCAGGATTCATTCTTAAAGAGAAAATAATAATAATAATAATAATAATAATAATAATAATAATAATAATAATAATAAAAAAGGTCCATTGGGATTCCAGTTAAGTTTGTATGTACCTGCGTTTGGTGTGGGCAGTTTGGGTGGAGTTGGTTCAGTGGGCGTGGTCTTACTGGTGCTTGGGCTTAAGAGTTTCACATAATTAGCTGGGAACCAGCCGATCTGGCGCTTCTTCCCTCTCGCCTAGGTTTAAAAAAGTACAAGACATCAATCAATTTTCAGACACAAGACAGTAAAACTATATTTAAATTTAATATAACTATATTTATAGGAACAAAATTGTGCTGTTTCTTTTTTCCAATTTAATACCCTGTATCTACAAATCAAACAAATTTCAAATATCCAAATGTTTCAAGTAGTTTTATCTATCTATCTATCTATCTATCTATCTATCTATCTATCTATCTATCTATCTATCTATCTATCTATCTATCTATCTATCTATCGGCGTGCTTGCTCAGAGATTCTATAATTCATCGAGTTAAATTTAGTATAAGGTCTAAATGGTGAGATGATTCAGTATGATCATTCTTTCTCAAACTATGTAAATAAAAAAGAAAACCAAAACAAAAAATGTGCGTGCTCACCCAACATTTTCTATACAGATATATATCTACTTTTCTTAGCACTGTGTTATAATGCAGTGCGACAAAACACTGGTTCCAGAGAACTCTCTATGCAACTGTATGCAAATGATTGCTTGCGTGTGATTGTGACTTTGCATCTAGCCAGTGAAGTACGTTCTGACAACATCTAAGCGATACATTTTTATTATTATATAAAGTTTCTCCTTATGATCAATGTGAAATAAGAACTAGGCATTAGAACATGAGATCCTATTAAGACTGCTAGGTTTACTGTACTCTAATGCCATTGCAATGTCACACAGCAATATGACAATAATGACCATGTTTCACGTAGTTGGGGTCTTGACCATAACAACATTCATACGCCAACCAATAGAATAATAGCGCTGACTATAATAAAATTTAGCAGCAGTGCACTTGACTATAAGAAAGAGACAAAAGTGCAGACAAATGGACAAAAAGACAGTGTGTGTGTGTGTGTGTGTGTGTGTGTGTATTTATTTAGATCCAAACCTGTAGTTCTCCCTCCCACCAGCCTCCCGGGTTCTTTTTACGAATGAGGATGAGTTGGCCAGGTGCTAGAGTCAGCTGCTCTAGCCCAGTGGCAGTGTAGGGGGCAATCACCTGAGCAATCTCTGCAGAAGAAGAAAACAGCAAATTATTTAGCTTTAAAAGAAAAAAAAAGACAAGACATACAAAAAAACAATTATTGCTATTAAAAAAATTATTCTGATAATAATAGTATAAATAGTCCCTGACTTATGATAGACGCATTAGAATGACACCATTGTAACTTGAAACTATCGTAAGTCGAGACATGGCCTAGCCTACCCAGGAATTTTAAAGACTGGGGGATGGGGTAGTATATTGTAATTTGCTAATAATGCATTAAAGTGCATAACCTAGCAAAACTCCGTCGACCGCTGGCAACGTCCCAACATATCGTACTGCATAAATACGCTGCTTATTTATTTATTTGCCTGCTGCGTAAAACTTTTTGCGTATTGCTACAGTCATCGTAAGATCGAAAAAGTTGAACCATCGTAATTCTGGGACTACCTGAATAGCCCGGTTCAATAGCATCCGTCTGTTTAACACTCACCTGGTTTTTTCCCCAAGCTTCCAGATTTCCCAGCAGGTCCCAGACCCTGAAGATAAAGCAGTGAAAGAAACTTTTATGACTTGAATAAAGGTGAAATAACATTGACTTACTAATGATAAAGTAATAATAATTAAATAAGGAGCAGTTATAAGAAAATAACCGGTTTTTAGGTCACATACGTTTGTTTTATCAACACAGTTGTGGCTCCAGATTTATCGGTGATGTGCAACGGTATTGAATGAAGCCTTATTCAGAGTGGACGGTCTCACCTCAGAGTCCTTGGGCTTGACGTAATTGGAGGGGAAAACGCCCGTTTTGCCTCCTACTGTTCCTGTCCACCAATCTCCCTCTTTCTTCAGCACCGTAATGACATCACCCTGCTGGAAGGTCAGGTCACCCTGCTCACTACTTTCATACGTGTACATTGCGATGTACTCTGAAAATTAACATATAATAAAAACAAAATTAAACTTAATTTATGTGTATTGGAATCATTAACCTCAAATAAGAGGTAAAAACCACTGGAACAACCAGATCATTGAGGCAGGATTTATTTACTTCTCCAGTGAGGTAGGTTAAAAATCCATGGCTTATCCAGTGTTCCTACACGTTTTTAAATTCAAAACTTCATTTAAGACTATATGTAACATCTGAAATACTTATTTCAAATTCCAACTATTACCTGCGATATGTTACAATCTCAGATTTGGAATTTCTAATGTTTTCCATGTGTTTATTTGCACGCTCGGGGGCAGGGTACTGTCATGGCAACTGCTGCCTCACAATGTAACAACCAATCACAGCTGTGCAGATCCTTAAAAAAATTTAAGTGTGCATGCGGAGCGTTTTCAAATGTATCTGGATTTCCATAGCCTTTGTTTTATAAAATCACTGAAATCAAATACCATACTTATTTCATTCTCTTCCAAAATGCGTAGGAATCGTATGGGTATTACTGAGTGATCAGAGTTCACACTCCTCTATTTGTTCTGTGTCTTTTGTCGAGCACGATTTGACCCTGCTGTAGTAAACGGTCTCACGTGTTCTGAAATTCATTTAGCACCCTCCGTCTGAGCTTCTATGACACGAATGTGTGAATTGCTTCTGCACACTGCGAGAGTCTGTAACCTTACCCTCACCAAGCTCCATGGGTTTGATAGGAGTAGGGCTGGGCCTTTTCATGGTGGGTGGGCTTTCGGAGGATCCTGACTCAATACTGAAACAAGACACATGTTGATTATTTTCTGAATGCAGTTCACAAAGTCAGAGTAGTAAACACACACTGGCATTTCCTGTCAGCCTCATTGGCTACTTATTAAATTATTATTTTTTTTATTTTAGCCTCTTACCAATAACTTTCTTCTGAAATGTAATCTTCCACGTGCATCTTCCACTTTATGATGAACCAAATGTTTTCTAGGGGTGAAAGATCTGGACTGGACTCTGTCCAGCCTTGACACTTACGCACAGAGATTGCTCCAGATTCTCTGAATCTTTGGATGATATGCACTGTAAATGATGATAACTTCAAACTCTTTGCAATTGTTCTCTGAGAAACTCCTTTCTGATGTTGCTCCACTATTTTTCGCCGCAGCATTGGGAGAATTGGTGATCCTCTGCCCATCTTGACTTCTGAGAGACACTGCCACACTGAGAGGCTCTTTTTATACCCAATCATGTTGCCAAGTGACCTAATAAGTTGCAAATTGGTCCTCCAGCTGTTCCCTACATGTACATTTAACTTTTCTGGCCTCTTATTGCTACCTGTCCCAACTTTTTTGGAATGTGTAGCTCTCATGAAATCCAAAATGAGCCAATATTTGGCATGACATTTCAAAATGTCTCACTTTCAACATTTCATAGGTTATCTATATTCTATTGTAAATAAAAATATACATTTGTGAGGTTTGTAAATTATTGCATTCCTTTATTATTATCCTTTTTGGGAATCGGGTTTGTATGTATATATACAGTATATATACACACACACACACACACACACACACACACACACACACACACACACACACACACACACACACACATATACAGTACAGACCAAAAGTTTGGACACACCTTCTCATTCAAAGAGTTTTCTTTATTTTCATAACTATGAAAATTGTAGAGTCACACTGAAGGCATCAAAACTATGAATTAACACATGTGGAATTATATACATAACAAAAAAGTGTGAAACATCTGAAAAATGTCATATTGTAGGTTCTTCAAAGTAGCCACCTTTTGCTTTGATTACTGCTTTGCACACTCTTGGCCTTCTCTTGATGAGCTTCAAGAGGTAGTCACCTGAAATGGTTTTCACTTCACAGGTGTGCCCTGTCAGGTTTAATAAGTGTGATTTCTTGCCTTATAAATGGGGTTGGGACCATCAGTTGTGTTGTGCAGAAGTCAGGTGGATACACAGCTGATAGTCCTACTGAATAGACTGTTAGAATTTGTATTATGGCAAGAAAAAAGCAGCTAAGTACAGAAAACGAGTGGCCATCATTACTTTAAGAAATGAAGGTCAGTCAGTCCGAAAAATTGGGAAAACTTTGAAAGTGTCCCCAAGTGCAGTCACAAAACCATCAATCGCTACAAAGAAACTGGCTCACATGCGGACCGCCCCAGGAAAGGAAGACCAAGAGTCACCTCTGCTGTGGAGGATAAGTTCATCCGAGTCACCAGCCTCAGAAATCGCAGGTTAACAGCAGCTCAGATTAGAGACCAGGTCAATGGCACACAGAGTTCTAGCAGCAGACACATCTCTACAACAACTGTTAAGAGGAGACTGTGTGAATCAGGCCTTCATGGTAGAATATCTGCTAGGAAACCACTGCTACAGAAAGGCAACAAGCAGAAGAGACTTGTTTGGGCTAAAGAACACAAGGAATGGACATTAGACCAGTGGAAATCTGTGCTTTGGTCTGATGAGTCCAAATTTGAGATCTTTGGTTCCAACCACCGTGTCTTTGTGCGGCAGAAAAGGTGAGCGGATGGACTCTACATGCCTGGTTCCCACCGTGAAGCATGGAGGAGGAGGTGTGATGGTGTGGGGTGCTTTGCTGGTGACACTGTTGGGGATTTATTCAAAATTGAAGGCATACTGAACCAGCATCGCTACCACAGCATCTTGCAGCGGCATGCTATTCCATCCGGTTTGCGTTTAGTTGGACTATCATTTATTTTTCAACAGGACAATGACCCCAAACACACCTCCAGGCTGTGTAAGGGCTATTTGACCAAGAAGGAGAGTGATGGGGTGCTGCGCCAGATGACCTGGCCTGCACAGTCACCGGACCTGAACCCAATCGAGATGGTTTAGGGGTGAGCTGGACCGCAGAGTGAAGGCAAAAGAGCCAACAAGTGCTAAGCATCTCTCGGGGAACTCCTTCAAGACTGTTGAAAGACCATTTCAGGTGACTACCTCTTGAAGCTCATCAAGAGAATGCCAAGAGTGTGCAAAGCAGTAATCAAAGCAAAAGGTGGCTACTTTGAAGAACCTAGAATATGACATTTTTCAGTTGTTTCACACGTTTTTTTTATGTATATAATTCCATATATAATTCCACATGTGTTAATTCATAGTTTTGATGCCTTCAGTGTGAATCTACAATTTTCATAGTCATGAAAATAAAGAAAACTCTTTGAATGAGAAGGTGTGTCCAAACTTTTGGTCTGTACTGTATATATATATCAATCAGTTGCTAGCTCACACCTCATTGATTTGCGTACGGGTCCGGAAATGAGCTTGACATAGGATTTGGGGAACCAGCCTCTCTGGCCCTGCACTTCCCCGAACCACCACATATCCTGTTGCTCCAGTACAGTGATCACGTCGCTCTTGTTGAAGTTTAAATGATTATCCTTTTTTGCCCGCCATGGATACAGAGCCTGCGCCTGCATCCCCTCCACCTTCTCCCCCTAAGACAAAAAAAAATAAAAATACAGGGTTAACACTCAAATGAACACAGAAGTATCTACAGTGAGAGTTAACACTGTATTATCAGAAAGCTGAACAATGCATCAAAGGGGAAATAGTATGCTAGTGCCCTTTTGTGATTTATCATAAAGTTACAGAATTGTTTGAATAGTATCTAATACACTATATATGCATACTACATATGCTCTATAACTATTCAGAGTTAAAGAGCCGACTGAAAATGAACAACTTATATTTAATATTACTTTTTAATAAAAAACTATGATGATTATAATACATGCCTAAATACTATATATATATATATATATATATATATATATATATATATATATATATATATATATATATATATACATATATACACATATATACACATATATACACATATATACACACACACACTGAAAAGTGATAAATATATTATCTTTGTATTTACACACAATTAATTTTAAAAATACGTATTTAATATAAACCTGTATGTATTTAAGTGGTGGGCCGTCAGGGCCAGTAAAACATTTTCTGCTGACCTAAACACTATCAGAAGCACTGACCTACATTTACAACCTAAATTCTAATATTTGTTCCATGAAATTGTATTAATTTATTCACAACAGTTTATTCACTTCATTTCGTAGTGTTTCTCTTGGCTGCATTGCTTCTAGTACGTGTATGTTAAATTTTTTGTCCAATCAGATTTCAGCCTCTATGGGCTGCCATGTCAATCTAATCTGCCCAGGGCCTTCACACTCAGTAGTGCTGGCCTTTTTACCTTAGACTATATTAGCAATGGGTCTGTTTCTTTAACAACCAGATTTCATATTCGCCTCACAGGGCAGATAGCTGGCCTAGAATAGCGTCAGCATTTTTCCATCCTCTGATTGTTTGGTCAGAGGAAAACTGTTCCAGCCAAGTTCAACTGGCAAAACACGTCTGTAGCGTTCTGCACACATTAATACATCTGAGTTAGACTTTTTTATGCCCACAATGGCTGATGGAGGAAGATAAATTTATCTGGTCTCGGACATACTTAATAATACATTTTCAAGGTGGACTTTTCCAGAAAAGCTAGACATCGTGATTAAAGGTCGCCCAACCCTGAAGCCAGCTAGCTTGTCTCAGCCCGGGAAACGGTTTGTTCACCACTTCCAAACCAGTGCCTATGAGCGGTACCACTGGATTATAGCCTCTGAGGAGAGGTGCAAATGATGAGTCTGCGTCTCTGGTGAGTAGGTTGTATTTTATAAAAATTTCTTACGTTTTTGTCATGTTATTAGACAAATATTGATTCTGAACTGCTCCAGATGATGTAGGTGCAGAGTTGCGGTTGTAGTGTAGAGGTTTGGAGTCTTAACTGTGTTTCTTGCTTTAGTAAAATGGTATTTACCCACCATTTGCAAAATGCCTCTCTATTTGTAATTGCGTTTTTGTATAGTATTGATGGTTTCTATAATTGCGACGTGATGATGGTATTAAGAGGTGAATTAAGTCGGGTAAGTCCCCACTGAAGGCACAGGTACCAAATGCATGGCCCTGCACTGGTATTTAATCTCTTACTTGACGCAAAACAGTCCTTTTATCTTTAGTTTGGGAAATTTGACAGATTTATGTCAAAAAGAGTGCATAAATAGGGTACAAAAATAATTGATGTGTTCATCAGTCAATAATGAAATAAAGCACACGCATCAATATCAGTGAAAGTTGATTGTCATATCCCACCTGTCCGAGCACAGGTGAGGGGGAGGAGCCAGAGAGAGTGGCAGGAGTGAAGGCTGAGCGTTGTCGGCCTTGCCCTCCAGTTGGCACAGAGAGAGAGGGCTGTGTGGGTTGGGTTGGCCACGCCTCCCAACCATCAGCATCCTGCTTCTCCACTGCTGAATTTGTTGGCCATCTATTGGACATCATGGGAGGAATTATAAATGATCACACGAAATGCTAATACATAGCAATATATATATATATATCAGTGATTTGTAGTGCCATCTCACGTAGTGCTGAAATCTGCCCAGTTGCTGGATGTAGATGAGGATGAGGAGGCAGCAGCTGGAATGGCTGGAACGGCTGGAACTGTAGGGGGTGGAGCCGCCGCCACCACTGTCTCTGTAGTGGCAGACTGCATGGCTGTGGGCGTGGTCGAGGTGGGGGTGGGGGTGATGCGAGTACTCAGTTTGGAGGCGAAGCCGCTAGCTCTCAGATTGGGAGGGACTTCGGATTCTGGAATCTTCTCTGCATAGTTAGCAGGAAACCAGCCAGTCTTTCCTTTGATCTCTCCTCCTAACCAACCAGGTTCGCCTGTCTGAGATTCATCCACCTGACAAACAAATTGCAAAATTATAATGATTCACTGATATTAGCATTAATAAGCCTTTTTTTTTTACTTAAGTTGAACTGACGGAGAAAAAACGGAGGTGCAATCGCTATATAATCAATCAATTATGGCAGGATATTGAAAATAAAAATAATGTTAACGTAATTGTTTAATGCTGAGGATACATTTGACCATTAAAGCAATTTTAACCTCAGCATTAAACAATTACGTTCACTGAAGGAAACAAAACATTGCTCAACTTTTAAACAGCTATCATTGAAATATCATGACTTCATCTTTAACTTTTGAGTCAGCACATAAAAGAGGCACTGCACAGTCCTGATGTCAATAAACGAATGGAAAAAAAATGCTAATAATACAACAATGACAAACACAAATGCAGCTACACCACAAAAGAAAATCCAGTTGTCTTTGTTGTGTATGTATTTTTTGTACAGCATGAATAATGAATTCTGTTTCATAAATTAAGATAGAGATGATGGTTTGGGATAAGGTGTTGCAAAGTGCAAATAAAATCAAATAAAATTAATAATATAAAAATGGAAACTGGTGGAAAGGGGGAGCAGTTAACCAGGACTTACCCACTCCCCTTTCACCTTCACCAGGAGGAAGCACAGATACGAGAGAGAGGTCAAAGGTTAATATAAAATGTACTAAACATTTTCCTCATACTTTTTCTTTAAAGTTTCTCGTGTAGAGGACTTACCATGACTATGTCTCCAGGCTGGATGCTGATTTCATCATGACTGCGGGCCTCGAAAGGGTAAAGTGCTCTGTAGTAAACCACCCTTACTTTCTCCTGGTTAAAACCAGACATGGAAATCTTATCTGAAAAATACACACGCCATTTAGTGAGAAGGTCTAACATTGTGTCATAAACTGTGTAACAGACACGAACACTACAAATTACCGATTTACGCTTCATTCGTTTCTTTATTTACATATCCTATCATCCATTTATGTCAACCTTCTACTGATGCATCTCTCCATCTGCTTATTCAGTTATTCTCTCCATCCAAACATTCCACCGACCCACTGTTTATCCCCACATTCCATCTACCTGATCAAGCATCCCACCATCCCAGCATTTTTATCCTTTCAGACATTGTTTTCATCCATCCAACCATCTCTTTTTCATCATATCTAACATTCTGTGCCCATCTGTCTATCCACTCTCTCCATTCATTTCCCCAAAATATCATCCATCCATCATGACATACTGTCCATATAGCCATCCATTCCAAGAATTAATTCATGTTTCCATTTCAATATTTCATACATTCATTGAAGTCTGTCTGTCTGTCCGTCCGTCCATCCCTCCCTCCCAACTGTTTGTCCACCTAAACATGCCATCCATACAACCATCCTTCTATTCCAAGAATTCATTCATCCATCTAGTTCAATATTTCATTAATTTACCTATTAGACCATTGCATTCTTCCATCCTTCTATTTATCGATTCATCCATCCATCCATTCCAACTGTCTGTCCATCCTACAATTTTGTCCATTTCAGCATGCCATTCATTCAAACATCCATCCATTCTAAAACCCACATATTGTTCAATTTTACCATACTATTATTTCATCCATTCACTCATTCATCTCAGCATTCCCATTGTCCATCCATCTATCCACATCATGCATCTATCCGCCCACATATCACATTTTTCACTCACCTTCATTTCAGAATTCCAATTTCCCAACAAATAAATCAATATTTCACAAATTATTCATCCGCTCATCCCAACATCCCATTTACTTTCTCCTTTGACTGCTCATCCATCCAAACAATCTGTCCATTCATCCATCTTAACTTATGATTAATTTACCCCATGCATGCAATCTTTAACAGACAATCTGCCCTTGCAGTGTTCTCCTCACCTCCTGTGGGCCAGGGTGACTGCCCCAGCTGCTTGTTTGGTTCTGGCTGATGCAGGAACAGCTTGGAGAATTTCTCCTGGACATCTCCTCTAGAGCTCTGACTCTCTTCCTCTGCCAGGTGGCTGACCCAGGGCTCAGAAGCTGGCGGTGTCGGGCCCTTCGCTAGTGCAGTGTCGCGCCAGGCAGGAGACACGCGATCATCAGAGCCCAATATTCTGGAGAAGCAGAAAACATTGAAGGGGCTGCTGTTAGCAACATATCTAATTGCAGTGTAATGCAAAAACAAAGCACTCTTCTACAGTTGTACATTTACCAAGTGTGTATACACACACACAGACACACACACACACCTGTTCTCCGGCAGCTCTGCAGGTTTGACATCTAACGGAGGCTGCAACTCCTTTTGTTTAAGCCGCTGCTGCTTGTTGTGGATTTCCCTGAGCTCCTGCAAAATCATAATGATATAGAAGAGAGTGAGAGAAAGAGAGAATGAGAGAAAGAATAAGTCAATTGGAGTGACTGAAGGCACTGGGAGGATTCTTCACTCTCATACAAACGAAACATACCAGCAACAGGACCCTGCATGCAGTGGTCATTTAAATCCCTTTAAATTATTCATATACCCCTTCACCTGATATGTATTAGTGTTTTTTTTACACTATAGTTCATTCTCTGTTTCTAAAAGTATACACAATCTACCTGAATACAGCTTACATGCCAATCCCAGTTATGTGTGTATGTAAAGGCAGATTACATCGATCAAAACCAAGAGTTACTAATCTTGTGGTTCATTGTTCATGATTGTTCATTGATTGTGTTCTCAGGTAAATATTTAGGTGCGCTATATAGGTCTTTCTATAGAAATATTAGCTACTCAGCATAAAACCAAAACGTTATATTTTCCTGTCTATAACAAACTTTAAGCTGCCATTAACATTTCGGGCGTTGTGGTAGCTTAGGTGGATTTTGGCTATCAGAAGGTCATGAGTTCAAATCCCAAACGCACTAAGCTGCCACTCCTGGGCCCCTGAGCAAGGCCCTTAAACCCCATTGCTGCTCAGTTGTATGAATCAGATAAATGTAAGTCACTTTGGATAAAGCCATCTGATAAATTCCTGAAAAAAATCTAATCAATAAGGAAAGTTTTTGTTTCCTAACATTTTCACATCATTGTTGCTCCTAGGAATACTCAGGTCTTAGCTACTACCTACACTCGAATAATAAATGTTTCAGGACACCTGACTTTTTTTTTTGCCATATGTGGTTCTTTCCCAAACTGTTAACACACAATTGTATAGAATGTCTGTGGACGAGGTAGCATTCAATTTTCCCTTCACTTGCACTAGGAGACCCAAACCTGTTCCAGCAAGACAAAGTGCACAAAGCACACTCATGAAGATGTGCTTTACATAGAGATTGGAGTGGAAGATATCAAGCGGCCTCCTATTGAACTCTGACCTCAACCCTACTGAACACCGTTGGGATGAATGTGAACGCTGACTGCACCCCAGACCTCCTCACCTCACCTACATCAGAACCAGACTTTATTAGCCTTGTGGCTGAAGGAGCACAAACCTCCACAAACACACTCCAAAATCTAGTGGAACATCTTAATAGAAGAGTGGCGGTTACTATAAGAGCAAATATTGAAAAATTTCAAAATTGAATATTCAAAATGCACATAAATCTTACGGTCGGGTGTCCACAAACTTTTGCCAATTTAGTGTTTTAAGCAGTTACAAGCCCTTTTGGTAAAACTGTTTCTAAAATATATATATATATTTTTTTAAATACTCTTGGTGCAATGTAATCCGTGTACACGATACTACATACAGACAAACTTCAAAACAAAAGCATGGACACTCATAATGGTCATTAAGGTTAGAAAGATATTGAGGTTTCAAAATCACACCAAGCATGTGCACACAAACACACACAGCCCGTGCCACAGAGAGCAATTGGTTAGACTCATGAACCAGATTTGTCACAAAAATGCATGCGTTGCATTTTACTCAATGTGTAGATCCACATAGCTACAACTCTAACGGTGAAAATATCCAGTTTTCAGTCCATCTACCATTTATATGGTCTCATACAGAATCAAAACAGCACTCATAAAACCTGAAGCAGTGCAACAAAACAAAAACAAAACTAAACTGACAACCAGGTTCATGCATGAGGTTACTGCAAACATTAGTTGCATCCTAAGCTGCAGCCGAGGTTGGCGTTTGAATAAAGCCTGGGGAAATGCAGCCTACATTCCCAGAGTAGAACTTGGGAGGGCACTACCTTTAGCTCTGTTACCCCACACTTCTCTGCACCTGGCTGAAATTTAAAAAAAGAATAGCCTAAGTTTGTGTTATTGTATATATTTATATTAAGGGTGTATAAAATAGAATAAATCAAATGAATGCAAAACACTACTATATTGATTAAATTGAGTATACAGTGGAACCTTGACACTCGCGACCTCGATAGTTCGTGACTTTCCATTTGGAACCGGACTAAGAGTAACTCACGATAAAGCCGTGAGTGACATTTTTTAAAAACTTACTATTGTATTATTCATTTAAAGTAGTAAAAAAAATGTATGACAAGTAATTCACAATTTTTGTTGAGTTTACCGTACATGTACAATTCCCCTTAAAAAAGGAACCATCAAAATGAGAGTCAAAACCTCGTGATTTTTTTGTTACTCCCGCGAGGTCATAGAACGTAACCCCCTCCAAGATCGAGGTTGCACTGTATATCCATGTATCTAGTCAGAAAAACGTTGGCAATGACAGGAAGTCCCCGATTTTGCGCACCGAGCCAAACAAATTCTGAGTGTTCTCACGTGCACGGTACAAATCCGAGTTTCCAGTGCAGATGGAGATGCAGTGTCACTGTCTAGTGATATGGATATATACTCCATTTAATCAATATAATAAATTGCATTCAGTTAAATAATTCAATTTTATTTTTATATATCTTATTTAAACCAAGCAGGCATTTGATTTAATACTGTTTTACGAAATGTAAACTGTTGATGCTCACAAATGTTAATAATAATAAACAATAAAAAAAAAAAATAAATAAAAATAATTTAAAAAAAAAAAAAAAAACACATTTCTTGCCCCGTAACGGTACCGAAATTGAACCGAATCTTGACTTAAAAACCGAGGTCTGTACCAAACCTTCAATTTTTTGTTACACCCCTAATATACCCCTGTATATATATACATATATATACACACATCCACACACATGTACATCATTCCTCATATACTACATATACATACATTATCCATACACTATTAAAAAAGTGTTTTTTTCCCCTCATCAAAAAACATGCTTATAAAATCTATTCGTTTTTTATTACTACTACTATTGTGTACATCATTTTGGGCTGATTATGTTGGAATAAAACACAAAAAAATGAATAGGGCAGTACGTGCTGAGCGCTTTCCTCTGGACTTTGGGGTGTGCAATAAGACACAAGAGAGGAGAACGGTGTGTGGGATGTCTAAGGAAAATTAGCGGGTTGTTTATATTCCTTCACTGCTATAGGGAGAACTTTAACCAATACAAACAGGCCAGAAGAACTGCAAGGCGGTCCAGCAGCAACTCGTACATTAAGCCCTCTTGCTGTAAGCGACAAAAATCCACCACCCAAAAAATATGAAGATTTTACGAACTTGTTTCCATAATCTAAAATAAAAATCAAATCAATAAAATATTTTAGTATAATATCAAATAATGGGGTGGCTTGGTGAAGCTCTGCTATCGTTGCTCTGCTATCGTTACCCTGCTGATCGGGTGTGGTTTTGTTTATTGTGCACCGCGAGTTTTCGAATTCACTGATAAGCGATGAAATTGCGAGCTTAGTGGGGCTCATAGCAAGAAATGCTGAGGCGATGCAGCACTGCAACCCGTTCTGTAGAAGGCAGCGGAGAGCACAGTGCGGTCAGTAAGGGGTGAGAGGTTTGGGCACGGTTTGGTAAGGTAGTTTGTGGGGTTTGGGGTAGCAGTGGTTCTGGTTGTCTACCTGTCGCCCTCTCTGCTCCTGAAGAAGTAGTTCCAGTCGAAGGCGCTCTATCCGGACTGTGTGCACCTTATAGAACAGGCCCAAGGACTTTACCACCATGGCAGGAAAATAAGAAGGAGTCAGGAAAAGGGTATGTGGCATAAGGCCGGGATGAGCGTAGGATGAAGAGGAGGACGATGATGATGACCAAGAAGTAAGAAAAAAAATGAGCAAAAGTGAAATAGTGTAATAAAGGAGTATACGTAGGTTCAGTGTGTTACCTTTCTTTCTTACGGTATGTTCACACTTGGAAATTACATACATACACACACGTACTGTATTGCCAAAAGTTTGCGGACACCTGGTCTGGTTGCAGACGCAACTGCTCAGTGCATAAATGAGATAACTAAGTCGGTCTGGATCGGGGCGCCTGAGAAATGGCATAAATCTAACGTAGATGTGGTAGGTTACTTGCCATGGCAGGAAAAACCGGAAAGGGGGTATACAAAGAGGTTTTTTTCCTCCATAACTAAAGTTCAGTCATAATTGTACATAATTCGATAAACAACGTGTACAATTTGGTTAATAAAATATATCAAATCATCAACTATCACACATCAAACCATATCTATGGCCTGTCACCTTCTAGTGTGAAACCAGGGTTGGAGTCTGAACTCCAAAAAGTACTTCTAATCTATATGCTGAACTTGCTGAGAACTAGACTAGTAAAGAATGGCTCAAGTCAAAATTCTGTACAGGCAATATCTTTAGAATGGTGCAGGCTACTCATCCCTCAGTCGCTCCCACATACACGTGCTCTAGCAGAGGTATGCAGAATATAGAACTTAAATAATACAGTGTTCTGCTAAATGTTGAAGGCCTGCCTGTCTCCTTCAGGTCTTTATTTGTGTGTGTGTGTGTGTGTGCGTGCGTGTGCATGTGTGTGTCATGTACCTTCAGCTGCGCATTAAATGCATCGATCTCCAGCAGTTTGGAGCGCGTCTCTTTCTCCACCGCTTCCAGCTGCTCACGGAGTTGCTGCCTGGTTGCCTCCCTAACCTCCACTGCTTTCTGCAGGTTGGAGAGCGAGTCCCCTAGAACACCCACGTATACAAATAAATCGACTGCCATTCTGAGCTTTTTTTAAATCAACATAAAACAATGGAAAGTATTTGATTATTATATTTGAAGTACAAGAGCAGATCCAGATGCATAAGAGGCATTAAAAAATGATCTTACTGTGTAGGCTGTTCTGCTGCACCTGCTTCAGCTGATCATTCAGACATTGTTTATCAGGAATTAGCCTCCCCAGCCATTGCTGAGACTCCTACACGAAAAAGACGGGGGGAGGAAACAGACGGAAGGAATATAGAGAGAAAAACGGATGGAAACACGATCATTTGAATGAGAGTTTTTTTTAAAGAAAAAGCGTAAAAACAGCGTGCAAAGATCGAAATCAATAGGATTGAAATTCTGAGGCCTCAGTCTGGCAGCATGAGAGAAAAAAAAAAAAAATACACAAAAAAAAGTACATAAAATACGCATTACTGACCATACCGGCAAATCGGTATAAACAACGCCATTGCGAGTGTAGGGTGCACAGTAAAGTGAGAATCCTAGGTGGAGTTCGCTACCTGTAGCTGCTGCTGCAGTGTGGTGATCTCAGCGATACGGAGCTCTCGCGTCTTATTGGTGCTCTCGATCTCCTGCCTCTGAGTGGACAGATGGAAACGGATATCCTGCAGCTTCCCTTCCAGCTGAGACTTCTTATCATTCTAAAGAGAAACGGTCACTTAACCCTTACACACACATTGAAATCAATTATAGCTGCGTGTGTGCTTTATTACCAAAGCCTCCAGTTCGAACTCCAGAGTTTTCTTGCGTGCTTTGAGCAGAACAATGTTCTCCTGTTCCCGGTTTCTCTGGGTCAGTAGCTCCTGTCTGCGGTTCCTCTCCCATTCTAGTTGCCGCTGCCGCTCCAGTTCACGCTTGGCAGCCTACGTGTACAAAAACGATGGCATCGAGCACGTGATATGGAGGATGGCAGAGTTTTTACATGATGTTTATCACGTTTATCTCTCGCCTGTATAAATACCGCATACCGCAGCCTGATAACAAAACAGGCAACCGGTTTACATAAAAAAATCTGTTGCAACAGTCTAAGTCATTCTTTCTTTGAGATGAGATGTGATCGCTTTATGAGGGAAGGACCTTAGTTTCAGTTTTGCTTTGCATGGGTACGTGTGAAAGGCACGTTTTACCTTTAACAACACTCAGAAATCTGTGCCGTAAATGCCACAGTTATGGAAGAAAGTACAGTGCAGTTGACAATGGTTGCAGGTTCTCAAGGCTAACAAGTGAATAGGCAATTTATTACGATTTCCTCACAGTATGCTGCCACCTGCTGTTTTACTACTGGAAACAGGAAGTCGTGTTCATTTCCAACTTAATCAGTCCACACGGAAGCAATCTCAGAATATTTGTTCACATGAGCATTTTAAAATCTATAAGAATCCCCTTTAAATCGCTTGTTTTCTTGTTTTCTATCCAGTACCCTCTGCTCACCTCTCTCCTCTCGATCTCCTTGCGCCGCTCCTCTTCACGATGTCTCTCCAGCTCTCGCTGCTTTTCCAGCTGCCTCTCGAGCTCCTGTTGTCGACGGCGCTCGTGCTCCTGGCGTTCTCGCTCTTTCCGCTCCTGCTCCTCACGCTCGAGAGCGGCCAAACGTTCCTGCTCCTTGCGCTGCTGCTCCAGCAGGGCCTGTCGCCGCTTCTCCAGCTCCAGGTTGCCCCTTTCAAAGTTCTCACGCTTCTTGTCTTCAAAGGTAACTGTGGAGAAGAAAGCAATGGGAAAGTTGTTTAGAGAGACTGATTGGGATTAATCTACATACTGAAACACGAAAAATATATATGGGTGAATAAATGAGATGCCCATGTTTCATGCAAACTATTTCGGTGAGCCTGTATGTTTAAAAAGGACTGACCTGGAAGTTTCTTCTCTGCCTCTTTCTCTTCTTCTTCTGCAGCCTCCTCCTGGACTCGCTGATCTGTAGGGTGTACACTGCCCGTACTGACGCCACTTCCTGAACGCACCCTCCTACTCCCACACACACACATTGATCAAAATAACACCACTGCTACCATAATAAAAAACAATTACTCATTTTATAGCTTTGCAAAACCTAAACTGAGGCCATTCGGTTTGTCTTATCTTTTTTTTTTTTTTTTTAAAGAATGTAAACAATAGCAACAATGCGCAACACTTTTTATTATTACAGAGAACGTGCCAATATTTTCTATGGCGATTGATTTCTCCTCGCTAAACTGTTTCTCAAGTGCGTTCACTCGGCAACACGGCTGCAATGTAAATATGAGGCATCACAAAACTACGGAGGCGTGTCCTGAGAGTCGCATAAAATATAGATTAACATGGCAGAGGTAGAGCTGCATCTTCAAACATCTGTTTTAATTTAATCTTTTTCTCTTTATTGTTTGGCTCCATAAAGGCCTGTTTGTGAAACAGCCATGTGATAGAAGTCAGAAGAAATAAAAGCAAACTATCAGGACCATATTGCATTGCAAATTAACATATTTTTTCTATTGCATCATATTGTATTGCGTTGCTTAGTGACTGATTTTGACCTGAAGGTTGGAGGAAGTAGATCAGGTGGCAGCAGAGGTGGGAGGGGCAAGCCAGACATGGCCATGTCAATCAAGTGCATGGCCAGTATAAACTCCTCAGCTGTGAGCTTCCCGTCCTGATCAATGTCTGATAAGTTCCTACAGCAACCACACAGACAAGAGATGAAATAAAGTGTTAAACATGCTCGTGCATTTACATATAATCATTTTTGTCCTTTTACTTTTAAAGCTGCTATATGTAATTTTACCACATAAAGGAAGTGGCAGGACACTTATTAAATTAGTAGAGGAAAAATATTCCCTTTTTCCTTCATTTTCAAATCTTCGAATAATTTATGGTCCTTAAATTCTCCTATAATAGGTTTTCTGGATCTTAAAGTCTAAATGAGTGTACAATGGAGCGAACATTACAAAATTTAATATAACGAAGGTCTAATCTATATAAAGTCCTCGAAATAATTCAGTGCATTGTAAATCTTCCTCACCAAATGGTAGCCAGCTGGGCCTGTGGTAGACTAGACTGCATGAGAATAGTTCTTGCCTGTGGGCCTGAGAAGAAAAGACAGACAGACAGACAGACAGAGAGAGAGAGAGAGAGAGAGAGAGAGAGAGAGAGAGAGAGAGAGAGAGAGAGAGAGAAAGAGCGAGAGAGAGAGAGAGAGAGAGAGAAAGAGCGAGAGAGAGAGAGAGAGAGTAATGAAATAAGGCCCTGACGTTGCTGACACTTCATGTCTTCATGATCCTCTTCATGTCAGTGACTCATCAGAACGATGGAGCTAAAGCAGTTCAGTTACACAAAACAAACTTTTACGTTTCCTTGAAATCCACAGCGAGTCAATTAAGAGCAGGGAGGAATGAAAAATTGTAGGATTCTGTGCATCGTTTCAAACACTGGACGTGCGGTACCTGTCAGATGACCGCTCATCATCTTGTCATGGCTGTTGAAGAGTTGGCGATACTTTAATCGTGATGACTGGGGTACGGCCCAATCCGAGGGTACGGGGACCGCAGGAGCACTGAAAACACAGGATAGATGATTCAGAGGAGGTTTGCGTGTGGGTGTCTGTTCATTCTCCCACATGCTGAATAGATACTCACCTGGGGATCTCAAAAGACTGGCCTTTGGGAAGTTTGACACTGGAGCGGTTGAAAGAAGAGCTTTTGTTGACAGCTGTTGCTGGGGGGGGAAATAAATAAATAAATAAATATTTTTACATTTTTAATAGACTAGCTAGCAATACTACATATTAAGTGGTAGAGCTTTTATCATCCTCTCACCTGGGTGTGAAAAGCCTGATATAGGCTGCATCATGGAAGGGGTGCCATTGGCCAAAGGAGGTACAGGAGGAGTCACAGACGACACCAGAGGAGGTGACATGCCCATCCCGGGGACCCCCGGAGGAAGTGGTGGGAGGGGCATGGGTGGCACTGCTGGTAAACCCGTCATGGGGCCCATACTGGGCATTCCTAAAAAACAACAAAGTCCATGGACAAGCCTCAGCTAATAACAATGATGGTCATTATCCCTTGACAACTTGGAACACCAGAAACCATATTTGGCCTGGAAAGTGTTCTGGAAGTGTCAAAAGCAGAAGCAGGACCATTTCTATACTGCACCATGTATAAATCATGCATAGTGTATCAGAGAGTCATTTAGCTAAATTATTCATCTGTTTAAATGGTAATGACTCATCTCTTTTGCATGCTGTTACCGAAAGGGGCTGGAGGAGGTAAAGAGAGAGGCGGCTGCTTCATGGAAGGGGGCAGAGTCGGAGGCAGTGGGTGGCCCTGCAGCTTCAGCTTGATGAGCTTCATGGCGATGGAGAACTCGTGCATGTCCATCTTGCCATCGTTGTTCATATCGGCCAGAGCCCTGGAATATATATAAAACTTGTCTATACTTGACGTAGTTGCTTTTAATATTTATCAATAAACTGATTAGTAATTAACTATTACAGGCGACAAAATTTGTTTACAAATCATATAGTCCAATAACTGTATTAAAATAATGGCTGTACAAGTACCATATCTGAGCCAGAACAGGGGCAGGTAAGCCTGACTGCAGGAAAAAATTCTTGGCCTGGTCACCTATAGAATCAGAAAAAAAAGAATAGATAGAAAGCTCAATATAAATACAGTGATCCCGAACAGAGCACTAAAATCAGAACAACGTAAACATGTGACTCAGACCTGTTTTCTTTTTAAAGAAAAGAAAAACTTTTAACCAAGTGGCACACAGCTTGCGAGTTCTACTATGATATGAAGTGTAGAAAGTTATATAACTATACAGAGCGTCTACATTGATATAAAAGCACCTTGGCATTACAAGCAAGCTATGAATCAAGCATTCCACCCACCAGAGCTTGTGTAACCACAGGCACAGAGACCGCCTGGTCCATTTCACATTTTAGTTGTGTGTTCATTCAAGGTCTTATTCACTAGACCTGAGAAACCAGATTTCACCAGATAATTGAATCCTGATTCAGAGTAAATCTTGAACAACTCCAAAGAATTAAACTACACTTTCACAGCGTGGGTTTAAAAATTCTTTTTGCCACAAAAGGGAAAAATTCAGGGCAACCCTGTTGCTAGGCAACTGGGAAATATGAAATTTAAACGTACCTGTGTAGCAAATATTAGTTCTTAAATCTGCAATGCAAATCGGTGAAAGTCGAAAAAAAAAAAAAAAAAAAAAAGTATAGCTGAGGTTACACTGTAATTGCTTTACCAAATGAATTGGGTACCATAATGATACATTTAACGAAATCAGAAAACCATCTCATGCTAATTCTTCTCATAGATCAGGCATATCATTATACCTTTATAACAATATGACTGATAAAATGAACAACACTGATTCCTGGAACCTGTTAGTGGGTGTGATATTAGGCATCAAGTGAACATCTTGCCCTCAATTTGACGTGTTAGAAGAAGGAAAAATGGGCAAGCGTAAAGATTTGAGTTTCACAAGGTCCAAATTGTGATGGTTAGACGACTGGGTCAGAGCATCTCCATAAATGCAGCTGTTCCTGGTCTGCAGTGGTCAGTATCTATCAAAAGTGGTCCATGGAAGGAAAGGTGGTGAATCGGCGACAATGTCAAAGGCGGCCATTAAAATGAAGGCGATTTTCTCAGTAGTAGATCAAATAATCTAAAGGAAATAATGACGTTTATAAACTCGCGTCTTGTTTCCAATGTCGCTGTGTTCAACTCCTACACTTAAAGATAGTTCCAGCTGATCTCAGAAATACTTCTGAACAGACCGTTTTATTAACCACATTTAAACAGTGAACTATAACCTCGTAATTTTATTACCTACACAGCATACTTTTTAATTACACTGAAATATTGTGCATACAGTCTGGAAGCGGAGACTCCTTCAGAAAATATACAATAATCGTCTCCTCACAGTGGAGTTTATTGCGTCCATGATTAGTTACTAACATTTTTTTAACTTCAACTTTATCTGTTTTGGTCATCTGCCATACAAGTTCCTGTGAATGAGTTGCTACGGAAACAATAACATCAAAACAAGAAAATGATATATATAATCTGTATTTGTTTTGCATATCAGTCCTACTGTCTAAGTCACTATTTTCGAAAACACCAGTATTTTTTATGCTGCATATTCATGATGAAGTGAAGAAACAGAATGGTAACGTCTGAGCAGAAGCAGAACGTGACCGTTGCTTTGTATGCCGCTCGAGTGTGCCGAGGGTCACTTCCAGGTCAAAACTCAGATGTGAAAAATCATACTGTAGAATCCAACGCTTGTGTAAACACGCACATGTATGAGGAGTCGTGGGCCGTTTTTCTGCGGAGACTATAATAAATCGAGCTAAATGAACCGGGTGTGTGCTTACGAGCACATGGTCGTGACACACAGACAGAAAAATCCCTCTTCCCGCTGCAACAGGATGTGTTCTCGACCTCCGTCTGTCTGCCCTTACACACACACACACACACACGAGTGCACAGAGAGCACATTTATACCCCTCCAAAAGCTAAAAACAGCCTCTCCCCTCTCTAGTGGCTGATTGTGGGCTGGCAGCCATACAGATCCTCTCAAGCAAACACAAAGAACATCTATCCTGCACTGGGGATCAGTGGCAGGTCAACACCTCTGCTCCAGCTCAAAGAATGACCTACTATCATCATATAATGGGAGAATCAACAAATTAAATGATGCTTGTCTTATAATAAAAAATTAAATGTTTTTTTTATATTGAGCCAGCTTTTGGAATCAGCTATTATTGAGAGGTGGTAGCTCAGTGGTTAAGGCTCTGGTTTACTGCCCCGGTATAGCCAAGCTGCCACTCTTGTGGGCAGCAAAACCCTTAACCCTCTGTTCTTCAGGGGCATTGTATCATGTCTGACCCTGCGGCTCTGACCCCAGCTTCCTAACATCGCTAATAAATGCAAAGAAAGAATTTCACTGTGCTGTAATGTACATGTATACAAGTATAAAGCACCTTATTATATTTATAGCCGTGGAGGCAAATTTGTGAAATCGGAATTGCAAATAAACGTGTCATGCTAATAGAAGAAGTACTGACACAAACACGTTATTATTGTTGAAAGGAAGATTTTAGAGCTATTGTCCGGCTGTCTGGTAAACACAATTACGATCTATATATAAAAACATTTTATCCCCCCAACTTACTCCACACACGCTGCTAAAACTGCATAAGCTCCATCTTTTTAGGGATAAACGACAGAGATTACAAAATGCCGATTCAATTTCTGACCTGGAAAAATATCTCTATAATAGATTTCAAATGAAGTGAAAATCAGCCTTATCTAAGGTTAAAAACAATATTATAAAGAGTTTTCAGCCTCACAAAAAGTTTTTGCTCTTTATTGTCTGGAGATTGCAAACTCAAAAAACAGCCAAGAGTGTGAAATCAGCTTTGCTTTTAAAGGAAAAAGTGATAGTGTAGACTCACACCAATGCTAGTCTACCACGAGTATCTGTTAGCTCATGTATGCAAAAGAGGGCAGAATGCATTCTTCTCTGTGACGCAGCATGAGCAGCGGGTCGAAACGAAACAACTTATACTAGAAAGCTTGTCTGTTAATGAACAATCACTGTACCAAAATGTAGCCTGATTTTGCATTGGGTTTGACGAAGCATGCTGCGAGCGTGAGGTGTGCTCTGGTACTTAAAACAGAAAACAGGAAATCCAAGCTGACCCAAGAACTCGTTTTCCTGTAAGACCAGAAGTTTAATAGGATTTGGCAAGAAGGAAGCTGATCCCGGATCAGTATATAAAGGCTCTGTGTGGGGATGAACAGGAAGTGGTGTATTCAACAGATTAACAGCCAGGATGTTCCTTCTTATCATGAGGGGGAAAACTGATACATTTTGGTAAAGTGTTAAAAAGGTTTGGGAAATACTTCAGGATGAACTTCATTGAGTGGCTCTGCTACCGAGTGTTTTATAAAACCAGTAACACCTTTACTCTATTTTGGGTCGCTGCTTATTTGCTTAGCTTACTGTACTTAGTGTACTTTTTTTTCAAGGCTTCCACAGTTGAATCTGAAATTAGAGTAATCCCCCGCTTTACCGCGGTTTGAATCTCGTGCCCCCCGGCCACATAACTAATTTGTTTGGCTGATTTTCCTGGTCTCTCGCGGTGAGCACGATAGACCAAAAGACGTATAGGGAACTGTTTTATGGAATTTTATTTTGAAATAATAAATGTTATTAATAGGAATATAATTATTTATTATAAAATGAAGTCAAATGTAAATACAGTACTATACCGTACACATAAAATAGCATTTTCGGGGTGTCGTCCGTTTATGATGTTTTTTCTGTACAGTAATCCCCCGTTTATCGCGGTGTGTAACGGGGGATTTCTGTACGTTTATAGAATAACTGACCCCTTTATGACCTGTTTATTCATGCAGAAATCCAATCATGGGTCAGCAGCACAATGCATAAAATCTTGCAACATGTAGGTCAAGCGATTTGGTTCATTTAGATAGGTTCCCTGGTGGTCTAGTGGTTAGGATGCGGCGCTCTCAACGCTGCGGCCCGGGTTCGATCCCCGGTCAGGGAACTAACCCCAGCCATTAGGGTTGCACAAGCCTTAGTTCCGGTCCCAAGCCCGGATAAATGGGGAGGGTTGCGTTAGGAAGGGCATCCAGCGTAAAAACATGTGCCAAATCAAACATGTGGATGGTCCGCTGTGGCGACCCCTAATGGGAGAAGCGGAAAGAAAGTTTTACATCTAACATTGAAACAGGGAAACATCTGAACACAGTGAGTTTGATAGTGGCATGGTTGTTAGTGACCGGCGGATTTCAGGAACGACTGGGAATTCCACACACAACACGGTCTCTGAAGTTCACACAATAGTAGCTATAAAGACGGTAAACAGTTCAGTGAACAGAAGTGTAGTGTTGAAAGAGGTCGGGGGGGGGGGGGGGGATCTCCAGAATGGTTCGAGTTGACAGGAACGGTTCTCCGCTACAGTGTGTACAGTTTCACCCAAACTAGGCAGTTAAATAGAGGAAGCCTTCTTTCAATCGTCTTCAAACTGTTTTGGTTCCCTGGAGACTAATACTCTGTTGATCCCAAAGGGCAATTGCCCAAAGTAAAAAAGAAAATGTTGATAAATAGTTATAGTATAAAAAAGTTATAGCTCTCATTTATTGAGATCCCACAAGTGATGAGGAGCTTCTGCTATGCTGAGATCCTATATTTACTCATTCTGATGTCACTCTTGACCTGTACTGTACTGCATCTGATTATATGTGCTGCACTTCTGCCACTGGATAAGTGCATGAATAAACAGGGGTACAGCAGCTTGTTTTGGGGTGTCAGATGTAATTTTTGATGACATCTCGAAGGTTTAAATAGTTTATATTGTTTTGTAGTGTTTGGAGTCACTTTGTTTGTTTCTTAATTACAGGGTCTGAGTTTCAACCACATTTACACTGAGCTGTATATGGGTTCTTGTGAGAAGCACTGCTCGAGCTTTAAAAAAAAACCTGTGTGTGTGTGTGTGTGTGTGTGTGTGTGTGTGTGTGTGTAAAAGAGAAGAAGTACAGACCTGTGATGAAGCCAGCAGGTGTGGGGGCCAGGCTATGGAACTGTTGATCATGTTTGGCTCTCTCATCCACAGAGATAACCCACGTGTCCAGCCCCCCTACAACACACACAAGAAGACTTGACTTACAGATGCATGCAATCATACACACTTTTGCAAACATACACCCACACGGTTCTGGGTGTGTAACAGCACCTTACCTCCGAAGGGCGTGGGAAACTGAGCCATGATTCAGTCAGTTAGCTGCACCCTGTAACACTCCTGGAACACACACACAACCAGAAATATTACTCTCCAGATTTTAATTCACCAGGGAGCCACTGTCTCTGCTTTTATTATCCACACACACACACACACACACTCCGTTTTTTTTCCTCAAGACTTTGTCCTGTAGGACTAAAAGACAAGGCGACTTTAGAGGGAAAAAAATGAACACAAACACACAAATCCTGTCTCTGTCTATAATTGCCATAAACAGAACAGCTTAAAGCTTTTGCTTAATGTTTCCTCCGGTCTCAGAGTCTCTAAGTGTGTGTGTGAGATTCCTGAGTGTGTTTTAGTTTTCCAATCCTCCCCTCTATCTGGTAAGCTCCAAATAATTCCCTATCAAATTAACAATACAAGGCCTGGAAATGTGACTGGCAAAGCTCACGCAAGAATAGGAGTCGATACATCACTAGAAATGTAAATTGTTACAACCCTGTAGTTGTTTAATTGTTTGTGCTCGAGTTATCGATCATTTGTTTTTATTTTCTTTCTTTTGGTTAGGTTAGTGGTTAAACCCAAGAACGTTTTGTTTGTTATGTTGGCCCTGTCGGCCCCTGAAGTCAATCGACCAAATAATTTATTGTTATTACAATTTACGATAAATTTAGATAAATTTACGATCGTGCCGGCAGTGGAACAATTTGAGAAATGGGACGGGCATCGTTTACGCTTTATCGGTACCGATACTCATCTATACTATTTTGCAAAATGACGTGTGTAAGGATGTTGAACATTTCAAGTTATTTTATTACTGCTAAACTTTAGTATTGCACTTTACAAATGCCTCTAAGCAAACAGAAAATGTTTGCATTGAGGCACTCTTATTTAGAGTGTCTCTGTCTGTCTCTGTCTCTAGAGTGAATGTGAAACATGATTGAAAATGCACTGATGTTTGGAGTGATTTTGTCTTCACTTTTCTAAAAAACCTGTACAGTAAAATGACTTGAAATGTAAAAGACTAATAGACAGGGACACTATTAATAAGAATTATCTCAAAGAATGAGCAAACCTTTAAAGAAAAATGTTTGAAGTGTTTGAATGTGAAACGATTAAAAATGCACTGGGGTTTCTTATTTTTGTTTGTCTTTTTGTTTTTATATCAGAAGCCTCTTTACATCTGTTTTGACGGCTCCCACCACCCATACCGTAAGTGCACGATTAGACGTGCAACACAAAGAAACGTGTGGCTTCCTTGCCCGTGTATTTTTAAGATGTGACTGGGTTTACCGCAGTGACTTATTGGAGTATGGATGCAAACAATTACTTACTTAGCGAAATAGTCGATGTTGATGATTTTTTTTCTTGTGTTTGTTGGAGATTGGAGAAGCGAAACGCTGTTCAAACGCCAACCCTTCTGCTTGGTTCGTTGCTATGGTAACCGTTGAGGGTATTAGCGCGTGTTGCGTGGGCAGGGTAATGGCGGGCTCACATTGTGCCATTTTTAATAGTTGTTTGCGATTGTTGCCAGACTGTACACGAACATGATCCACAAGTCACACTGTAGGATCTCAGTTGTCATAATGTCAGACTGTACGAGTCAAAATAAACGCGCGCAAGAAAAAAAAGCCACACGCGAAGTTTTACGTCATCAATCCGCGACACGTTCAAACGCGCGATCTCCAGCTAATGGTAGCTAACAGCTAATAACAAATCGTTCATTTTGGTTGTTACATGCCTTGATAAAAACAAAATACAATCACTAATTTTTCCCTCCATTTTCCCTCCTGTCCATCGACATTTTCCCGGAGGTGGACTGAAGTTATCCTCAGCTTCGGCGCTCCTATTGATTCTTGTGATGAACGAATCGTTTATTAACGACTCATTGTGAACGAGTCTTTAATTTGATTTAGAAGAACGATTCGTCTCTTAGAGTGGTCATGAGAAGTTATGAACAGTGTGAAACAGTATTGAGTAGTTCATCTCATGAATCCAGTGGTCCGAGTCGTTCGTCCTTTTGTCACGTGACTCTCATGTGCGCCATGAAGGTGATTAAAGGAACGAAATGAACTAAATGACTCAAAGATTCATTCAATTTGATAAAAGAGATTTGAATCTCAGATTCAAAATTCATGGACATTGAAGATAAATGCACTTTTTGTAAACATGTACATGAAGACCATTTTTGGACATTTTGTTTGGCAGTTGTGATTTGCACCAAGAGACGTTAATTACAAATTATAATTAAAAGATGTTATTTGCTTTAACACAAACGAAAGCAAAATGTTGAAATATGTTGTGAACCTTTACATTTTGCAGGGTAAATATTGCATCAGTTATCAAAAAATTTGCACATTTTATTCGCTAAATATGAGTATTCTTAATAGACATTAAAATCCCCCTTTTTAAATTAATCAAAATTATGTGATTGTGTTTGTTGAAAATTCTTATTTAAAATAAAAAATAAATAAATAAATAAAAAGTGAGAAGGGAAAAAAAAAAAAAAAAAAAAACGTTGACTGTCGGTGAACAAATTAGCAATCAAAACACTACAGATTTTAGCCTAGGAATATAAAAATCTTCAAAATTTAAAAAATTTGTCCCAGGCCACTAAATGGTGGGCAAAATGGCAGTGTGAGCCCAAGTATTTATGTCTATTCTAATAATAAATCACATTGCTACCTGAATTAAATTAAATTATTAAGAGTCAAATTTTACGCTTATAAATAATGTACAAAGTTAAATAAGATCTCAGGATAATAGCACGAGAAAATTTATTTGAAATCAGGGGAAAGAACGGTCTGTGCGGGATTTGTGAGAGAGAGAGAGAGAGAGAGATAGAGAGAGAGAGAGAGAGAGAGAGAGAGAGAGAGAGAGAGAGAGAGAGAGAGAGAGAGATGAGATGCACTGTTTATTCCACTGTGGCTAATGTATGAGTTTCACCTCCTGATGTTCACTAAACCAAGTGTTGTGATCTCCCGAGCTCCAACCTGCTGTGGTGATAAACCGATCAGCAGAACAAAGCCAAAAAGCCATGGACATGTACAGGGTAAGAACAAGAGAACAGCACTAAATTCGTTGAACAGTACAGATACACCAAAAAAGCTACTTAAGTACAGTTGCTAGTCAGTATCCAGCCTTCTCTCTTCATTGCTGCAAAGTTTTGTTTACACCCAAACACTTGAATTTTCTGACAGCAGCTCAGTTCCTGGTCTGAGAGAGCATGCAACCACTGAACAACATAGTCCCCGTTTTAATTTTGAAATTTCTAATGGCAAGAATAAATAAACTACTGCAATTTCACTGTATACGCCGTCTCCCGCCGACGTTTAGAACGTGCGTGTTAGCAACCAGAAGCCTCCAAGAACCAAAAACGTCAATTCCTTGCATGAATGAAAGGTTGTTGAAATGGTCTTTACCTGGACCATACTGAACTCCACTTATTCTCATTCCTCACTCATCATTCATATCTAGATTTACATTTTAAAACCGATGTAGGTGAGACCTGCGAAGTTGTTTGGTTTAGAGACAGTGGCATTGAGTAAAAGACAGGAGGTGGAGCTGGAGGTAGCAGAGCTGAAGATGTTGAGGTTTTTGTTGGGAGTGACGACGATGGACAGGATTAGAAATGAGTTTATTAGAGGGACGGCGCATGTAGGACGTTTTGGAGACAAGGTGAGGGAGGTGAGATTGAGATGGTTTGGACATGTGCAGAAGAGGGACATGAGTTATATTGGTAGGAGAATGCTGAGGATGGAGCCACCAGGTAGGAGGAAAAGAGGAAGACCAAGGAGGAGGTTTATGGATGTGGTGAAGGAAGACATGCAGGTAGTTGGTGTGAAAGAGGCAGATGTAGAGGACAGGGGGGTATGGAGACGGATGATCCGCGACCCCTAATGGGAGAAGCTGAAAGAAGATGTCCACAAAGACCACTGGTCCAAACTAGAGACTTATTTTATAATAAATGTTGCGTTCTCTTAAGGCCGAGGCAGAATACAGTGCAGTGCTTCAGGTGCTTGAGGCACGTTTTTTAAAAAATGTTTGATTATATTACCAGTGTTGATTCCTTTGTTCATTATTTCACTACTGCATGTATTGATACTGGTTTTGCTTAGTTTTGTAACATGAGCCCACACTTTTGAACGTTTCAACATTGCCGCCATGACTGATTTCCTGCACACGCACACACGCGCTTCGATAACTTTTTATTTTTATTTTTCAAAAAGGTATTATATATATATATATTTCAGTAATACAGATGAATACAGAGGCATTACACATTTACATCATCATATTACCGTTAGCTGGCAGGGAAAGAAAAAAGAAAAAGAAAAAGGAGAAAAGAACAGAAGGCAATTACATATTTTACATTACATATTTTCGGCACTTTTCAGATTTACATATAAATTCATATAATATAATTATCATTTCTAATAAAGTCATTTCTAAAATGTGAAAAAGTTTGGTTTACATTGTGCCTACTTCTTCCTATGTACATGACATCTTGCTAATAAAATAAATAAATGTATAATATGTTGTACTTTATATTCCAAATTTTCACTCTCTGTATAAAAAACATCAAATATACAAATTTCTATTATACCCTCCAGTTTTCTATAAATATAGAGTTCTTAATCCATCCAAACCTCTCTTTAGTAAATACAGTGAAAAAACTCATGCAAAATAGTTTCTTTTTCCTGACCATATAATTCACAGGTGTATGAAATACTGAGTTAGAATCTTCCCAAAACACACTTAGCTGGATAAATTCTATGAAGTATTTTGTTAGACACTTCCTTAATTTGGTTATTGATACAAATTTGGCAGCTTCCATGCTTCAACCCAAGAGATATTACCAAACAAAGAGGACCAAAACGATCTTGCTGCAGGTAAAGACACGGAGCAAAGAGCATTTTCTTATAATCTTGTGTTACACTGTTGTTTTAAAACGTTAACAATCACAATGTTTCCACGAGGATCATCCATGTTGATTTCCTCTGTAATACAGTTCTTTAAAAGTAACATTTCACGCTTTGGAATCGGGTCAAGGACAGGAAATTCTCAGGGTTTTTAACTGGTGATTGGAATTTCTGGAGAAAGTCAGCACATGATAAATACCCATGAGCTTTTTTATCAGCTGTCTCACAAAAATAATACCTTCAATGACCCAACTATGAAAAAATACAGATTTCTTTTTTAAAATGTTCTTGTTATTCCACGTGAAATAATCCTGGGATGAAAAGGATCACAAAACGAACGTCATGACATCAGGTATGAAAGATGACAAGCAGCAGCTTTTAATTCACCATTAACACCGAAGTATGTGGAGATAAAAACAACGCAAGTACTGATCGTTTGTCCTGGATCTTATTGGTAGTACGGTATTGACCCATTTATGGAGGACGATTTGGAGACAAGGTGAGGGAGACAAGATTGAGATGGTTTGGACATGTGCACAGGAGGGACATGGGGTATATCGGTAGGAGAATGCTGAAGACGGAGCCACCAGGTAGGCCAAAGAGGAGGTTTATGGATGTGGTGAGGGAAGACATGCAGGTAGTTGGTGTGAAAGAATCAGATGTAGAGGACAGAGTGGTATGGAGACGGATGATCCGCTGTGGCGACCCCTAATGGAAGCAGCCAAAAGAAGAAGAAGAAGAAGAATCTCAGGTTCTCAGTACCGATCCCTAAATGTAGCTTGATTGATGAGCCCAAAATTGGGTTTCAATTCATATAATATTTGACTCTTTGTACTATTTATTTTCCAAAATGAAATGCTCTCTGGAACAAACCTTCCACACCCCCAAGGCGGGTCTTGCTTTCGTGTCTCATTAGCAACTGTCATGGAGTTTTTAGCTCTGCCTCGTCTCACAGTCTATTCCCTTTACGACTGCCGCTGCCAGCAAGCCGTTCCAGACTGTACAGCTGAGAATATTACCTGCTCCATAGTCTCCTCAAACCTGGCAATGCTTATTATCCTCACTTTTTAGTCTAATGCTTCAGAAAAGTTGCATTTTTTATAACGGAAACACAAGAACAGGGAAAAATCAATATCTCGCAAGGCCGTCTCGTATCTGCTGAAAAACAAATAGATAACGGAACGCATGTCTGCAAATTCGCAAACGATGGCGCCGAAAAGGAAAAGCAGATAGTTCGGTCTGGGTACGTGTTTCTTATGAGTGAATCACCATCTGATTTCGAAAAAACGTGAACAGCAGGTGCTTAAAATGTAAACTCCACCAGATATACCGTACGTGGGATTTGGTCTGCGTCACGTCCTGTGGAATGGACGTCTGTTCGTGCCGGGGCTTTGTGTGAAATCTTCGAGACGATTCTGAGGCCGTTTCGGTTCAAGTGCTAGTGAAGCCTAACTGCCATGCTGTTGTTCCCTGTTCTTATTGAAAGTGAAAACACACAGACGGCGAAACGTGACGAGAGGGACGCAAACACAGGGAGGAGAGAGAGAGACCAAACAATGAGGATAGAGAGATAATAAGATTAAATAAAAGGTGGAGGAAAAGAGAAAAACAGCAGAAAAATCGAGGAAGACAGAAAGCAACAGTCTGTTAGCAGTTATCTTCCAGCTGTGTAAATGCTGCCACAGTGCATGTACATCCACCCACTGTTACTCGCCCTCACATTCTCTCTCTCTAACACACACACACACACACACACCCCCCCGAGGTATGCAAACCAAAATATTCCAATAAGTGCCAGATGCTCTCCCACTCTCCCTTTCCATGAAACCCCTACTCCTCTTTCTTTCTTTCTTTTTTTTCTTTCTCTCTCTACTCCTCTCTTTCTCTTTCCTTATCCACAACACCCTGTTAAAACCTGGTCTGAAAGAATCCGCACGCTAATCAGGTCCATATTCCTCCACGTTTGAGAATTGCCAGTGCGGCGTTTCTCAAGGCTTGCAACTGCTGACGCGGTACTTTCTCCAGCTAGTTCACTCAATTACACAGAGGAACAAGCAGGGTTTAAACCAACACACCATGTGGACGCTTTGCACAATCGCCATCCGTTGCGACACGCACCTTCGGGGCCGCCGTAACGCTCACCCGAGTGTCATCTGGGGGCCTTTGCGACTATGCTGCTCGACAAAGCCGTAGGGACCGTGTGACGTGGGTGTAAAACACTACGAGTGCAATTTTCTCTTCCTTAAACTTGAACGTGTGACACAACGAAACCTGAAGTGGTACTCGGTGGTTCTCTCGTGTCAAACAAATCCTCAGGATCTATCAGAGTATCGGTTTTCCCTTTGGTAATCCCTTAAGAACTGTTAAATGTTGCATAAAGGGTCTTAACTCTCACGTCCCTCAGGATACATCAAGGTTATTAAGGTGGGGGATTGCTAGGCAACTTGGAAAGATGAACACGTGGCTTTCGGAGGAGTCCCAAAGTATCACAATAGAGAAATTTAGAGAAATGGAAAATGCGTGAGAAAATTTCACGACTCCAGGAATTCTTTGTGAGGTGTTTAATGTGGAGAACTGGTGGATAGAGAGCATGGAAGCAAACAGAAAGCACGCTCTGTCCCACTCTTTCTCTTTCACACACACATGCAGGGCTCCATCAAACACTGTAGTGTGAGCAACGCTGTCACACTCGCAGCTAAGCTGGCTCTTGTCACGGCCTTGCTAATGGCAGGAGTGTGTGTGTGTGTGTGTGTGTGTGTGTGTGTGTGTGTGTGTAGTCTTTGAGTATCTGACCTACTTTTTCCCTCTTGCACTTTCTATAAATTCTAATGAAGCTTTGCTATGAACAATGCTGGTCTCAGAACAGCCGTTACAGCGAGACTGCACACTTTGAACAATCATTATATCTCGGTTTCACAGAAGACTCCTCAGGATGACACACCCTGCTGCAGAGTGGAGAAGCGTGAGGCGATGATGTCATACATCTGCAATGTTGCCATTGGATGCGACTATTTCAGCAGGAACTATGTAAAATCAAATGGCTTCTGCATTAGAGAACAAAGGCGGCAAACCAAGAGACTCTGCTGGCATACACATGAAAAAAAAATATTGGGACACCTGACCTTTCCTGCCATATGTGGTTCTTCTCCAATCTGTTACCACAAAGCTGGAGGCACACAATTATATAGGATGTTTTTGGATGCGGTATAATAAAAAACCTGTTCCAGCACGGCAATACCCCTGTGCACAAAGCCAGCTTCATGAAGATATGCTTTACATGGTTTGGAATGGAAGATCTTGAGAGGCCTGCTATAGAGTTCTGATCTCATCCATACTGAACACCTTTGAGAGGAATTGGAATGCTGACTGCACCCCAGGCCTCCTCACCTCACCTCACCTACACCAGTACCTGCCTTTCGTAATACCCTTTTGTCTGATGAACACAAATGTCCACAAGCACATTCCAAAATCTAGTGGAACATCTACACTAAATGTGGAATGTGATGCTCAAAAAGCTCATACCACACTTATGACCAGATGTCCGCAAACCTTTGGCAATATAGTGCAGTTATGACGACGCACTGCAAGACTTCATGTAGAGATGTGAGAGAGGCCTCACTATGAGGAAACAACAAATACAACACGGGTCCCGCAGGTGTTCATAATAAAAGGAGCATCTGTCTAACAATAGAGGTCGATCGACCAACGTTCGTTTATAATCTAGCCTGGTTACATATGATGCTACTATTGGAGAGAGAACAGAAATATCTTTTCGGAAAACCTTCTAGAAAAAACTGCACTGATTGGAGAGGTTTGTGTTGTTTATTAAATGTTCTGTATCACTTTTTATTAACTGTGAGATTTTATAAAATAAAGGTGAAAAAAAAAAAATCGGCATCATATGTATCTGATTTCTAAATATCGCCGTCGGCCAGAGAAAAACACATATCGGCCGACCTCTAGTCTACAACTTTCAGGGGTAATCGTTATCTTAAAATCTTTCCGTACCCTGTGTGGTGTGGACGCAGAGACGTCTCCATTTTCAAAAACTCATTCAGCTCTACTCAAAAGGTAAGTTGAATGTAGTTGTAAAATGTGAGCTGGGTAGAGGGGACGGGGCTTTATTAGTATCATGTTGTAGAATTAAAACAAAATGCAGCTGTCAATCACTGCAGATTTTTATGCTGACTCGATCATCTCTATAGGTGTAAATGTGTGTTGCCTTTATACGTTTCCTGAGAGAAATGTATCGCTGATTTAAAAAGAGATTCTAATGCTGAATTTCTTTGTCCTCTCCTTACATCTTTTATCTATTTATTCACCAATGAAGCAAAAATTAAAGATCTCATTACTGGTGAGTTTTATTTTAAATATACAAATACATTGTTCCAAATGATTTAGTCGATTCCATGATTATAAAGCCGCTAGTAACTAATACATCATACAAGCACAGGCGGTGTAAATATGGGTGCCATCATTAGAGTAGTAAAAGCTGAGATGGTGATAATAGTAATATGATCCAAAGGTAGCATATAAATAATGAACAGCAGCTTGCCAAGAACCGACCCTTGAGGAACACCTTGAAGAGTAGGAGTGACAGACTGGAGTGCACTAAAGATAATTATGTCTCTGTGTAAGATCATTCTGCAGCAGCCATAGCCATGAGTTCTAGAACAAGGATAAAGAGAAAGGAGGAGGTTACGCCGCGATCATGTGTAGAGGCTTGACATTCTTGTAGAATCTGAGATGTGTCGATTTTAAATGAGGATTGTCTAATTTTAACAACATATACTTGAGGGAAAATATGAGTTATTATATATATTATATATTCAGGGTGTTAATGCTTCTAAGCCGGTGTTGTTGAACAGTACATGCACACTGCTCGTGGCATCTCTCTGCTCCTTGCATCCTTCCTTGCTGCTTGATGAGGGGTATTTTTAGCTTAATAATGGTGCTGCATGGGGTCAGACAGTATAAAGCTATAACCAGCATTTCACATTTGTGCAGGTTTTTTTGAACTTCTGACATCAACACTCGCATAACAGCAACCTGCCTCCCTCTATCCTGATTAATCACCAGTAAACACCTCTAACTGCTTTCAGCAACCAGTTTACTGATCCTGCCACCACTGTTACCTCAGATCCTTCATTTAGGATAAAAGTGGAACCTACACTTGAACCCTTTTGCTCTTGTAGTCCATCCACCTTTAAGAGATCTGAGATGCTCACCATGGTTCTAAACGATCTCATTGTTTCACACCATTTTGATTCTTTCATTCATTTTGGTGTCAGGTTACAAATCCTGATATCATGACAACCCTAGTGATGATGCATTGAAACTTTGAATGGATGATTCAAATTTCACATCTAGAACTAAGCAAAACCTTGTTCCAGAGGTCACTTGGAGCAAGACGAGTTCACACCTGATCTATATCATGCGCTGGAAAAGGTCTGCCATATTGTGGAGTTAATGATCCCTAGGCCTATGTAAGTGGAATTCCTGAGGGTCCTGCAGTTATACACACACACACACACACACACACACACACACACACACACACACACACACATATATCAATAGTCGATATCTAGATGGATTAACTTGAAGAGCAGGCAGTTCGTCTGAACAAATATACACCCAATCTAACAAACATCCCAGAAAGATCACACACACACACACACACACACACACACACACACACACATACACGCACACAAATGCAGAGACACTCATTTCCATTAACGACATGATGACTCGATTGTGTGCGGTAAAAACAGGTGCGGTGAATTCTGCAGATGTTTAGATGTGTAATGGGGTTTTGACAAACCTACACCTAACAGGTCTCTCTCTCTCTCTCTCTCTCTCATTCGCATACCTGTTTAATCTTATGATGCAACTTATTAACGGAAGCGTCACTTCAAATCAATGCAATCGGCTGATCACCTTCACCCTATCATAACTAACTTCCCTCTATCACCATATTCGACCGCTGTGGTCTCTACCAGTACGAGAGTGTCCCCATCTGTAGGGCAAGAGGCCTCACTGAATGACTTGCTGAAGAGGAAAATAATTTGCTACGGCTTTCACAGATCTTATCCCGCATCAAATGAGAAAAGATTTTTTGGAAAAGCAGTGCTTGTTGCTCCAGCAGATTTTGGGTTGTTCTGGCAGGTCACGTGACCTCAGATCTATGGCCAAAAGGTTACACAGTCATTCTATGCTTTATTCCCCCAGTGTTGTTTTAATTGCATTCCTTTAAGCATAAGGGAGATGTGCAGACCTGCAGTAACTACAGGGGAATAAAGTTGATCAGTCACACCATGAAGTTATGGGAAAGAGTAGTGGAAGCCAGGCTGAGGGAAGAGGTGACCATCTGTGAGCAACAGTATGATTTCATGCCGTGGAAGAGCACCATAAACGCATTGTTTGCTTTGAGAATGTTGATGGAGAAGTATAGAGAAGGTCAGAAGGAGTTGCATTGTGTGTTTGTGGATTTAGAGAAAGCGTACGACAGAGAGAGGAGTTGTGTGATAATTAATTGTTAATGGGAGAAGCTGAAAGAAGAAGAAGAAGAAGTTGTTTTAATTGCATTGCTATTCATCCCAAATGTGTTCTCTGGGGCTGAGGTTATAAGGTTATAAAGTGTAGGCTAGGGTTGCAAAATTCCAAGAACTTTCAAAGACTGGAAACTTTCCATTGAAATGAACTGGAATATATGGGAATTAATAGGAATAAACTGGGAATTTACAAAATTGCAGGATAATTTCAGTTAAAACAACCAGATTTATTGCAATTTCAGTGCACATTCATCAATTACATGCGCACAGCACACTTACTGCAGGGCTACTGAGGCCACACCCCGTACATGCACTGTGTATTCCTTCATAAACTACAACGGATCATTCCTTTAATCCTGCACACAAAATAATGTTTAAAAAAATTATCCATCTTGGAGAGTATTCATGTAAATTACATAAATATTACATACATTTACGCTTAAAGCTTTGTTGCCATTGTAATTTTTAAAAAAATCTGTATTAGTTTGCATGGATGTCATCTTAGGACCAAACAAAATGTGTATATGATACAATTTATAGACATTTCCCCAAATTTCTAATGAATTCCCCATAAATTCCTGGTTAATTTCCAGAATTCCCCAGATAAAGTTCCCATAGAAAGTTTCTGGAAAGTTTCTGGAAATGTTCTGCACTTTTGCAACCCTAATGCAGGCCACACAAGTTCAACCAATCCAACAATGTCATTGTGGCGCTTCCTTGTGCATCAGTGTAATTATATAAAAAAATAAATAACATTTGAAATAATGAAAGATTTGCCTCTACAAGGACATCCTATACGGGTTCTCCTCTCTCTCTCCACCTTTGTGGCAACAGCTGAGGAAAAGACCAACAAATAGACCATGTGTCCACATACTTTTGACAATATAGCACGAGGGCCACTCAGTGTGCACATGTACAAAAGATGACGGTCACTTTATGAAAGCAGAATGAACGCTTATGTTTTTATGCTTCCTCTGATCTATGATATGCATCGCTTCCGCTTCTTGGACGGTTTAAATTCCTTTCACAAGCACAAAAAACTCGCTCTGATCTAAACATTAACTAGATCTAATGTGACAGTGCCCTTATGAGCGCACGAGTCTGCCTGTGCACAATGCTGCAAGGTTACAGTCACTGCTGAACACACACACACTTCAATGTGTGAAGATGGAATACAGGGTGTGTGTGTGTGTGTGTGTGTGTGTGGACTGCAACTCATAGCTTATTGACGAAAGGACACACGTTGTGTGCAAAGGGCAGAGATATTAGTTTGGTGTCTCATAAGCAGAAATGCTTTAGAGGGAGAATGAGGTTGATCCAGAACACTAAGGAACAAAGACAAAGACCCTGTCGTCCCCCCTCCTCCCTTTACAGCAGCCCTGTCATCCGTCCCACCTAAACAGAGCTGCTTTATCTATTCCTCCAGACCCCAGCGCTGCCTAAAACTGCTCGGGATGAGCAGGGGGTGGGAATGAAGTGAGAAGAAAAACAAGTCTGCCAGAGATAAAGTCCTGTGCCTTTCAGCAAAGCCCTGGGACATCGGACAATCTGTTCTCCCAGGGGTTACACTCTCAGACAGATGGGGCTTCGAAAAGCCTCGCCGGACTGAAACAGGACCTTTAATCCAATAAACTGGTTGCGGTTTTACAGTTTCACACGTAGTCTCGGTGCACGAGGAGCTGAATGTCTGCTTTCTAAACACTCGTTCAAATTCATTTCGGTTTACTGCCATCGAGCCGAGAGTCTGCGAATGATAAAACGCGTCAGGACATTCGGCCACAGGAAATTAATCAACTGCAAGCTAATGCGTTCCCTAAGTGTTCTTCCTTCTTTCGTGAACGCAGAACGTACAAAACCATGCAGGTTTTCCCATCGCGGGCAAAGTGCTGACACTGGAGAATCCTTCCATAACGGTTATGTGATTGTCTCCTTACAGAAGAGCTTCAATGTGTCTGCTGTTATTATTTACACAACAGCGTGATTTCTCAATCTTAGTACAAAAACCCGTGAAGGAGTGGTTACTATGGAAACAGTGTATACATGGCTATAAAAGCTACACTATTAGTCATGCTATAGCTTGCACAATTGTCAGGGGCACAAACAAATGTATTAAACAAGCAACATCTTTTGACCAATCGGATTTGAGTATTTAACAGTATTGTATATAAGAACTATATAATAAATATAAATTATATAATAATACTCTTCCTGGAAATATTGTACAGCGTGATATTTTAATAACGTGGTCTACTTTTTATTCTTTTCTTTAATATTTACTTTATTTTACTAAATGTTTAAAATGGTAATTCGTTCTTTTTTATTACTTTTTTATTTTATTGGTAATTTATTGTCCATTTTTTTTCTTCACTATATAAAATGCACTGTGTATCAGACATGTAGACATTCAGAGATCATGATATAATAGTTATCTTTATTTATATCATATTTATTTTCAGTCTGGTTTATCCTCTATAATAAATAAGAACAGAACGTTTCCAAACGCCGCCGTTGCCTTGATACGCAGGACACGTGTCAACTGTGGCTGTTATGGAGTTGAATTGTTTTCGGCCTGCACAGCCCTCATGATAATAACATTACATCGATATATTGCCTGTGAAATGGCAGCGGGTAGTGACCACAATGAAACCTGATGTCCTGCCTCGAATAGATTTTCACCAGCTGAATGGGAGTGTGAAACTGGAAATGTGAAGAATTCAATTTCCACCATCCCGTACCATCGCTGTAGCTTACTGATAAGTATATACAGAGATAAACGCATGGGCAAATCATGGTATAACTTGTCTGAACATGACAGCCAGATCTGGCACAAGTGCGTTTTTTGGATAGCGAAGAAAGGTCATATATAGCGTTGAGTAATTGTTGTCTGTTGAGACAGAATATAAAAAAAACAAATACATCAAACCTTTAATGTAAATGTGTATAGGTATATATTAAAAAATGCTTATGTAAATATTATTTTTATGTATGTACATACACTTTCTGGATTTTTAAAAAATACTAATTTTACAGGACCAGCTTTTCAATCTAATTCCCTGACGTCCTTTCTCCGATGAGCATGTGTGATAGTGAAGCACATGACACGTAACCATGTACGCAAATGTGCAACGCACCCTGTAGCCTGAGAGTCAGTTCACTGTATTGGCTGTGTCGCCACCTCACGGTTCAAGAGTACCAGGTTTGATCCTGAACTCAGGGTACTTTGGTCCACATAGGTTTCTTTTGGGTTCTCAGGTTTACTCCCATCCCCTGAAAACATGTATATGAATGAGTGTGTGTGTGTGTGTGTGTGTGTGTGTGTGTGTGTGTGTGTGTGTGTGTGTGCAGGGTTTCTCATTCAGAGGAAAAACCAGCACTCCATAATGACCATGGAGGCTTGTTACAGTGTCATGGTGAGTCACGGTACAGAATCGGACACTTGTCTCACTACTGAGGTTTTTCAAAATGTTGATAAAATGCACTTTTGCTTCCTTATTCCACAGAATCCCCTTCCTTACGTGTCCAGTTTCAACTCACTAGTCATAACCCCCTTCCCTCTAGACTCTGTCGAATTTAAAAAGCAACCAAATAGTTGTGAGTAAGCCCAAACAAGAACCCTAAAGACATCTCACTTATGATTCATAAACACCATGAAACTGTGCCACACTCACTGCATGACATTTTCAACCTCGATTCTACGAAGCGTCATTACTTCCGAAAAAAAAAACATTCCTGGGATCGATCAATGATTTGCATGCATTACTGTGCACCTCGTTCTCCCAATCCCAGATTATCCGTTTCCCCAGCAGGATTAGACGCACAAGTTAGATCCGTTTAACGCTCCAACGTTTTCCTTCAATCCATCCTGACCCATATTCACCATGCTCCCTTTTCAAGATCTTTAGAAATACGAAAGACTGATGATGAACCGAGGCCCATCCAGCTTCAGGAAATCAGCCTGAGCTTTTCCAAACATCTTCCAGGTGAAGAAACAAACCGACTCTCCAATCCAAAAAAAAAAAAAAAAAGTGCATGATGGAAATGCTTTTTAATGCACAAGCAGATCATGATCATAACTTCTCCATCCAAGCAGATCTGCTCACTCACTCACACACACACACACATTAGCAGCTAAGGTACAGAAGAAGGAGGGAGGGAGAGAAGGAAGGAGGGAGCTGAAGAATCCCAGCTAAGGTCATGCAACGTTTCTCAGCTAACATAACACAGCTAGCCATTTTAACAATACACCAACCAACATATCAAGATGTTTCTGGAAAGATTGACCAAAAAATAGACGTTAAATCTGATTAAGAAAATCCTGAAACACACACACACACACACACACACACACACACACACACGATCATGCAGCACTTAGCTAAGATTAGCAACTCATACTCCAATGAAAGAAAGGATGCATGTAGGTTTTACCAGAGCAACCCAAAATCATCTCGCTCGTCTCTCAAAGTGCTAATAATAAAAATAAAAATAAATAAATATCATTAAATATAATAATCAAATCTCCCTTTAGACAGACGCATACAAGGCGTGCTGTAGTCCATAACACACGTACTGCTCAGTGTGTAAGTATGCAGATGGAGCCGGAGCCTTTAGCGCCACTACGCTGATTTCTCCCCCCATTACACAGCGACTGGAGCTCGGGGCAAATACACCGAAATACACGGTAACACGGCGCCGGGGCGAACCCTCCTCTTACCTCATCGCTCATTTCCCATCTTGTAGCAACTCTCAGTAACGAGAACCGACCGGGGGGGGGAAAAACCCGTGAGGAAATCTGAAAGAAAAGCTCCAAATTTGACGAATTATAGTATTTTTTTTCTCTCCTTCTCCTTCTCCTTCACTCCCAGCTCTCTCTCCTTTTCTATCTCTCTCTCTTTCTGCCCTGCAGCCGCCGGATGGCTTCACTACGCAACGTTGGAATTTCCCAAGTATCGCGAGAAAATGCGAGATCGAGAGTGACGTCTTCGGGGTTTGCGATCACAGGACGCGGTCATCCAGCAGTCCTTCCTTCCTTCCATCGCGGAAGAGGCAAAAGTAAAAACAGGGATAGTCTGCACTCAATACTACAAGAGGTACTGCTGCATTTCTAAAGTTTTTAGTGCACATTTTGTTGAACAGGATAAAGGTGATCTTTGGTACAGTGATCTGAGCTAATCTTTTTTTTTTTTTACGCTTTTATACATGCTTTTAGTGCACAGGTATCAGTGTCAGCTCTTCTCATGCACCTGTACAGTCTGTATAATCTATAAATAATTATTATAACTGTGTATTATTGTTATAATAGATATATAACTGTATAGTGTCTGTACATACATCTTGTGTAACTTTTGAGCAGTTGTGTATGCAATGGTACATGTACCATAGTGTAGAGATGGATGGATGGATGGATGAATGGATGGATGGATGGATGGATAGATAGGGAAGAAGAGAGGGGCAAGATAGACAGACAGACAGACAGATAGATAGATAGATAGATAGATAGATAGATAGATAGATAGATAGATAGGAAAGGAGAGAGGGGCAAGATAGATAGATAGATAGATAGATAGATAGATAGATAGATAGATAGATAGATAGATAGGAAAGGAGAGAGGGGCAAGATAGATAGATAGATAGATAGATAGATAGATAGATAGATAGATAGATAGATAGATAGATAGATAGGAAAGGAGAGAGGGGCAAGATAGATAGATAGATAGATAGATAGATAGATAGATAGATAGATAGATAGATGGATGGATGGATGGCACCAGGATGCACTATGGGAGGAAGGAAAGCCAGCAGAGGCTGTGGGACACTTGTGGACAATGTCCTGCAGTAACATCTTGTGCATCCATGTGGATGTTTATTTCACACGTACCACCTACCTTCTAAGCATTGTTGAAGACCATGTACACCATTTCATGGAAACTGGTACTGTATTCCCTGATGGCTGTAGCCTCTATCAGCAGGATAATGCGCCCTGCCACAAGCCATAAATTGTTCAGGAATGGTTTGAGGAGCACAACAACAAGTTTAAGGTGGACATGGCCTAATAATGTCCCGGATCTCAATCCATTCGAGCATCTGTGGGATGTGCAGGACAAAAAATTCTGATTCATGAAAGCCCTAACTCGCAACTTACAGAACTTAAAGGATATGCTGCTAACATCTTGGTGTCAGATACCACAGCACACCTTCAGGGGTCAAGTGGAGTCCATGCCTCGATGGGTCAGTGCTGTTTTTACAGCAAAAGGGGGACCAACACAATATTTTAGGCAGGTGGTCATAATGTTATGCCTGATCAGTGTGTATATATATATTCACACTGATCAGGCATAACATTATAACCACCTGTCTAAAATATATATATATATATATATATTAGGGGTGTAACGGTACACATAATTCATGGTTTGGTACGTACTTCGGTTTTGAAATCATGCCTGCTTGGTTAAATGATATAAAATAAAATAAAAAATAGTACAAATCTAATTAATGCAATACACTTTTTATTATATTAAATAAATTAAATTGGACAATTAAATTGTTTAAATAAAGTTAAATAAGTGGAAAGAAATATTTAATGAAATAGTTTACATTTTTGGACCCCATTTGGTGTGTGTGTGTGTGTGTGTGTGTGTGTGTGTGTGTGTTACATTTCATATTTATATTTCTAAAGATATTATCTACTCAGCTGTTCTACTTATTTCAGCACACTTTAACAAATGTCTTAATTTTTTCCATCCTTCATTCTTTCACTCCCTCGATTATGTGCAATTGTCAGGATTTTCTCCTTTCAAGAGAAATTCTTGAAGCTGAACATAAAACTCTAAAGAATCAATAGCGCTAGTGTTAACCACTTGCCACTTCCTGGTTAGCGGCTAACACTAGCGCAGTGGATTCTTTAGATTTTTCATGCATGCGCTAAACAAATCGTATTTCCGGTACAGAGTGAGTAGCCACAGTGACACTGTGCTAACTCTAGTTACGTTTTTACACCCTTTGCATTGTTGTGTATGTTTTCCAGTTTAATAATAATAATAATAATAATAATAATAATAAAAAATGCTCTTAAAGTGCGAGGCGGAGACTAAACAAACTTGCGGCCCGCCACTTAATAAGTTCCTGAGGGAACTCAGATTGTAATTATGTTCTGAAGGTACTGTAAAAAAGGATTGCATTCTGTAATTTACCGGTGTGTCTGTGTGTGTGTGTATATATATATATATATATATATATATATATATATATATATATATATATATATATATACACACATTGCATTTACAACTGTCCAAAAGTTATATACCCGTGTATTTACAGATGTTATTGGATGGAATGTGTTAAAGCAGTGCACAAAAATAGGCAGATCATGTGATCAACAGGATTCTTTGGATTAATTAAAACTCTTGTTTCTCACTGAACCTGCACAAACTTTTGCCAGAAGTCCAGGATGAAAGGGCTGTACTGCAAACTGGGTGAAACAGAGGAGCTGAAGTTTATTATACAGGAGACGGTGAGTATTGACCATGTTGTATATTGTAGCATTACAATATAGTAGTTATAGTAGTTACGATACTCGATAACTACTATAAAAAAATAAACTATAAAAAATAGTCACCATTTATGAGTGACATTAGTTGTGAATAGCAGCAAATGTGTGCGAAGCACAAAAAAAAACAAGCAGTTTTACAGATACTTCATTCAGTAAGAGAAACTGAAGAACAGAATTAATTTTAATAATAAATTGTTATAAAATAAATAAACCGGTATTTAGACTAAACTAACTAAACCGGTCAAACACGCAGCAATCCACCAATCAGGGCAGAGCACGTTCTGTTTTGATTGGCGCTTGGTGGCGTTTACTTACACTAACATACAGTTCAGCATCAGTTCACCAGCAAGCAGAACATTTTGAGAGGAATAAACGATGGTAGAAACTCCTGACTTTCACTTGCCATAACACCCGTGGCCTTATTTGTGTTGTGTGATTTTATTTAGTATTTGGAAAGAAGGTTTTTGGCTCATGATCATTTTAATATCAATCAGTGTTTGACAGATCGGTGTGCTGAGAGTAACATTCGAGTCTTTTCACATAAACTGAGTTGTTTAAGCAAAGAGTCGTGTGACAAAAGTGATAATAGAAACATTATAGCCGTAATAAATCATAGTACTTTGGATACTTAAGTACATTTGAAGGCAAATGATCTTGTGTATCTCTACTTTAACTCAACTACATGGTTTGTGTGCTTCATCCACCGCTGATTATTACTAGTTATGAAACTATTTTTATTGTCTCGGTTGTCTTTATTTAGAGTATAGCTGCAACTCTTGGCGATCATCAAGTCAAAGTCCAAGTCAAAGGCTGTTCGCTTAGTCCCGTAGACATCAAGGTAAGTGTTCACCAGTGGTCAGTCGGCCATGACTTGACTTTTCCCCTTAGATTTCCATGTGATCATACAAGCACAGACAAATGTGTATGTTTTTCAGCTGTGTGAGGATTTAAAGCTGCAGAGGGAACTTGTCCCAGTGGGTCGAGAGATAGCCGGAGTCGTGCTTCAAGGTAAAATTTATTCTAAATCACAACTTTGTTGAATCATTTATCAGCATCGCTTTTCATTTCTGTGTAACAGTTTTATCTTCCTAACTATACAGTGGGGCCCAAAGTGACCTTCTTCCAGCCTGATGATGAAGTTGTAGGTAAGGAGTGTCTGGATGCATTACTGTGAACTCTGTATTTGACGTGAAACAATTTTTTAATAACTTTTATTTTGATACACATTATCAGGAATTCTTCCCCTGGATGCTGAGATGTCCGGCCTTTGCGACGTCGTCCTGGTGGATGAATATGATTTAGGTAATTTTAATGTCAGTCCATTACATATGACATTAATATACAACGTGCTAGCATGTATGACTGAAAACAGTGTGTGTGGGTGTGTGTTTGGACAGTTCAGAAACCCGAGAAGGTTAGCTGGTTTGAAGCTGCCGGAGCAATTAAGGATGGTCTCAGGGCCTACACGGCGCTACACACTCTAGCCCACATGGCTGTCGGAAACACACTGCTTGTCCTGGATGGGGCGAGTGTAAGTTGATGCCTGTTGTTTATTAACTCGATTTCCAGAAAGAGAAACTTTCAGTTCTGCTTTCAATAAGCTAAAAATATAGCAGAAGTAGGAAAAGAAAGAAAAAAAGAAACAATTAGAAGAAAGGAAATGGAACAATACTATCAAAAGAAAAGAAAGGGAGGACCAGAGATATTCAAAAACACATAAAGGAAATAAAATAAGAGAGAAAATAAGGGAAGAAATAAAAATAGTGCGAGAAAGAAAACCAGAATACTTGGGGGAAAAAAAGCAAAGTAAGAAAACAAAGAAGCAGAGGAAAAAGAGTAGATGGGTCACACCGTGTGCACATGCAATGTGTGGGTGTTTGTGTGTGTTTGTGTAAAGCACATTGTGATTTTCCAGCAGGCATTTACAATTCAAATCACACTTAACATCAATGTTTTCACTGAGACAAATTTAAGCTTTAAAGTCACCGGCAATGTGGTTTCAGTGCTTTTTGAGAATCCCATTCCACATGAATCACCATTTACTGGTAGAATATCCTCCACTATTCAAGATGTTTCACTAGATTTTGGAATGTGTTTGTGGAGATCCGTGTTTCAGACACAAGGGCATTAGTAAAGTGAGGTACTGATGTAGGGGACGTGAGGAGGCCTGGGGTGCAGTCAGCATTCCAATTCGCCCCAAAGATGTTCAGTAGAGTTGAGTTCAGGGTTTCTATAGCAGGTCACTCAAGATCTTCCACTACAAACTATGTAAAGCATATCTTCATGGAGTTCGCTTTGTGCACAGGGGTATTGTCATGCTGAAACAGGATCGCGTCTCTTAGTTCAAGTGAAGGGAAAATACATCCGATACAATTGTGTGCCTTCAACTTTGTGGTAAGACTTTCTGGGAAGAAGTGCATATGGCTGGAAAAGTCAGGTGTCCAGATATTTTTGTCCATATTGTATATTTTTTTCATTTATACCATTGTTAGATTTGATCAGACAGACAAAAGTAATATTTTCAGAAACTATAGTCTTGACTTTAGCAGGACCAGGTTAATTAGGCCTGAGAGGTTAAATTATATATTGTTTTAATTAATAAATTCTTAGAGAAAAGAAGCTTTACTTTACAAAGAAGATCATTAAAAAAGAGAGGTTTTAAAACCTTATGGTTATAGTTGAATAATCATTTTGGTAGATAGTGTTTTTTTTATATTCTTTTAAGAATTATATGGATTTCATTGCAGTCTGTGCAATATTTCTGAGTGAAAGTATGACTCATGTAAACAAATGGAAAAAATTACGAAATGTTAAGTCTTGGGGAAAAAATGTGCTTCACAATGGCTTCATTTTACACCGTTGCTCAATTTTTATTCCAAAATTTCCCTTAATTTCAATTAAATATTGTTAGTAATCTGCTGTGAGCGTGTGCGTTCTGTTAAATATGTTGCATGTCATATACGTGTGCACATGCCACAACTTTTAGCCTGGATAAATATACATTTGCTGATTCCGATTAAGGTACAGATATGAGATATTTTCCTGTATTTTCACCTCAGTTGACGTAAATAAAAAATACTATCTAGATCATTTTACACATCTGCCTGTGGTTTATCTACTGATAGAATCACTTGGGAGAATCTGCTGTATATGAATTCAGATTATGAGGATTTTACCTGTTAAATTGCCGTGTTCATAAAATTCTTGAAATATTCCACTTGTTTCCTTGATGTTTGGAACAAATTTACACTTTCTAGTTCTTTATAAGAGGGTTCAAGCTGTATACAGAATTATGAGTAAAAATTGGGTTCAGATGATAATGATTACTACCCATATATAGTATATTTGCATATGTTCTACATTTTTTAGCCTTTTGGTGTGCTGGCCATCCAGCTTGCCCATTACCACGGGGTAAAAGTCCTCACTACTGCCATATGTCCCGATGACCAGAAATTTCTAGAACAGCTTCGACCAAGTATAGGTAAGAAGGTGAAACACAAATTTTATGTTCTGATTTTTCTTTCCTTCATTGGCTGTCCTGTACTTAATTGCTATGTGTTTAGCTCTTTACCTTTTTCTATCTTCTGCTCTCTCGTTTTTACTCTGTGATTTTGAACAAGGTGTGCTGGAATCACTCATAGGTAAGTGTTTAATGGTCTGAGTGGCTGATTTCATGAGCGTATGAATCTTTAAGAAGTCTTAGTGGCGATACGGGAATATCGTTGAAAAGGTTTTGCACTTTCGCTCAATAATTTATATAATTTATAATAATTTCACTCGTTTTTTTGTAAATAAAGCAAGAGTGATTGGAGTCTGGGACCCAAAAGTGGATTTAGTGGACTCGTGCATGGAAGAGACTGGAGGACTTGGGGTGGATATAGTCATTGATGCAGGAGGTAAGGTTCAGAAGTTAGCAAAAAAAAAAGTTTTAAAAGATGTATAATCGTTCAATTACACTTTCAGATAAATTCCAAACATTTAGACCATGAAGATTTGCAGTCCACCTTTTCTCTGTACCTGTTTGCTTGGCTTGTGTGTTTGCAATGGGTGTAAACCAGACTTAAGGTTTTATTGAGCAGCCTGTTTTCAGACATTTGTGTGTTTTTATCTCCAACCAGTGCGTCTTTACGAAGAGGAACCTGAGGTGAAGAGACATTTTCCACACAAGCACAATATTATCTCTCTGCTTGCAGTTGGGGGCCACTGGGTCACTACAGAAGACACCTTGCAAGTAATTAACCACAGTTCTACATAACTCTGAAGCAATGTCACTAACAATCACCTGATATAAGACCTGACCCAACCCGAGACATGTCTATCACTGTTTCTCTTCAGCTGGATCCTCCAGACAGTCGCACTCTCTTCCTGAAGGCCGCATCCGTCTCCTTTCTAAATGAAGAAGTGTGGGAAGCGTCCAGGGCCAGACAAGGCAGATATCTTCGTATCCTTATGAAAGCACTCAGGCCATTGTGCAGTGCAAGCTTTATTCAATTTGTACTGGGTGAGATGCTCTAATGACCTCTATAAAAAAAAAAAAAATGTAAAAAGACACTGATCAGATTGTCACCTTCTTATCGCTACTCTAAAATGGTTTATGCAGTTTCTAATCTGAGCTTTAATCTTTTTCCTCATTTAAATCTAGACTTCTTTCATATATAAATAAATGTACCAATTCTGTATTTACATTCTTAGTGAGTTACTTTTTACCACAACGTTATAGGCACACGGTGTACAGAATGTCTCTGGATGCTATAGCATTTTCCTTTCATTCGAAATAGGAGACACAATGTTTTTCCAGCATGACAAACCCCCTGTGCACAAAAGTGGCCTGCTGTAGAGCTCTGACCCCAAACTTACTGAACACCTTTGAGATAAATTAGAACGCTGACTGCACCCCAGGCCAAATCTCCACAGAATATTGGGGGATTATAAATGGGGTGAAAATGTGATGTTCAAAAATCACATAGGAATCTTATGATTGGGTGTTCAAACAAGTTCTCAACGATTGTACATTCTCCACTAGTAGGATATTTCTTTCTGACAACCTTTCTGATGATTCAGTTCATCCCAGAGCAGTTCAATAGGATTTAGGTGCGGTGACTGGGCAGGTCATTTCATGATAAATAACACTCCAGCTGACTGTTTGCTCTCTAAATATCACTTGTTGTAGGATGAATGTAGGAATGAGCCGCAGTCCAGATGGAACTGCATGGTGTTGAAGTATGGAATAGTTGCCATCTTGATTTAGTATTACTTTAACATTCTTGCTCCATAACAACCCCAAACCTTTAGGATTTCGCCTTCATGTTTGACTGTGGATGTGAGGCAGTCTGCTCTTATCTTCTCTCCTGTTATCCTTCTTACAGAAGTTCTTCTGTTAGAGCCAAAACTGTCCCATTTGGACTCCTGTCCACACAACTTTCTTCCAGTCATTCACTGTTCAATTTGTTTGTTTTGACCTTTTACCTAGCATGCATGTTTCCAAACTTTTGACAGAAACTAAAAAACTTGAAATGTATAGATAACCACGGTGGAAAACGAACTGCTAAACCTACTGCAGATTGCGCACACCTAAAGCAGCATACAGAATTTGTATAATCTGCATTAATGGATTTCTGTGAAAACAAACCTGCACTGCTCTCCAACAAGTCCACAATCCATCTTGTACAAACCTGTAAAATCTTCTTTTTTTTTTTTTTGGTGGGGCCAAGTGTAAAAATGTCCTATTCAGAACACCCATTTTGCAGTTTCGTAATCTGGCTCACAGAGTACAGTAGGCATATGGCTGAATTGTGTTTGAGCCCAGAGGAAGTTTCTGTTCTGTCTTTAGGCTTCTCGGCTGCCATTATTTCTGTGACAGCCCGATGAAACTGGGTTATATGCCTTTAGTATTTTCCCTCAGATATAATGAAGGATGTGGTGGAGAAGCTATCGACAGGGATTCTCAGGTAAGATTACACTCTATATGACTATGCGAATATAAGGCCAAGAAGTGTTAATGAAACTGAGAACATGGCAGTACATCATGTACTGTTAATGCTGTGATTGAATATTTATGCAGACATTCCATATCACAAAAGCATTTTTTGAATATAGCATCCAAAACCCAAACCCAAATACATATTTTGTACTGTGTATGTGGCATTTCATATACTTCCACTTTATATATTTGCATGATGTATTATATCTTTTATAGGCCACTGTTGGAAAAACCTGTGCCCTTGTATGAAGCCACAGTTTCTATGGAAATGGTGCAGAGGCGACAAGTCAGAAAGCGAGTTGTGGTGAAGCTTTAAATATCAAAGAACTACAAAGTCCAGAGTTCTGTGATTTAAAAGAAATACTGTAAATACAAATATTGATTTTTGGTGATTTTTCTTTTTTCAGCAGGCATTAAATATGTGTGTTTCATCTGATAGATAGCAAAAGACTGTGACTAAAAATAATTCTATACAAATGTTCTGATATTAAAATGTTTATAATTATCATTATTAGGGCTACTTGTCTGATTTGTTTGTAGTGTTGATTAGAAATGTAGTTTAAACCTGGCAAAATTAGAAAAACACTTTTTTACAAATTGTAAAATGATACATTAAACTAAAGCATAACATTTAAAAAGAAAGGTCCATGCTTTGCAAAATCACACTAACCAACATCTATAATGCTAAAATCCTGCTTCTCCTCACCTGTACATAACATTTCTTTTAGCACCAGTGGCTTTGTTAGAGGTGACTTTGTAAAAATGCTAATTTAAGACCAGTTTAATTTAATTATCATTTTAATATTAAAATATGAGGCTTCTCAAATCATGTATCTAATCTAATGGAACATTCTCATTTATGTATTGGGTTAAAGCTGTGTTTCTTCCCAAAACCAAACATAGTAAACTTCAGAGTTGTAACACTTTAAACCAAAAAAATCACCCACACGACTTGCATTGCCAACTGTTCTTATTTAATTGTACTTAAATTGGACAATGTGTGCTTATACTATACATTTTTTAAGGATTTGGGGGGAAAACAGAGTAACTTAATTAATTTGAATACAAAAAGTCATTGAGGCAGATTATTCCTATTATTATATGCCTCAATGCTTTGTTTAGTCCATTTAACTACACATGGAGTTGTGGGTTTCCCCACGGACCATTAGTGCTGACGCACCACCTGTTAAACTCTGGAGCGCTCTGGATAGGTAAACACAGAAGATGCTGCAGAATGAAAAAATGGAGGAATGGGGAGAAACAGTGAGGGGCGAGGAGAAGATTCACATAGAAGCCTGTTTCTGCCACTTAAAAATGAATAATTATTCAAATTAATTCCATGCAATTCCAACTTTATTTCTCGCAATTCAGACTTTTAGGGCAGCGTTACCGCTCTGTAGTGCCAAAAAGCTTCTAGAGAATTGCATGGTATCAAACAAAGTCTCTGATCCTTGGAGAGAACTCTGTCTAAAAATCAGCTCTGGAGAAGACGGAACAAGACAGACGAAGCAAAAGAGCCTCATTCATACACCAACAGCTTCAAACATCAGTTAAACACATTTTAAAATCATTGCAAAATTGCCTGAATTCAGTTATGTAAACATATAGTGTATATTAAACGGCAGCAGACAAAATGGGGTAAATAATTAAAATGAGCGAGGGTGAGGGAAGCAGGGGGCGCTCACCTGGTGCCCCCCAGCTGGTTGTGTCCTAGGTAACCACCTAGTTTGCCTATGCCTAGTAACGGTGCTGCTGATGTGAATGCCAAAAATGAAACCTTGTATTGATGTTAGTTATAATCTTTTAAAAAGACAAAGCAAGGCCATGGCACTACTAAGCCACTGATCCCTGCTCTTTATATCCATTCCAGAACTTCTCAAACTCACATGCTCCTGCTTTGACTAAGTCTGGTTCCACACTTGTTTGATGACGAAGGATGAAAATCCAGGAGGCAGACAGACACACTGAACTCCAAAGATTCCACTGGGACCAGCTATTCTCCATAACGAGAAATGTCAGTGTTCCCTTTGTGCTGACTTGGCTCAGTTCTCCGTGTCTTGGCAGGAACACAAGTAGTGACTATATCCTCTGGCCCCTTTAATGTTTCATGGTTCACTCGGTTGTCATGACGATGGCTGAGGCAGAATGTTTTGGAGAACTTGTTTGGAACGGTCTAAAATCACACGTTCTTCTCGTCTCAGACTCTCGACCAAGCAGAGCTGCTTCAGCTGGGCCCCGTCTGCACCATGCTTGAGCTGAGCTATCTGAAAATACAAACAAGCAAAAGATTAGATATCTAAAAAAAAATAGGATTTGGTAGCATTAGCACTTTGCTTCAGTGGTGTTATAAATTATAAAATTAAATGTATAATTATAATATATAATGATAATTATATTGTAATTACTGATGAAATGATCAATGACAAAGGTTTCTGATACAAGTAGGGCTGCAACTCTTCTTCTTCTTCTTCTTCTTTCGGATTCTCCCATTAGGGGTCGCCACGGCAGATCATCCGTCTCCATACCCCCGTCCTCTACATCTGCCTCTTTCAAACCAACTACCTGCATGTCTTCCCTCACCACATCCATAAACATCTTCCTTGGTCTTCCTCTTTTCCTCCTTCCAGGCTGCTCCATCCTCAGCATTCTCCTACCGATATACCCCATGTCCGTCCTCTGAACATGTCCAAGCCATCTCAATCTCACCTCCCTCACCTACACGCCAAAACATCCTACATGCGCTGTCCCTCTAATAAACTCATTTCTAATCCTGTCCATTTTTGTCACTCCCAACGAAAACCTCAACATCTTCAGCTCTGCTACCTCCAGCTCCACCTCCTGTCTTTTACTCAATGCCACTCTCTCTAATCCATACAACATCTCAGGTCTCACCACAGTCCTATAAACTTTCCCTTTCACTCTTGCACTCTCCTGCTATCACTCTTCTCCACCCACTCCACTCTGCCTGCATTCTTTTCTTTACTTCTCTAACACACTCTACATTACTTTGCACTGTTGACTCCAGGTACCTGAACTCCTCCACCTTCTCCACTTCTTCTCCCTGCAACCGCATCACTCCACTGCCCTCACTCTCATTCACACACATGTACTCTGTCTTACTCCTACTGACTTTCATTCCCCTTCTCTCCAGCGCGTACCTCCACCTCTCCAGGCACTTCTCAACCTGCTCACTACTCTCACCACAAATCACGGTATCATCTGCAAACATCATAGTCCATGAAGACTCCTGTCCGACCTTGTCCATCAACCGATCCATCACCACTAAGAAACAGAAAAGGGCCGATCCTTGATGCAGTCCTAATTCCATCTGAAACCAGTCTGTCGTTCCTACTGCACGCATCACTGCTGTCACACTGTCCTCATACATGTCCTGCACCACCCTCACGTACTACTCTGACACACCTGACTTCCCCATACAGTACCACAACTCTCTCTTGGCACTTTGTCGTACGCTTTCTCTAAATCCACAAACACAATGCAACTCCTTCTGACCTTCTCTATACTTCTCCATCAACATTCTCAAAGCAAATAATGCGTCTCTGGTGCTCTTCCTTGGCATGAAACCATACTGCTGCTCACAGATGGTCACCTCTTCTCTCAGCCTGGCTTCCACTACTCTTTCCCATAACTTCATGGTGTGACTGATCAACTTAATTCCCCTGTAGTTACTGCAGGTCTGCACATCTCCCTTATTCTTGAAGATCAGTACCAGCACACTCCTTCTCTATTCCTCAGGCATCCTCCCACCTTCCAGAATCTTGAAGAACATCCTGATTAAAAACTCCACTGCCATCTCTCCTAAACATCCTCATGCTTCTACCGGTATGTCATCTGGTCCAACCGACTTTTCACACTTCATCCTCTTTATCACTGCTTTCACTTCCTCCTTACTAATCCTATCCACTTCCTGCTTCACCATCTTTACACCATCCAACCTTCTCTCTCTCATTTTCATTTCTCAAGAATTGGGCTGAATTTGGTAAGAAGAATTGTGTAAGAACTGGGAAAGGGGTAAGAAATGGGCTGCAACAAATAATCAATAAAATCGATAATAACTAATAAAATTTGTTGTCAACAAATGCCGTTATTGATTAGTTGGCCTGCTTGTTACCGGTTAGCGTGACGGTAACATAACACAACCGGCAGCAGGAAAAAGTGTGCGTCCCATCCAAGGCATAGAAGCATTTTATATTAAACGCAACAAATAAACGTTATGCTAAGCTGAGCTTGTGTTTCATGGAAGTACCACAGTGATGCACAAGCTCATGAAAACACACTGATATCACGGATGAAGGCAGAACATCAGCACGATAAGAAAAACTGTATAATCCTCATCGTGTAGTTTAATGAAGTGCTGTTGTATAAACTGTTTGTAACTAAGGGACAGTCACACTGCAAATGTTCTGTCGCGACTCGCGAGCATCAGGTTGTGCAATCAGCTCGCTCACGACGTAGTGATGGATTCAATAAAAACAGTGCGAACAAACACTAAATCTAAAAGCAGCAAATAACAGCAGCAGTAAACGATTACATTTTTTAGTCTCTGTTTTCAGCGAATGCTTATTTGTGCACCTATGCATTTTTTTCTTTTTTTCTTTTTTTATTAAGCCTGTTATCTTACTGCGATTCAAAGTTCCATTCTCTTTTTAATGTTTTTAATGTTTGTATATTTTATTTATGCATATCATTTAATTATTATACAAAATGTAATTTATTGTATATTCTAGATGCATATATCTTCACAAATGTAGTAAATATTTGTGTATTTTATTTTTTAAACAAAAATTGTCAATGTTACAATGTTGTATTATATTTTATATTGATTTTTTTTGTTTTATTTTTTTACATAAAGAAACAACCCTGCATAAGGGAAATTGTTGGAAGGAGAAATCCCTCATGCACTCCTCAACAAACCACTGTAATCTATAAATGTCAAAGTTTTTGCACTTTCTGAGCACACTTTTATGCATAAATACACTGAATTAGGGTTTTATATAGTTACAATAAGCAAAACATCTAATAAAAATGTTTTGTTTTTATTCCAAACAAACAAAGAAGAAAAACAATCGTCTGATTAATCGATGATAGAAATAATCGCTAGTTGCAGCCGTAGATACAAGTATAAAAATTTTCAACTCGAGCAAAAAAAAACCAAAGAAATATGAACACACTTGAATCCTCTGCAGAGTTGAACCCCATGTGCTAGTAAAGCAAATGTGTTCCTGTTTGAATTGGTACAGAGGTCACCTTTCAGGTTTGGTTTTTGCAGGTTGAGAAACACAGTGTTGGGGGGAAATCTAGACTTTGAAATCATAAAATGTAGTTTTCGTATCCATAGCGTATAAATGCAACAAATCAACAGACGGCAGAAATTTGATTTGTTTTCTGTACACACGTGCTGCCATGTTTCTTATACTGTGGGATTCCCGTGTAATTCTGTATTTCAAAAAGTGATTGCTGCATTTTTATTTCGGTTGACCTTGTATAATATGCAGTGTAGTGATAGTAACTTGTACGTCTTCAATTATATAGTTACACTTTGATGATTTTAGAAACAAAAAGTATATGCAACTCTTACTATCCAATGCGTGATAAATATGAATCAATTTTCAGATACGTCACTATGTATTTCAGTTAAGAGTAAAATTGTGATATCTGGCAGGTGAGTGTGTGCATAAAAACATGTTCTTAAAAAAAAAACATGACGCTGGGGGCTACACCAGCATTCAGATTTCATGCAGAAAGATGACCGTGACCTGAGAGATAACGGTGGAGTGCAAAGAGAAATTCCACGGATAAGATAACCACGCTTCATGGACCGAATCAGTTTTGCCTTTTTTTTAAGAAAGTTTTTTGAGATGTTTGGACATGTGCAGCAGAGGGACATGGGGTAGAAGAATGCTGAGGATAGAGCCACCAAGAAGGAGGAAAAGACGAAGACCAAGGAGGAGGTTTATGAATGTGGTGAGGGAAGACATGCAGGTAGTTGGTTTGGAGACGGAAGATCCTGATTTACTGTTTTAAAAGCACTTATTTCAATATACAGAATCAAATCATGAGCCAGAACCATCAACCTTGAGCTACTTCATGATGTATTAATGATGAGTACTTACCCTCAACAGTGCTTTGCTATTGTCATCACTGAGATACTGGCATAAGATTTGGGCCTTCAGGATGCACCAGTCCTCTCGATCGTGGCTCACTGGTGCCCCCAGGAGGACACTTTTCCAACAGGAACTAAAAAGAACGTTATGTACGTGTTTAGCTTTTTTTGCTTTCAGAAGCCAATTTGAATACGAGCAAATATCATACCATCAAAGATATCAAACTCATAAGATATCTAAAATGAATCTTACTATTGTTCTGGCTTCATGGACAGTAGCCTAAGAGCTGTCATCAGCCTCCAGGATGGTCCATCTATACCAAATGTCAGATTCCTATACCAGAGAGAAAGATCAGGCATATGCTGCAAGAGAACATTTCCACCAGCTGATTTAAGCAAACTTTTATCATTCAGTATCTGTCACACTTTAACATTCAGTGCTGAAGAGAAAATAATTCAACCTGAGAAAATCATTGTCGTCAAGGAAGAGAAGTTTCTGCTGAAGCTGTTTATCTGCATCATTAAGACACAACTTCAAAGTATCTATTGAAAAAAAACAGTGGAAAACATAAAAAAAAATAAAAAATTTTGCAACCAAAACTGCCCATTTCGCTTAAAGTCATAGCATCCTTACCCAAGTCGACGTACACGACGCTGTGTGGATTACCAGAGGCAACAAAACCGTATTCCAAAAGGAGACGCTGGTTGTCATGGGGACCGTAGCAGATGAAAGCTTGCTGGAATTTTTTACAGCCGGGAACACTTCTGATCTCGTAGCAACGGGACAGCTCATTAAACCCCGCTTGAACCTGACAAGAAGAGAACAAACAGCAGTGTTTTTGTACAGCTCACGTCACCGTCCAAAGCATTCTCTTTTCAAGGAATTTCTGATGTTCTTTCCACAACACATTGAAAAGCAAAAAGCCAAAAGACAGAGGTCTTGTTCAGAGACACTGGAAGATTAACCATAAGTGGTTGCATCATTGTAATAGTACACAACATGAAGATAAGTAAACTTAGACAATTCCTTTGATTTGGTTATGCAGTTTACGGGGTGAAATTCTTGATGAACAGACCAGTTTAACTGAATTTCATCCAAAAACTCCATGGCAAAGATAGCAAGAAGAGAAAAGAATACAAAAACAGTAGTAATTCTGTTTTGCTGCTTTTGCACTACTACAGTGTTTTCATATTAAATAGAAAAGACATAAAGCATAAAACACTTTGGGACCAAAAACTGGAACCACAGTGAAAAAGGGGATACTGAAAAAATATTTTCGTTGCCAGTGTCAAGCCCCAAAAAGTTTACAGTAAAGTCCAAAGCAATATAAACTTGAGTTTTGTTTCTCTGTCACAGCTGCTTCAAGCCATTACTTCTGAACAAGAGGTTAAAAAACAGCACAAAGCGATTTGTTTTACCTGCACTTCAGGACAATGGTTCAGTAAGTCCAGATAAGGTGCCAGTGCAAAAACATTCTTCTCCCGTGAGAGGAAATCGCTCCGGGCATGCTCCATGTACACCGTCCGAGTATTGACACTGCACCATGCCCACCGAACCGCATCCTGAGTAAACACTACCTCTACAGGATGAGTAAAAATGGGCTGAAGAGACAAGAAGAATGGAAGCGAAGTGGAATAAAGCTCTTCAAACTGTTCTTTTTGTGTCTCTGCCTTCTTTCGAACATCCATGGGCAAAAGATCCGTGATTTCTTTTGAGAAGTAAACTGGGCATGTATAGGATGTTGGGAGGACTTTGATGTACGGGCTCCATTCTGCTGTATCTCCACGATATCTCTCAGCAATTAGGAAGGAACAAAGTGCGATGAGAGGAGATACTGGTGGCTTCCACCTGCATAGACACATATTTTACCAATTTTTTTTACTAATATTATTATAGTCATCCCATCCCATAACAGTTATATTAAATATCATGCTCCTACACATACACATTTACACTCTACCCAGTGTAGCACATCATGATAAACATCCAGATAAGATCCAAAATAAGAGAGACATTAGTACCTCTTTATATATTCCCCCAGGTAACTCTCCAGAACTTTGCTTGTAGTCAGCAAACATTTCTCAGGTAATGAGATCACCAGATCATTGGCCTATAATCAGAGATACACTCTATGAGCAAAAGTTTGTGGACACATGACCATAAGATTCATATAATCATAAGATCTTTTTGAACCTCCTATTTGCTGTCAAAGTAACCTCCACTCTTCTGGGAAGATGTTTTACTACATTTTGGATTGTGCCTGTGGAGCTTTGTGCTCATTCGGCCACAAGGGTGTTAGTAAAGATGTAGGTTCTCTATAGCAGGTCACTCAAGATCTACCGCTCTAATCAGCGTAAAGCATATCGTCATGGAGCTCATGTGCGTAAGGGCAATTTCATGCTGGAACGGGTTTCAGGCTCCCAGATCAAATTAAGGGCAATTTTTATTTCAAAGACATCCTATGCAATTGTGTGCCTTTGTGAAGAAGCTTCCCCCTGATGAAATGTATATTCGGCATATTTTGAGGGAGTCTCCGTCAAGACTTTATAACAGTCAGAAGTTAAGAAGTTCTGACCAAGTATTTTGATATTTGCAGTTTCTCAGTAGCAGAATCAGTAACAGTAATCTTTAAAAGATACGAGATTCTGGTGAGTAATTACGATTTAAAGATGATCTGAGTGAAAACAGGAAAGAATGTGTTTTTGTATTAAAGTATTCACAGTATTAAATATAACTATATAGTGTATTATTGTACTTCCAATTCTGGTACAAAAAGACGGAGCAACACGAAGAAACAAAAACCACTCTGCTTTTTCTCTTGCTTTAAATTAGTATACAGTACTTAGGTTTGTGTGTGTGTGCGTGTGAGTGTGTGTGCGTGTGTGTGTTTGTGTGTGTGTTAGTTACACAATTCAAACTGTAAACTACCTCAATCGGTTGTGTAGCCATCAGACCTCTTCCTGTATCTGGACCAAAAAAATGTACACCATCAGATTATAATTAACATCAGAACATGGATCACACACTTCGGCTAAGAGACGTAAGGTTCATTTATATTTTACCTGTAAAGCTGGCTGGAATTAAACCCTTAGAACTGAATCCTTTTTGTTTAAGCCATCTTCTCAAGTCCATAAACGACGCTTCATGAGAGAGTGTCACTAAAAGCGATATAAAAAAAACCCGATGTACAAGTGAGTCAGCGTGAGTCACTACATTGGGGTCAAGCCATGAAGCAATTCAGAATCAATACTGCAGTATCACTTTTACTTAAAGTATTGTGGGGAATCATGCATGGAGTGGAAGTGGTCAAGATGTTGAACTTCTAATCCAAAAGTCTTGAATTAAAATCCCAGCATAAGCAAGATGTCACTGCTGGGCCCCTGAGGAAGACCCTTCACCCTCAACTGCTCGGTTGTATAAATGAGATAACTGTAAATCACCCTTGTAAGGGGCATCCGCCAAATGACACAAATGTAAATGCATCATTAGACGTTTTAGAATACAGACCAACAATTTATTTATTTATTTATTTTTGCAGGTTTCAGTTGGCATCAACTAGTCACACAAGTTTCATATATACAGGACACCAGGAAAGTGTCTTTAATTAATGTGATGATTTTTTATTGAATTTTTGATTATAGCTCGTAAGAAGGCATTGAATAATTTTCTATAAATGCATTAAATTCCTTAATGTTTCTAAAGGAACAGATTACGCAGAGATTTAAATATCTGTAGCACATAAACAGACTTTAAAATGTCTCTAATTTACAATTTAATGATTTTTTTATGAAGAGTCTCTAGTGCAGGGGTCACCAACAAGGACCACATGAGTAGCCTGCGGGCCTTTTCTAAAAATAGCTGATTCCTACTTTGTTAAATCATTGTTGATAATTATTTTAAGAAATCATTAACCTGATCAGTGTCTTCACATAGATGCATATCATTAATTATTAATAATAACATAATAAAATGTAAATTGAGCAGATCAAACTGAAAACTGTGTGTATCAAACTGGTAGCCCTTCACATTAATCAATACCCAAGAAGTAGCTTTTAGTTTTCTGACATGAGTAAATCCTTGGAATGGATGTTTGGAGTCTTTTTGTAACTTGAAAAGCTACTCAAATTTTAGTAAATGTACGAGAAAATTATATATATATATATATATATATATATATATATATATATATATATATATATATATATATAACATACACATTCATATACAATACAAGTCAAAAGTTTGGACACACCTTCTCCTTTAGTGTTTTTCCTTTATTTTTATTATTTTTAATGTTGTACATTAATATTAAAGACATCCAGGCTATGAGCATATACGAATATACGATATCAAGCACCTGTTAAATTATTCTGAATATGTTGCATATTTACGATTGTTCAAAATAACCGCCTTTTGCTTGATGAAAGCTTTGCACACCCATGGCATTCTCTCAGTCAGCCTCATGAGGTGTTTTTTCCAGAAGTGTTGAGTACATGTTGGCTGCTTTTCCTTTACTCTCCAGTCCAATTCATCTCAAACTCCTCAAATGGATTTTAGATCTCCTTCTTGAACTAACAGCTCTTGCATAACCTAAAAGGTGTGTTTGGGGTTATTGTCCTGTTGGAAAAACAAATGATGGTTTGCAGACTACGTGCAAACCAGATGATGGGATGGCATCTTCTTCTAGATGGCATGATGCTGCTTAATGTTGTGGTAGACATGCTGGTTAAATGTGCCCTCAATTTTGAGTAAAGCAGTAAAGTTATCACCAGCAAACCTTCTCTGTCGTAATATGAAACATTCTGGGAGGTTCTTTTATAGTTTGGTTGTCTTCAGTACATGTACAATGTTGAAAATAATAAAAAAAATAAAGAAAAAACACTGGAGGACAATGTGACTCTAAACTTTTGACTAACTTTTTCTTGACAAACTTTGGACGAGCTTGACATTCCTCAACCTCAACCATAACTATGGAAGGATAAAGGGTATATTTGCTATAATGTACAACCCTTTGGAACTGAAATTCTTCTCAGTATCACACCACCCATGTCGCTGATTATGTTGTGTCCTGATGTTCTCCACCAATCTGTCTTTGTCTAGATCTTTGTTTTCAAAAAACGTTACCATGTCCAGTCTCTCCTCGTTTTTTCCTTCTTTTCCTCCTTGCTCTTCTTCCACTTCTGTTCTTCATAGTGTCTGGTGGGATGATGTTTGGGCTACCTCACTCTTTCCCTGTGCATGGCAATGTATATACACAGAATCTTGTTATTTTTCATTTCTTTTCCTAAAGTCACTGTGCGGGTCATGACCACGTGGGTTTTGGAGTTGTGACATCAGCACGTCCTTTACGTGACTTCCTGGTATGCGTCTCTTACAGCCTTTTGGGGGAGTTGCTATGATGATAGATATAATAGTGTGGGGTTCATGTATTTCCGGTTCTGCGTAGTAAACCTTGTGCATCAGTAATTGCAGTCAGTTTTGCTTCCGAGTGACGTCTTAAAGGTATTTATTTCTAAATCGAACACGCATGCATGCTTCATTTGTTACTCTTTGCCTGTCCGTGCACTAATTGGAGATTTTGCATTTAATTCTAACGCTTTAGTGTTACGCACGCGCGCACTTGCAGCTACTCAGCACTTCCTTCATCGGCCACCGCAGGCTCGCGAAGAAGAACCATGAAGAAGGTCGCGGTCGTGACGGGCTCGAACAAGGGCATCGGGCTGGCGGTGGTGCGCGCGCTGTGCAAGCAGTACGATGGAGACGTGTACGTGACGGCGCGAGACGCGGCGCGCGGAGCGACCGCCGTGGAGGGCCTGAGGGCGGAAGGGCTCGCGCCGCTCTTCCGCCAGCTGGACATCGCGGACGCGGGCAGCGTGCGCGCGGCGCGCGACTTCTTCCGGGCGGAGTACGGCGGCGTGGATGTGCTCGTCAACAACGCGGGAATCGCCTTCAAAAGTGAGTGCGCGTGAGAACGCACTGGGACGTGCACGAGCAATGACGGGGAAAAAAGGGAACCCTACGGGTTTCCTTTGTTGTTTTCTTCACTTATTTAAAATATTTTAGACGCGTATTGCGTTCCCACGTAATTAAAGTTTTATTGCTTCTAGTATAAATACATCAGCCTTAATGTCATCTATAAACCAGTTTGCTCCAAAAACAATGACAAAACTCGCGTTTAGAACAAAAATACCTTCAATTTGCATCATTCTCTCTCCTCCACCAATAAGGATCAACCATTTTTATGATGTCATTCTGCCCAATGATGTTTTTTATGACGTCTGTCCCATCAAATGCTCTCCAGAGCCTAAAGTAGCTATTTAAAAATGAAGATCAGTCCCTCAATATGTTCTGCCCTGATTTCTGGTTTCAGGGGAAATTATCTAAGAGTTTTAAGGTACAGGGATGTGCCCCAAGAGCACACGTGTAAAGTTTGCGTTCCCCTGACCATCACACCCATATGAGCTTGCTGAACATATACATATAACAGATCAAGTCCCCATTCGCTTTTTATAATAACTTCCACTCTTCTGCATCTGCGGCTGGTGGGATTTGCCTTCATGGATGTCGCTTCTTGTCACGCTGGACAGTGTTTGTAACTCTTTCTTCCACTGAAAGGAAATTGTAAATGAACAACATATAAAGACGTTGTATAAAATTATGAACGTTAAATATTTTCTTGGATATGTGGAAGGCCCTGCGTATGGGTATTGATCAGAGATGGCGAAAGAGTACACACATCCTTTACTCAAGTAGAAGTACAGCTATCCAAAAGTTAAAGTACTGACTACACGTTTTCACTCAATTCAAGTTTGGGCTCTTACATGCACTTAAGAAGTAGCTATTGCTTCTACCTGTTTAAGTGTCACACTGGTAACTGAACCTCGTCGTCATATTAATATATTAATGCAAAAGAATTTCAGATTTGGTTACCTATTGAATGTATCCAGGCTGAATATCCACCATATAGAACACAAGCAGAGAAAAAAATGATGATGATGATGGTCTGTAATGTCTCTGTTCTCAGTTCTTACATCATTGACTCCCTCTGTCTCGTCCACGTTAACCCCATACTTTTTATTGCCTTCTGCCTAAACACATTTGTGGTATGAAAACGATACACCAGTTGCAAAAAATATGATCAAGTCACCAAATAGTTTAAAAGTAATGAAACCGTTTTCAAAATGTACGAAGAAGAAAGTAGATATTTGTGTAAAAAAAATTTTAATTGAGTAAAAGTACAAAAAAGTCCAAAAAATAAATAGTGAAGTGAAGTACTGATACGATAACAAACTCTTATTACAGTAACAAAGTATTTGTTCTCCAGCCATCTAACTCTTGTTACTCAATAATTTAATGACTCAACACTTAAAGTCAGGAAAAAATATGATAACATTTATATACATTATGGATTCACCAGCATGACCGTAAACAATGAGACGAAATCAAAAAACAGGACTCTCATATATATTTTGGAATAACACACCACAAGGTTACAGATTAATAATCCGCTTTGGGATGGTAACACCCAAACCATATCACGCCACACCAGCTTGTATAATATTTTCTTGTTACTGCAAGTCCCATTATGTTAGCATTCGTTGGTCACACCCTTTTAAACAGCCCTCATGACTCAAAGATGGTGCAACTAGACTTGTAGTTCTGTGCAAGGAATATTACTTTTGGTTTTTAGTCAGTTCTATTACACTTATGATACTGACATATTACACCACATTCAAGAGTTACAATAATCCTGAATAATAACCGTAGAATAAAACATTTAGGTTGATCATAACATTAAGTTCATTAGATTAGATTAGATTTAACTTTATTGTCATTACACATGTATAAGGCAACGAAATGCAGTTTGGGTCTAACCAGAGCAAGTGCAGGATATACAGTGTTTACATGATTTACATAAATTAAATTAAATGGTATTATAGGACTATAAACAGTAATTTTTAATAACATTCTTTAGGGGTTGTTTAGCCTGAGTTACACATTTCTCAGTGTTTTCTTAAAGAATCCTAATGCATGATTGTATTGTTCATTCACATCCAATTTCTCTCACATCCACAAGACTCGTGTTGATTGTTTGCATGTGCAGTGGCTGATAAAACACCATTTGGGACCCAGGCTGAAGTGACACTCAAGACTAATTTCTTTGCCACCAAAGATGTTTGTGACGAGTTCCTTCCTATCATCAAGCCTAGAGGTAAGTCAGATCCTCTACTTTGTACTTGTATCGCTCCAGATTCAAAATCGACCGTCACGACACAGCAATTATATCTCCTGAAGCAACGTCTAGAGCACAGGTTCCTAATCTGTTCCTGGAGAACCACCTGTATTGCAAATGTTTGTGTTTTGCCTGCTTTAAGACGCACATTTCAACTCATGAAGTGCTTTTAAAAAGCTGAATGAGGCTCCTTGAGAGCAGAGAAGAAAAAAGTGGTTCAGAACTGACCGTTTATAATCATAGATCAAAAGTGTAATTCGATTTGATATCAAAATCAGGTTTTTTTTGCGAGTTGTGTTGACACACGCAAGGAATTTGTTTCCACCTGTGCAGACATTAATAACAACACTATACATTTAGCATATAGACAAGACTACACAAGACATTACAAACTATAGGAGACTATGCAGGCAATACAATGAGCAATCATGGATGTCAATTACTTTTGTTTTTGTTTTGTTTTTTTCATGGAGGGGTACCAATATATTTTGTCTAAATATGCATATTGGAAAAAGGCTCAAACTATACAAGTGCACTTCTTTTCTGATTTATTTGAATTGCACCAATAGACACCTAACTGCAATGTTCAATAATATTTGATTAAATGAATTGTGGTTGCTGTTGCACTGCTTAAATTCAAGCCACCAATAGGATGAGGGCATAGGATGACGCAGACCCATTTGACAGCTACAAACACAATAATGTCAGGATTGAAATCTAACCCAATTCCGAACCAAATCAAAAGAGACTAAGATGTTTTCAACTGCTAATCCTCTAGACAAGAACAGGAGTAACACATTTTCCGTCACTCAATTTCTCTCCTCATAGGTAGGGTGGTGAACGTTTCCAGCGTAATGGGTTCCATCGCCCTGAGCCGCTGCAATTTGGACCTCCAGGCTCGCTTCCGCAGCAACGACATCACAGAGGAAGAGCTAGTGGGGCTGATGGAGCGCTTCGTGAAGGATGCTAAGGAGGGTGCTCATGTGCAAAGAGGCTGGCCTGACACCGCGTATGGCGTGTCCAAGACCGGCCTGACCACCCTGACCAGGATCCATGCCCGGAAACTGACGCAGGAGAGACCTGGGGACGAGATCCTCTGCAATGCATGCTGTCCAGGCTGGGTGAGGACCGACATGGCAGGGCCAAATGCTACAAAATCTCCAGATGAGGGCGCCGTTACTCCAGTCTATTTGGCACTATTACCACCTGGGTCTAAGGAACCCCATGGGCAGTTTGTGTCAGAAAAGCAGGTGCAGGGATGGTGAAGGCATGTGTCTGCATACCCGTAACCTACTTAGGTTATAATATACTACACATTACTGAGACACTTAGGCATTAGAACACTTCTTGGTATCGGTACTTAACAAAATGATATACTTAAAACGTTCAGTCTAAATAATCCGCACAACCAAACCAACCATATAAGAGAATTTACTTGATTTATTAATCTCATGAACACTATGTGTGCCTTGTTCTGCTTATAGTTCATATATTTAGAATTACACCATATGTTTATCATCATCAAAGTCATGATTTATATTTACGGCTTGTAGACTAAAGTTTTTTCCACATAAAAACACGCATCCATCCACGTCTTTAGACTATAAACTAAATTAAAGATTTTCCTATACATTGGACTCTAGAATTATTGGTGAATTTCATGAAGTATATCAAAACTGAATAAGTCAATGAATAAAACTGTATCAAGACAATCTAAGAAAAAGACCCGACCACAGAGTGCTAAAAGGGTTCAAATGTAAGATTGGAGTATACATGGATTAATTCATGAATTTATTTTTTATTTTTTCAATTCAAATTTATAACATTAATAATTAAAATTTTCATTATATTTCTTTTTGTCATTTTGCAAAGAAAAAATCAAAGTTGTAGTCTTTTTTTTTTCTCCAACAAACACATGCATGTTCCTTTTCTTCTATATGTAACATAATAGGTATTTTAACGTTAAGATTTGCTTTGACTAAACAAATGTGTGAAATATTTTTGTAATACTTTTGCCTCTTTTAAAACTGTATAAAATGTAATCAATACACTATTATATTCATTAAATTGAGTAATCAATTAAATTGGTACAAATGTAATTTATTAAATAAAATGTTATCAATGAAAAAGTTAATAATGTTGGAACCCATTTGAGTTGTGTGTGTGTGTGTGTGTGTGTGTGTGGAATTGTCATGATTTTCTCCATTTAAGAGAGATTCTTGAAGTGGCTAGCGGCTAATGTTTTATGAGTTGCTCAGTAGCTCCTGGTTCCATAATCTCAACTGACTGTATAAGACTGTAGAAAGAACATCACTCATAATCTTACATTACAGTGCTCATGTTAGTTCTCACTCTCCAGTGTTCTGTATTGTTTAAAGACTTATAATCACACTCTTGATGTCACCTAAATGAGGATGGGTTCCCCTTTTGAGTCTGGTTCCTCTCAAGGTTTCTTCCTCATTACATCTAAGGGAGTTTTTCCTTGCCACAGTCACCATGGCTGCTCATCAGGGATAAATACACATTTCACCTTAAATCTTTAATTCTTTGAAGCTGCTTAGAGACAATGTCCGTTGTGAAAAGCGCTATAGAAATAAACTTGACTAATGCTAGCTCTATGGCTATTTTAACGTTTTCATGCATACGCAAAACAAACCGTATTTCCAGTACATAGTGAGTAGCCACAGTGACGCTGCGCTAACTCTAGTTTCTTTCTTACACCCCTGGCATTGTTGTGTATATTTTCAAGTTTAAAGTGAGAGGCGGAGACTAATCAAACCTGTGGTCCACCACTTATGCTCCTTAAGGGAGTTTAGATTGTAACTATGTTCCACACGTAGAAAAGGATTGCATTCTGTACACGTGTAGATTTCGGTACGGATACGTGTACAGTTACTCCTCTACTGTCCACAGAACTTCCTTTCATCTATTCATTGGCCGGATCTTATGTGCTTTTGCCTTTTACCGAATATGTTGGATGTTGAAACAAAAGGAATATGCATGTGTTTTAAAAACCATATAAGCAGATTTACATTACACTCCAAATAATCCTGGCTGACAAAGAACACTGAGAAATGTGAAAAATGCACTGATTACACATGAAGATCAGCCATTTTGGATAGGAGTAATACCAAAATAATTTTCGGCGGTAGGAGTGATATTGTCTTCTGAGATAAGATTTTATTTAATGTCCTTGCATTCCTGCGTTCTCAAAACAAGACCCTTTCCTCCCTTCCTGCCACATGGGGAGGATTTCCTTCTTTAACTTCATGATTTATCATTCTAGATTGATCACTCTTTAAAGATAACAAGTTCTGGTTTTAGACCTCATGTGTTATTTAATGCATTCCAAAAGATATACCACATATAAAAAGTTACATGTTGTTTCAAGGAAGCATTAGATCAGTGTTAAGTAAACTGATAAGAGAACATTTATATCTGAGGTTTGTGTGTGAAGTGTGTGTGTTATGCAACCATGTTCTCACTAGAGACTCACGGTGTAGAGACTCATGGTTTCTGCCATAATTTGGGCTAACAATAGCTACACTATTATGACAAAAGTTTGTGGACACCTAAACATACACCCTGTTCCATATTTTGACCCTAGATGTTCCACTAGATTTTGCAGTGTGGTGGTGGAGATTTGTGTTCATTCAGCCATAAGAGTGTTAGTAAAGTCAGGTACTGATGTAGGGTGAGGGAGCCTGGGGTGCAGTCAGCGTGTAGTTTGGGGAAGAACCACATATGGCTGGAAAAGTCAGGCACTTTTGTCTATTAAGTGTATATCTGCTTTTTCGCACTTGTTTAAAACAGTGTCTGGAGAATATAAGGTAGCACACACACACACACACACACACACACACACACACACACAGCTGAAAAGTGCGTTAACCTGAGCTAGATTAACATTTAATATGGGAGGATAATTTGTGTAGGATACAGGCGAAACCCATCATGTGTACACACTGGTGCGACCATCCTGCAAATCAAAATCACAGTTGTTATTCTGTAACTGCTAATAAAAATGTATATAAATTGCACTCTCCTTGATTTACACTGATGAGAAGCATTACAGCATGCCAGCAGTTTCCCATTTAGCAGCGTTTCTTGTTTATAGTTTTAACAGACTAAGGATGGCGGCACATGCACAGCGTGAGGCTCAGCATCTCCTCAGTATTTGCGTTTTGATAGTGATCCTTACTCTAGGTTGCACTACTCAAAATACACCTTATGCACACTGTAATACTCAAGATTGCACTTTAATAACTGCATATGTTACACATACTGAATATATAGCCTTCTTTTTGCACTCTCCATTTAATTTTGCACATGTATATAACCTTCATAAACAATGTATACAATATCTCCATCATTGTGTATAATCACGTCTCCATGTTCTGCTTATTTATATCCATATTGCTTATTTCATATTCTTTATTCATCTGTCATTTATATGTATCATATAGCATAACCTTACCAACCTGTTCATATTAAAAAAGGTTTGCAATGCACTTCTGTTTGGATGCTGACTACATTTATTTTCCTTGTAATGTAACTTGTGCAATGACAATCAAGTTGAATCTAATCTAACAGTATAAATGTTTGTATAATGTTTATTTTTGGCAAAAAGTAAATGTATTTTTTCCTTTTTTTTCCTTTTTATTTACAAAAATAAAATCATCTACATGATTATCATACCTATGTAACCACACACAGTGTCATATCTCTTCCAAATGTGGCTTCTAGTTTGGCAATAGTGGTGTGTATGGTGTTTCAGGGATATATGACAATTTAGTGGGGACATTTCTGTGGTCCCCATAAAAACAACAAAGAGCTCAAATCTTTTCTTCTGGATATAAATTAAGGCTAGCTTCAGGTATTTAGGCATAGAGTTAAATATCTGTGTTAAACTTTGTATCAGTTCAAGGCTTTCTCAAAGTCAATAAGCCATAAACAAATGAGCCCTGTTGTTGGTGCAATTTGTATGCTTTTACAGAACCCCAGGGTTCGATCAGCTTCAGTGCATCAATTCAAAGCAGCAATCTTGGGTGAAGGGAAGGGGTTAAGATCTGCACTATAATAATCTGCAATGTGACACACAAGCTAAGTGATGTGAACCATTACATGCACCGATGTACCATTTCAGTTCTCTCATTCCAAGTTTAAAATCCCCTGGAGCAAGATATTTTGTAAATGGAACATGAAGTGCACACACACAGATGACTCTGTGTTTAGCTCATGAACGCGCTCTAAATGTAGAGGGATATTTGGGGTTGTTACAACAAACATCTATGGTTAGTTTGTTATTTTCAGAAGAAAATGGCAACTCGGAAACACAGAGGGATCCCCCTGAGCTCGGTAAGTGCCGTGTTTGTGCTTTTGGGCATCTTGCTCTTGGCTGTCTTTTGTCCTGTAACAGAATCTACAATCCAATTACTGTTACAACTTTTACATCACTGTCTAATGTACCAAAAAACTAAATGATAACTAACATGGTATAACATTAGATTACATTTTAAAAGACATAATTAATATTTAATTCTTTATAATTGCAAATGGTGATGTATCTGTTTGTTCTGCAGTTCTTTCTGCAATGTTTCTGAGATTTAGATAGATAGATAGATAGATAGATAGATAGATAGATAGATAGATAGATAGATAGATAGATAGATAGATAGATAGATAGATAGATAGATAGATAGATAGATAGATAGATAGATTGTATTGTAACCCTGTTTTTAAAAAAAATAGGTTGTCCAATCTTTCCCACAAAGAACCAGTGTGGGTGTAGGTTTTCATTCCAATCAAGGGCCATACCTGAGAGTGACTAAAAATGAAAATCATTACATTTAAACAGGTAGAATTTGGTGTGTACTTGTTTGATTGGAATGAAACCTGCACCCACACCGGCAATTTGTAGAAAGGATTGGACACCCCTGGGCTAGAGGATGTAATCAGCTTCGCATCAGTACTTCCACTTTTCAGAGTTAATACATTTTCTCTTGTGCTTTACAACTTAGTGGTTCCATTCTTCTTCATCAATTTAATTTAGCTTATCATATAAATTTTCCATTCTGCTTCAGCTTTCATTGGTTTATCATTGAGCATTTAACTGCACTTTGCTAGCTCAACTGTGATCATTGTGAATTTGGCAGTTTCATGGTTAAAGCCATAATTCCTTACTGAAAATGCCATCCAACCTAATCAAGCCATCGTAACCAAACTGCCACAAAAAAAGTGTAGTTTTGTCTTGTTCTTTCGTCACAGTCTTAACCATTATTATATTCTTTCACTCGTTCATTAAATGATCTTCAATAAAAAATGCTTTACTGTCACTGGTCATGGTCAGACTCAATGTAGGAATAAAACCTTAATCTCCTGCAGTCACCGGAATAAATAACTACAGCCAAATACTTTGGTTTATGTGGTCCTGTTTGTCATAGTATTTTCAATTGACTTATTTGGCTCTCAAAACACAGATGCAAATAATTGAATCTATGTAAAACGTGCCTATCCCTTGGACCAAATTTTAACAGGTGGAGCTCCAAAATGCACCAGAGGATTTGTTTATTTGCATATGTTTATTTGTATTTTGTCAAATGTAATTGAATCTGTAATTTGCACATAATGGCACAAAGAGCTCTACCCAAAGGCATATATGTTGGAGGTGTGGTGTTTACAATACAGTAGCTTTGTTGGAATATTGTATTTTAAACCAGATCACTTCAGCTACCCTTTTGCAAAACATGCAGTAGCTGCTGTCAAAAAAACAAAAAAGAAACCTGCCTGTTAGATGATGATACAAAATCCATGTTTACTCCCTACAGCTCAATCCTAAATTTCTTCATACAAACTCAACCAGCCATACCTGGCCCTTTAGCGCTATTGCTGAGCTGATCGGTGAGTTTGTAATCCCTCTTTACACACATCTATAATCAATTTAACAGAATGCTAGTTAAGGCTGTGTTTTAATTGTCCTTGTCTTCAGTAATCTCTGTGTTTACAATAATATTACAGATAATGCTTATGACCCAGATGTTCGTGCAAAGCAGTTCTGGATAGATTGGACACGCATCAAAAACCTGGACTGCCTCTTATTCATGGATAATGGAGCAGGAATGACCAGAGCCAAACTACATAAGATGCTAAGGTAACAGCCCTGAACTAGCATTCATGGAAGGACATGAACAAAAACCACCCAGTTACTGCAATTAAAAACAATATACTCCAAATTTGTGCAAATATCTAATCATCTGCAACAGAACGAGTTGGTAGGTTGCGATATAATTGGGTAGAAGTACAGAAGACATCTGAGAAAGAAAGGTGAGGTTTTACAGAATACCAGCTAAATCCAAAGACAATAACAGCAACAACAATGAACACGTATACACAACAGACCATTACTAACACACACATGTGAGTAATCAAGCGCATTTAGCAAAATGAATGAAGCACATAATATTAGAAGTTACAGAAGATTATTGTTAGAAATAGAATTAATAAAATAAAGGAAAGGAATGCTCACCCATAGTAATAAATAGGCCAAAGATATGAATCCAAGCAAAAGATACAAAAAGGGATCTGCTCAGTTCAATGTTACAACATTTTTGTATTTGTATAAATATTGAGCGTTTTAATGTCAGGAAAAGTGTCAGGAAAAATGAAGGGAATCCAAAACTGTGAACAACAGGAAATAAAGGAAAAACAAAAACTAAGGGTAGTTCAGAAAGAAAAGAAAAACAGATGGACAGGTAGAAAGAGATAGACAGGACAAGTCGAGTGATTTTTCAGGTCATTTTGAGACATTTTAATGAAATAATCTTGGGTTGATTGGTGTTTTTTGCAATAAATCCTATGCTGCTGTCCCCATTTACTGGGTCTGTGAGTATTCATTGGTTTTGTAAGGCTAAAAGGCTTGAACTGTATCCCCAGTTTCGCAGTTGGACATGACAGCAGTGTACCTGCAGATACAGTTCAAGAGCTTCAGCTAAAGTTCACATTAAACATCTGAATGGGTGGAAGATTGTGATCTTAGTGACTCTGCCCCATAGCTTAATTGTTTCTGATAGACATGCTAGCATAAAATGGTGCAAAAACAACTGGTTTCACCTCCTAAAGCTTCAGAAGCACCATGCTTACATCGCTAACAAAAGACTTTTGTCTGAAACATCCTGTTTCTATGGAAACATTTTTGTCCCATGCTGATCTTTCCTACCTTATTAGTACTTAGGCACACTAATGTTAAAATCTGGATTCTTGTCTAGGGTCATGCACAGAACTGACTCGAGGACAATAAGGAAATTGCCACCATTTATCTACATTTAAATGCTACCTCAAGAATGAAATTGTTTTATGCATTCATCCAATTTTCTTTTAGCTTTGGTTACAGTGACAAGAAAGCCGTGAGAGACCACGTTCCAGTCGGTGTCTATGGCAATGGTTTCAAATCAGGTTCCATGCGTCTGGGGAAGGACGCTATTGTCTTTACTAAGACCAAAGACTCAATGAGTGTGGGCATGTTGTCACAGTCTTACCTGCAGGCTATAAAAGCTCAGCAGATCATGGTGCCAATTCTCACTTTTAGGAGGGATGGACAAAACCTGTATCCTTTGTAGAACTTCAAAATTTACTGCATAAGCACCATGAGCATTTGAATTATAACAGCATGAATAAAGAATGAGATTTTGAAGCCATCTGCCACATGCTATTGGAACTGCAGCTGGAATTAATACACTGTCATTAAAACCTTAACATCCCCCAAACATAAATTCATTCTCTTGGCTGTAGAAAGAAAATTATTCACAAAGTAAGTGCCAAAAAATATAAACAAGCCTGAATTTTAGACTCTGTTGTGGGGAAATATTGCAAATTAGGTTTAAAATCAGGTCCCCTGCTGTTGTCATAAAAGTTTATTTACAATTGTGCAGTTCAAATAACTGAAATGGAGAACTTGTACCCCCCGCTGTGGTGCTAGTCAAATAAAAGTTAAGTGCAAGTCATACAGAAATTGGTATTTAGTAATCTCTCTTTTTATTTAATTGTGATCAGCTTCCCTGTAATGGGTGAGTAAAAACAAATGCAATGGTTATGCAAGATTAGATTGGATTGCATCATTTAATTCATCTCCTTGACTGTCAACGTCCCCAGACCAGAGGATGCAGCATGTCTAGATGCAATCCTGAGACACTCTTTGTTTAATACCGAGAAGGAGCTGTTCACTGAGCTGCGTGCCATCAGCACTGCTGGACCAACCGGCACACGCATCATCATCTGGAATCTGCGCATGTGAGCTAGCAGTTTATCTCATAAGTGTATATCTGTGGGTTCCAAATCAGTGTTTGGAACAATGGTTCCTTGTTTGGGTAATAAGTAATTTATGGTTGCAAAATACAAACACTTCAGTCTTGAAATGACCTATGTTAGTTTTGATCCGACAAGCAATCTGCAACAGAGACGTTTGACATTATTCAGCAAATGTACAATGCTCTAATCAGTTGTTTAAGGTGTTTTGAGTGGCATGTGCCCTTCAAAAGAGGAAGAACGACAAGAGATCAGGAAGACCTTCAGCGAGCTCAACCACCAAAAAATGTCAAAACCATTCGGCAACTTGTGCATGTTGATCGTCGGAGAACAATCCACATCAGAAAATGTCCTAGAACAAAAACTAGCTAGCTAATCCTGAAAAGAAATTGTGTTTAATGATAGAATTTACAGGATCTTTTAGATGACCACTGTATCTGGCCACCTTTAGTTTAGGTCTTGGGGTAAAGCAAGCAAACTCCTGTCTACTATGAATGATGATACTGAGATTTTCATTTTGAAATGCATAGTTGTATTCTTGAAATTTGCCCAATGTTTCAGCACTATTTACTTTACACTACTATTTAGTAAATTCTGAAATTCCCAATTTTGCAGGATTACAAACGGGGAGACAGAATTCCATTTTGATGCAGATAAATATGATATTCAGCTCCGAGCCAATTCTAGTGAGAAAACTCGAGCCACCACACCAGAGAGTGACCATTCACTAAGAGTAAGTGCACATGTTATCAAAAAGGAAATAGATGCTATGAGAAAACAGTTTTCATAGTATAATAATTTGGTTTTGTGCCAGTAGAAACTGTTTTCTTGCATTTCCATCTGCAGGCGTACTGTAGCATTCTGTATCTGAAGCCGCGTATGCAAATCAACATTCGAGGACAACGAGTGAAAACCCAGCTCATCTCCAAAAGTCTCGCTTATATTGCCAAAGACAACTACAGACCTTCATTCCTAGTATCCTTAAGAATGTAATCAAAATCTTAAATTCTACATATTTAATACAGAAGTAGCAAACCATACCCTAAACTGCAAATTAGTGCTAGCCCTATAGTTGGAGGTTTATTTATTTAGATTAAACTGATACCACAGCCACTTCATAACCAAGAGACCTTTGTGTCTTTTTGCTAACAAATATTGCGTAGGATGATTAGCATTTTCAACCAAATGTTTTGCATGAGCACTGGTCTTTTGCATATAGCATCTGTTGATAAGTTTCTCAAAAAGCAAGTCCAGAGTTCACCATGGTGCCCAAGAGCAAAGAAGGTTAATACTTTGCTCAGTGGTGTACTTTAGCCCCCACCTAGCTAACAATCTGCCCATTGCTTAAACCAGCATTTCTGTTTCTGTTGTAGCTGTAATGCAGTCAGTACTTTATACTGTTGATTCTGTTGCTTTTGTTTGTGTGGAAATTCTTGACTCATTTCACAGACCAAACGTATTCCAATCACATTTGGGTTCAACACCAAAAGCAAGGAGCATTATGGTATCATGATGTACCACAAAAACCGACTCATCAAGGCTTATGAAAGAGTGAGCTGTCAACGAAAGGTAAAGTTTAAAAAGTAGCTGTTATTGATGAGTGCATTTTTATGCACAGTGACATTGGTGTGTCATGTTGGTATTCTGTCTCTTCCTGAACAGCTAGAGAGAAAAGGTGTTGGGGTCATCGGTGTGATTGAATGTAATTTCCTTCAGCCGACACACAACAAACAAGACTTTGATGACACAGATAAATACAGGTCCAAGATAAGATCTCTTTATACCACATAAGAATGATTTCCAATTCCAGTATTGGATTCATTTATATTCTTGCTATTACAATTGTAGTTTCTGTTCAGTCTGAGATTGGGAAATGAGTTTTGACAGTTTATAAAGCCCCTAAAGAGGCTGATGTCATTTACAAAGGTCTGTTTGTGTGCAGGAAAACCATGCACAACCTCAGCATCAAACTAGAAGAATACTGGAATGAGATCCGCTACAAGCGGAAGAAAGAGGACCCAAAATGCACACTTCCAATTGAAGATACAATGTGAGTGTGGAGATTCAGTTTATTTACAATTTGTTATATTTGCAGGCAACAATGTTTGAGACTTTATAGGACTTGCCTTATATTACCTTGCATTACCTTTATTGTGTAATTTTGGGTATATTTTCACTAGAGTCAGTGTATGATACATCTTTAATTGTTTTTTAATTAATTGGAGAACTAGCATTTTTTTTATCTCGTAATTTTTCTTTTTACCTGATAGCATTTTTAAAGAACTTCCCCAATTTCAAGTATGACTAAAAAAAAACATACTTCAAAATTTATTTAAAGCATGTGAGCCATGGATTAAAATGAGTCATTCTTAGCCGTCATGAATATGCAATGCTACCTTTAAAATTGGCAAAAACAAGGCATCTTTCCCATCCTGGATTGATGCATCAGTGTGTGTTTTCATCTCCGAGTTGCCCACATACTCCTCTCAAATGCTACCTAGCACATATTTTCACAATTCTGTGTTCAAGAGGAGCTTCACATTTCTAGCTATATAAAGCATGATATGAAGTGGTCTCGAAAAGTTTCAAGACTAATGGTGCTAACTGGTGCTAAGAGCAAACGTGAAATTCTGCATGAAATGGCGATGCTGCAACGAGTCTTTCGAGGTGTTTTGGGAGGCACTTAACAAGAGCGAAGAACATCACTTGAAGATGATGAGAGAACACGAAGCTCAACCCACAAAAATGTCGAAACCATTCGGCAACTTGTGCATGATGATCATCGGAGAACGATCCAGAAGTGCCAGGAACGCTGGGAGCTCTGTATTGCTGTACAAGGGGACTATTTTAAAAGTGATAGTGTTCAAACTTAGATCATTGAAGTACTTTCTTTTAAACAGAGCTTGCCTCAAACCTTTTTGATACCACCTTGTGTATATAAACACTTTAAGTCATTAAGTGTATAGATCTCAAGAGAGTCTTCTTTTCTGATGCTGGTATGACCTTCGCTTGTGTTTATTCTGTCTTTTCTTTTCCCCACTGAAGGAAAGTGCCTGATCAAATCTGGGTGCAGTGCGACAGCTGTCTGAAGTGGAGAAGGCTTCCAGATGGCTTTGAATGTAGCCGGCTGCCTGAGAAATGGTTCTGCAATATGAACCATGACCCACAATTCAGGTGACAGCCATAAAACATTTTTATTTAGTGATGTCATTCCTGGTCATGGAACGTTGTTGCTTAGGCGTGTACAAGGCCGATTAGTGAGCAATGAAACATTCTGGTGAGTTGCTCTGCACCAGCTGTACCAATCAATAAACAAAACTCGAATGAAATTTTTTTGGTCATTTTCTTCCCTCAAATGTTATGAATAACTTCTGTTGCTGGCTTCTGTGCCGTTTAAAATAGTGTCCTTTATGTCCTTTACTGCTCTTCACATGTCTTTCTATGTTTATCATGAATATATTCCACTGCGATGACGTACAAATACTTCTGTCTCAAGATGAAAGTGTCTCTTGCACAAGAATGCATCTCGTAAATCCTGGTATATGTTTTATTTGAACTGCATCTGAGAAGCATCTTTTGGAAGCCCTAAGCATTTAAGATCTTTTGGAAGAGTAGATAGATCTTAAGTGACAGTTCTCAGTACGGATTTAGTGCACTGTTGCTGTTATGATAACCTCCACTCTTTTGGGAAGGCTGTTCATTGAATTTTGGAGTGTGGCTGTGTATATTCAATCTAGTGAGGTTAAGCACTGGTGTTGGATGAGGAGTCAGTGTTCCAGCATTTAAAGATTTTCAGTGGTGTTGAGGTCATGGCCAGACACTCGTGTTCTTTCACTTCAAACTTCTCTCTCTTGATCTTGTTCACCATGTCTTCATTGACCGTGATTTGTTCACAGCAGCGTTGACAAATTGTAATGTTGTGGCATTATCCATATAAGTGTTTCAAACGGTCCAAGCTACTTGAGACAATTTAGAAAGTAGCTTTTACGTTTAGTATCTCACAAGGTTTCTGTACCCTGTTCATGCACTTTTTACTGCTTGAAAGTCACTGATGGTGGTGGTGGAGCTGGATGGGGTTCTATGGGGGCATCTTTCCATCAGTTCTGGAAAGCGTCCTTTCCACTTCCTTGGGTTAGAGGCAGCAGAAATTAGAATTACAGCCAAGCCTCACATTGAGCCATGGTAATAGCAATAAAAATAGGAATAAAATAATATGCTAGGCAAGACTGTACCACCTTTTAATATGTGATATCTTTCTTGGCAGCAGTTATCCCTTTTACACAATCCCAAACCCAAAACTGTAATGTACATTTTAGCTCATAATGTTACAAATAACCAGTCTTAATAATCAATCTGATTTCAACTATATTTTGTGAAATGAGTTGTTCCTTTTTATTTATGGATAAAAACTTGACTGGTCAATTACGCAGCAATCCACCAATCAGGGAACACAGATATAAAGGCTGTGCCAGCATTAGATCCAGAGCGGTACTTTCTCCTCCTAAGATCTAATGGTGGCAGAGCCTTTTTATCGTTATCTTTTTTTTCATAATCAGGCCTGTACCGGCTAGCACAGAAACTCACTGTGTTGAAAGCAGTACTCCCTATAAAGCTGGCAAAGAAACTACTGGCCTTGAGTGGAAATACTGGGTGCATTATTTTTTGGTTATACTGAGTGGTACAAATATCAAAAAGTAATATGAAAAGAAATAACACTGTGAATGTGAAATGTGATACAATAATTATTAAGAATGAAATAAAATGAAATTACAAAAGAAATAACTAATAACAATGTGATATGTACTACAAAAAAATGCCATGCATTACCCATGTCAATCAGGAGCTGTCTGGTGGAGGAGGAACTGGAGGATCAAGAAGAGGAGCAGAAGTCCTACCCCAAACCCTTCAAACGCCAGTAAGATAGCATTCCACATTTGATCTTACTATGTATTGTGCTATCTGACAGTGTTAATCAACAGGTTGTGGGTCTTAACAGGAAGAGGAACAGTAAGAGTCTACAGGATGACCAGGGGCCAGAGATAAGTTATTTACTGACATACATCATGAAAATGAAAAACCTTGATGTGTCATTTATTTGTATAAAGAAACTTATAAAAACACATTTTTGTCTGTAAGTATTAGATATTCCAGTCCTCGAAGCTCCTGTTAATGCCAGACCTCAGAAGAATACTGCAACCTGGAAATCATCTCCTGCTGATCTGTTCAGTAAAAGTGCGAGTGGTATCAGTGTTGTGTCATCCGTTTCCAATGGTTTGTATTTTATTGGCCATTGCACCACTGCAGTCATATTTAATTTGCACTAAAGTGACCATCAGAGTGTAAAAATGACTGACCTGGAAGGCAAAGTGGGCAGAATTAATATTGATCATGTATATGGTCATGTTTTATTTGTTGAATTGCAGTATTTTAAGCAAGTGTTGCACCACACTTATTTTTTTTAATTACAGATAATTATGAATAGTTTGCACATTTTTTTATAATTTAGAATAGAATATTATAATCTTTATCAAGCATAAGCTGAGATTTAGAGGGTTGCGATGAATATTTGCTGTTTCTAGACATGCAGTGTCAACATCTACTTGAGCATGTTAGCTCAGCAGCATGTAGTTAACCATAGCCAATGTAATTCAAGACAGTTAAAAACATAATAAGAGCCTTGATTTATTAAATATATTTTTCAGGGTTTGACAAATGATAACTTCATTATCTAGCCCTGAAGAAAAGTTATAAACTCCAGTGTGCTGCATTATTTTGGTTGCCTTGAAACCGTACAGGCTAGGCTAAAATGTGGTAGCTAGCATAATATAGAAGTATATATTGTATTAGCTAGGTGGGTGAGTATATCATCAGACTAGTACAGAAATGAACCAGGATATGGTCATGTAGAATGTGCTCATACTAAATGACTTTAAGGAGTGGGTTTTTTAGGTTGTTAAACGAGAAATGGCAAATTAAAAACGAAAAGGTTTGACACAAACTTCGCTTGTCTATGCTACTAATTTGTACATCACTAATTTCAGACAGATTTTCTAGTTACCTTTTTTCATTTAATAGTTAAAATCAAAGCAATACAAATACCAAGTATGATTCAGTTTTAACAAACTTTATAGATTTTATATGATTTATATGATTTTAAAGATTTCTATTAACTTTCACTGTCTTGTTTCTAGCTCAGATTTCACCACTGCCTCTAATCAATCTCACTGCTCTCTCTGATTCATTGAGAAGGTAATCCTATTAGGATTAGGACTCCTGTGTTTAAATGTCTCATCATCATTGGGCCTAATGAGTATTTATGAATCAATAGTTTGTTGTTTTTTCTGCTTCTTAAAGGATTAAAAGGAAAATCTGTACTGCTGAAGAAACTCTTCCAGCAGTGCATCCTTTGCCTCATGCCTCTTTTTCTGCTAATGCATCGCCACAAGATGGTGGCGCCTTCATTCATACACATTCCAGTCTCGCACCAAACAAAGAAGAGAGCAACTGGTATGGAATGAAAAACGAAAAGAGTACAGATAAACAAATAGACCACATCGAGAGCAGTAAGATGGAGATAATCAACCAGAGTCAGGAGCCTGTTCAGGAGGATGAGTGGTGCGCTAGAGAGGATTCACCCACTATAGAAACCCAGTACTCTTTAGCAGCATCACACTGTACGGAGGAAGTGGGAGAGGAATCGCATGATGATGGCGAGGAGGTGTGGAGTTTACAGCAGCAGCAGGATGAGTTAATAGAAATGATGAAGCAGACAGCAGAGGAGAGGGACACATACAGGGAGGAGTTGGAGCTGCTGCGGGATCACAGCACCGCCCTGGAGGATGAGAGGAGTCAGCTCCTCAGCAAGGTAGGAACTTTCATCCTATTACATGTTTAATGAAGTTGTGAATAACAGGACACAAAAATTCTGGCATTTGATCCAAATTTGAAGAAAAGAATCATCTACAACACAAGACACAATAGATAAAATGAAGGTCTTGTTGGGTATAATGTCAGAACTCAGATCTTGTCTCTGAGCAGACACATTCGCAGGATTGAAATTAGTGAATAATTAAATAAATCTTCCAGCCATGTATGAGAAGGATTCAAACATTTTAATATTCAAGAGGCATTTCTCAAACAGCAATGGCCTAAGTCAGAAGTAGCTTGGAAGTGTAAATTCGAATTTACAAACCTGTGTTTTTGTTCCTTAAGAATTTACATATTTTTTAAAGGCTCCTTCACTGCATTTTTAATCTCATTTACCTCATTCACATATTCCATCAATTTCTTTTTCTTTATGGGAAGTCTCGCTTACTACCTCCTCCTCTTCCTAATTTACATATTTATTTTCACACCTGAATAAAACACCTTCTTTTTCTTCTTGTGCCTCAACTAAACATCTTCTCTTTTCCCATTCTTATATTACTGTTTATTCCTCTCGTTTTGTATTTTTTATCCTACTTTATACTTAAGATTTACTTATTTTGCTTTTGAATAGTTTAATGCGTGATGCTCATATTAAACTGCTCAGTGCACAAGATGCTATTAAAATGCTCAGATCATAGATGCTCACCTAAAATGAAGGTTACATAGTAAAGGGTACATTCTGCCTTATAATTTCAATGCTTATTGTGCTTGATTAGATATTCTTCCAAATTCACAACTATGTATCTTTTCTTGATAACTACTACACTACCAATATAATCACTACATATATTAATAATAATAATGCTGAACATAATGCTAAATAAACATACACGAAATACTGCTAGATAAAATTGGCCTTAATACAAAAAAAAGCTAATTTAAGCAAAATTTTCTCATAAGTATTAATTGGCTCAAACGTGTGATTTTGACACGTGTTGTTCAGTAGGTATTACTGCAGCTTTACAGCTTCAAGCTTTAATTCTGAGCTCAGGTTACTGTCTATGTGGTGTTTACCAAGTTCTTCCCATGTCTGCATGTTTTTTCTCCATGGTCTCTGGTTCTCCAGGTTCTCGCATTGTCCAAAAACATGCCAGACATTGGACTGGTTCCTCTAAATTGCCCCTAGATAGTAATAAATGTGTGAATGAGTGTGTACATACAGTTGATTGGCATCCCATCTAAGGTGTATTCTCCCACCTTGAATATGTCATAGGATTTGGGACCATTGACCCGACCAGTTGTTACTGAAGATGAATTAATGAATCATAGCTTTAGTTATTTAAAATATTAACTACACAAACCTATGAAATGTTGCTATCTTTATTATTTATGTGCATGAAAGTATTTAAATAGATTTATATTAATAACTTGTACTGTTGCTAGCTGGAAAGGATGGAGGAAGAGAGAGCCAGTTTATCCTCCCTGTGCGACCAACTAAAGAGCAAAGTGGAAAGGCTGAAAATAGAGAAGGATGAAGGGTCGAGAGCAGATGCCCGAGTCAGACAAGAGAAGCAAAAGCTGAGAAAGTTGCGTCTCAGTTTGGGACACCTGCTCATTTCCTTCGTTCCCGATCTCGACTTGCAGCAAGTGGATTACAACAGTGATGTCATTGATGAACTATTAGACCAGGTCTTAAAGGAAGTCACTTAAGGTCATGTCAGGGTTGTATTACTAAGGTTTATATCTTCACAGTCAGATATCCATAATATACCCAAAATCATCTTATGGTTTCACTGCTGGCTTAGACAAGGTGAGATCATAGCTATATAAAATATATTTATGTTTGGGGCCCAGATTAGTCTTAGCAGACATTTGCAGTGGTAATAGGATATTAAAGTTAGTTCAATTGTCTGATGCAACAACATACAGTACATCTAATTCACCTGGTAAATAATTAGTCACGCATAATAATTAAAAGTAGGATGACATTAGTATCAAAATATTTGTACAATTTTAATGAAGGATACTTTTTGTTGAGTGATATAATGAATTTTGGATTTGAATGAATTTTCTTGAGAAACCTCTTTTTACTGTTTTCATCATAGAACAAAACCAATGAATAAAGAAATTCTAATCAAACATTTGTTATTTACGTGTGATTGGTATGTGTTAATCATTTTTGTATTTTCACCCAAATTCTTCAGACAAACTTCAAGCAGCTTCTTCACTTCTTCACTCTCTTCAGGTTCACTAAAGGTGTAATCACTGATTTCAGTGGAAGTTTCTGTAACTCAACATTTAAACATTACTATGTCCCAACACACACACACACACACACACACACACACACACACACACACACACACACACACACACAATTATAAAGAGAGGTATTTTAAACAGAGGTGTCCCCAGGGCTCCTCACAAATTCTGTGAATTCCCATGCAGCAGTGTATTTATTAAGTATTCAGCTCACACACACACACACACACACACACACACACACACACACACACACACACACACACACACACACACACACACACACACACACACACACACACAGGCAGCAAAATATTATCAAGATATACTTTACATGGTTTGGAGTGGAAGATCTTGAGTGGCCTGCTATAGAGCTCATCACCTCACCGTACATCAGTACCTGACTTTACTAATGACCATGTGGCTGAATTAATGAAAATCTCATCAAGCACACTTGAAAATCTAGTGGAACATCTTCCCAGAAGAGTGGAGGTTATTATAAAAAAAAAAAATATATATATATATATATATATATATATATAAAATGAGGACTAAATGTGGAAAGGAATGTTTAAAAACACACACAAATCTTTTGACCATGCGGGCTATAAGTAGTGTTTTTCACAGAGGTCTCAAGTCTGTTTAAAGATGCCATCTATATACAGACCAACTGATTTTGGACCACTTGAACACAATCCTCGTTTAGGGTTTTTCCTGCTTGTTTTCTTTGAAAACACTCCACAGAGGCACAATGAGAAAAGATCACCTCAAACAACTGCAGCAAATCAGTTATTGCGGCTCTTCAGATATCAGGGACTATTATCCAGCAATCTGCCATAGTCCTTATCTGTGGTTGTCTTCTCAGCCAAGTCCACCACCATGCAAGTCATTCAGGCTTGAACTAAAATCAATATTTTGACCTTAGCATCAGCTTACATCATCAAATCCCTGAGGCATTCTCACCAACTCTCAGTGTCAAAAGATAAGTAGACTTTGTTGATCACTAACTGGGTTATTAATAGGTGGTCATAAGGAGACTGCAGTGGTACGTGTGACTTTGTGCTGCCAAAGACTTTGGACAGAGTCTTGTTTTGGCAGTACCACTGTTCTTAAGGACTCAAATGAATGTGTGGAGGTATGGGATAAAATAACCGTTTCCTGAGATGCTCAAAGCTGATGGGAAATACATTGGGGTTCAGATAATTTAACTTCATCCTAGTTTTTACTTTCTAACATTTATGTTTATGGCATCTGGCAAACCCCCTCATCCAGAGTGACTCATCTCATTTATACAAGTAGTTGAGAGCTCAGCAGTGGCAGCTTGGTGGCCATCGAATTTTAACTTATGACATTCCAATCCAAAGTACAACATCTTAATCACAAAGCTAACACTTTTTCTTCATCTTTTCTAACAGTAAAAATACATACATGGCTGAAAAAACAAACCTTTATTTTTTAACCTTTTTATTATGAAATGGTGTTAAACTGAAAAGTACAATTGATTGTGTATGCATTTTAAAGAAGAAAAATACGCCGTTGGTCAGATGGTAAAATATTAATGCACAGATTAAACTCCTTGCACTGAATGACATTGTGGGTCATTAAGCATCATAAACCCAAGTGACATTTCTCAACCGAAATAAATTAATTCATGAATTATATGAAAATTTCTGACTTATGATGACATTTTCATTATAAATTTAATATGAAAATGTTAGAGATTATTATTATTATATTGTACTGTACATTTATGTATTTAATAACCTTTTTTTGAGTAATTCATTATTTTCTTCTATGTATTTATTTATTTTATATTTCTAGCAAATATATATACAGTCATATATATTATATATTATACTATATATTAACATCATACTATAAATGTATAGCATTTAAATACATTTCGTTATGCATTTTATTTGTTTATTGAATCTTTAATATATCAATAGAAAGTGTGGTTTTCCACACGTACAATGTACAATGCTTCCCCCTAACGGATAATGATGGTACTACTTTGGTCCAGTAATATACTTAACTATAAAATAATCAAGAAAAGATAATCGCAGTTACTATAAAAAGATACAAATGCATATATATTCGAGTTGCCAAAAATTGTATTTTTGACATATCTTTATGAAAAATTTAATGTATGTGTTGGGGTTTTTTTGTCTTTGGATACAAGTACCCTTCAACAGTTTCAAATATTGTACTATATTTACTTTTATTATATATTTAAAAACCATTTAAATATATTATATGATTAAACATTGTTGGCATCAAAATAAATGGAAAAAACTATCATTTAAACCTAGTACAAGCACATTAATAAAAAGCTTATCATTAATGTAATGTAGTGTACATTTGCAAGTTTATACTCTGCTTATAGGCTATAGGTCCAAATGTATTTATTGATCGATCCATGCCATGATATTTGATACAATAATCTTAAACATAAGGCATACATGAGTACATACAAAATACCAAATATATTAATAAATGTGCTTAATAAAGGTCACCTGACTTTAACCCATTCTCTCTGACCTGGAAACAACAAACCTTCCTGAACTAACCACATGATGGCGCTAAATCCCAACTAACACCATTTCATTCTACCATTAGGACTGAAAACACTAAAGATAGTAAAGGCATCTACAAAACATTCAAATACGCCTTGACATTTTCCAGTGGTATTTTTTTCCCCAAAAATAAGTATTTAGAAAAATGTCAGAAATTGTAAAATAAATGCACCAAATATTTGACCATGCTGGTGAGCTCCTGCCTGAGCTGATATTACAGAGATGAATGTAAAATTGAAGAATTTTAAAGGCACAGCAGTTGCTGCTTTTCATGAAACAATCATAATAAATGATTTCCTATGTGCTTATGATTACATGAGCTGGCCAAATCTGAGCAGAGAACAGGGAATTTGGCTCGGATGCCTTAATGAAGATACAATGGAGCACTTTTTTTTTGCCTTTACATCCTGTACACTATTTCTGTCAGCAGTCTACACCGGTAATGTTACCAGAAAAGAGTGAGGTGTGTGTGCTGGGGTGTGTGTCGACTCAGGAGGGAATGATGTCATGTTGTGGCTCCATCTTGACTCAAAAATTCAGATTCAGAAGGTCAAACGCTAATTTGGTCATTTCTTCTATACACATAACATTGATGTGTTTTACAATATCATATCTACATCCTGCGTCTACATCCTGCTTTAGGAATAAAAGGACCATACGCCAGAATTCTGGTCAGAATCAAGAAAAACTTTTTGTTTTTCATTCCAAGTTTGTACATGCAAAAAGGAAATGTAACTAACATTCTAACAAACTCTTGGTTGAGAGCATAACCATGTATAGTAAGACCAATGTCCAAGAACAAGACAAATCCAAGTACAAAAAGTCAATAATTTCCAGTCAAGTACAAATGAATCTTATTATTATAAGCATCTGGAATTTTAGTACATCTGGTGTCATGCACATACTTGAGGATGAATATTTGACAATATCATCGGTTCTGTTTCTGTTTCGTGTTGTCAGGAATGGCTCTGAACTTCAATCCTCTTTAAACAGCCAGTGACAAAAAACTTTACAGAACATTGCACAAGCATTAAAGCATGCGATGGTGCATATAGTGATTTGTGATAGAAGGGTATCTGCAGGAGTGAAAGGGAAAGTTTATAGGACTATGGTGAGACCTGCAATGTTGTATGGTTTAGAGACAGTGGCATTGAGTAAAAGACAGGAGGTGGAGCTGGAGGTAGCAGAGCTGAAGATGTTGAGGTTTTCGTTGGGAGTGACGACGATTGGACAGGATTAGAAATGAGTTTATTAGAGGAACAGCGTATGTAGGATGTTTTGGAGACAAGGTGAGGGAGGTGAGATTGAGATGGTTTGGACATGTGCAGAGGAGGGACATGGGGTATATCAGTAGGAGAATGCTGAGGATGGAGCCACCAGGAAGGAGGAAAAGGGGAAGACCAAAGAGGAGGTTTATGGATGTGGTAAAGGAAGACATGCAATGCATGTAGAGGACAGGGGGGTATGGAGACGGATGATCTGCTGTGGCGACCCCTAATGTGAGAAGCCGAAAGAAGAAGAAGAAAAAGAGGTGCATATGGTGAGTGATGACTGCTATCAAAATACTTACGCCAGTGCATCCTCAATGATTTCAAGTTTTGGTGCACCCTAATATTGCTGATGTCATCAAAGTGCGGACGGAACTCGGGCACCATTCGAGACAGAGATACAGAGATCTCTGGGAATCCATGAGACACTTTAAGGGCAGAAATCAGGACAGAAAGAACATTTGAATAAAGTGAAAGTAAGACAGTCGGGACGATATTAATCTCAAAATGGCTGAAATGAGAGAAATGTAGGTGTCTGTTACCGACACTTGAATATCACTTTGCTGATTAGTAGATAATTGTACAATTGAATACAGGTGAGAAACTGTATAACTTATTCAAAATATAATGGTGAGTATAGCAGATATAAACAATGATTTAGGCCTGAAGCTTTCTCAGATCTACTGAATGGATACAGTAGGATTTTAAAGTGAAGCTCTGCACAGAAGAATTTGGACGGCGGAGCGGAAAACTGAACCACATCATCGCCTAGGTTCATCACTGCATAGTCGAGCTCATATTCTTCTGTCTTTAGATTGGCTAAACATGAAGAAAACCACTTGACAAAGATGACCTGTGAGAGTCCCTCAGGCCTTCCAGCCTCATGATGTAACTCTGCTACTATCAGAATAGTTCATAGGTGGCTACTCTTCTACTATTGTACAAGTATAGACGTGTTTTTTTTTCCCCTGAAAGCATCGCATACCATGAACCCCCTCAGCTTGATCTGATTGTGAAGATAACTGTAGAGGTTAATATCGATATTAGACTCGTTTCTGCAGCTTAAACACTGAGAAATGCACACATTTAGTTGTTTTTTTGGGCCATTAATAGCATGAAGCTGGCAGCTATTAGACATGCTGTTGACATTTGTTTTATAGTTCTCATGCAGACTGAAGTGTAATGAAAGATCATGCCATTATGATTCCATTAATTGGAATCAGCGCTTTTTCAAGTCAAAACTTTGCTCTGGATGATGAAGACTGTCTTGAATTTTCAAAAATCAGACTTTGATTCTGGTCGAATCGGAAAAGAAAATGAATATACTGTAGCTTAGACCTGATTGTTGTGTGTGTTCGTGAATCAGATTTAATACGTACAATCATATATAAATTACCTAATCCATAGGGCCTTAAACATTTGTGGAGAAGGAGATTTCTGTGTTTTCTCGGCTTTCTCAGAAGAAACAGCTTTATGCCACTTCAGCTGTGTGACGAATACAATCTTAATATTTCTCCCAAACAGGACACAGACTGAGCTCTGTCGATTAGACTACCGTCTGGTTGCATCTGTTATTGACTGAAAAGAAAGCCTACACACACACACACACACACACACACACACACACACACACACTATTGATTGGTAGATTAGACAGCTACTGAGGGAGGCTGAGAGCTCTGAAATTGCAGGCTTCGTTAAATGAAGCTTCGCTGGTGTCTTTAAATAGCTCAGTCTGGGAGTGAGAGGAGTGTTTACTGAACTCCTCCTACCACAGGCTGTGTCACAAATTCATCATGTTAAACACCTTGTTGTTCGTGACACCTGAAATGAATTATGGAGGCAAGAATGGCCGTATATAATCATGCCTGTGTTCTCTTGAAGAACGCCTCTGTACAGAGTCTACAACCACGTCACATTGTAACAGAATGTGCAGAGTCCATCTTTTTTGATTTGAGAAGCTCTTTACATTTCTCTCCTCTACGTTTGGCTTGCACTTATACACTACATCAGCATTGCTCGAAAGCCTGAATGTTTTATTGAGCTTAACTCTTTACCTCATTTATCTCAGGCATCACATTGCCACCAATTCTCAATGGAGAGGCCTTGTGCACTGACTCCGCCCCCTTTTTTCCCCTCCTCCTGCTCCTCCTCCTCCTCCTCTCCCACATTATAGACTCTGAAATGTTAACTCTTTCCTCACAAAGCGTTCTCTCACCCTCACATTATTGCCAATAAGCTATTGATTTCACCAAATCAGGCTTTGTTTTTGCACAATGTTGCTTCCAAAGCTAAATTCTTCAAATTCTTTGACGTTTGAACAATTCAGCATCAACGCTTATGACTTTTTCATGGTTAGGATCATGGTGACTCTGAAACCTACACCAGGAACACTGGGAATGAAACAGGAACACACCCCTGGAAAGGACGATCCAATACATGACACAAAGCACACACGTCTACATCTAGAGGACGTCTTAGCATCGTCAGTCTCATTTATTACTATATAATAGCCCAGTTTTCACGATAAAGACCCAGTTGACAAAAAAACCATAATTAATAATAGAGACTGCAAACCCTGACATGTGTATAGAATGGATTTATTATTATATCATTGTATGCTGACTATAATTGAATGAAATATTAAAGCCTATTGAAGATCCAGGTTCATTCCTGAAGTGCAATTTTTTACTTCATTTTTGCACTCGGTTTATTATAAACTTCAAAACTAACACGTGTAATCGAAAGCGCTTGGACGTACGGTATGCTTACGTTTGGTCAAAGATATCTGCTTCTAAATTACAAAAATTGGCATTACCATGTGTGTGTGTGGTGTGAAGGTGATAATTATGTTTCCTCCAACATGCCATGAAAGCAACACTTGCAGTCCAATACTATAGGAAACACGTTTTCCTTTTGAATCACGTTCAAAATCAGCAGCATGTTAGTTTCTTTTCCATTAACGAACGCCATCCATGTTATCATTCCAGTAGTTCTGTGCATGAAGATGGATCCATATGGAATACGTTAATCTTAAAGCTTCATCAAGTCACATGACATGTTGTAAGATCTCAATAACACATCTATAGCTCCAAATGTATTATTCCATTAGCTGGAAACGATTACGTCTTACCAGCTCTGAACATTTTCAAGGTAAAAAATCCCCTTGATGTAATCAAAGGCTTTATTTGACCCTTGACCTATTTCAAGGTCTGTACTGTAAAGCGTTTGTTTGCAACATCTGCTTCATCCGACTGTCAAACATCTGCCTGCACCACCCAGCTGTCATTCTTTGTTCCTTCGTTTCTTTCTCACTCTCAATGCGTACAAGCCTGTCTGTCAGTTTTCAAGCCTCTTTATCGCACGCCGATGAGCGAAAAGCTTTTTAGATCGTGATTTTTCACCAGCGCCATCGTTAACGTCTCCACGCAAGATGATCTTCTCGGAAGGTTAAATGGACACCACACAGGAATGGATCAGAACTTAAAAGTTAGGGCACACGTTCCACCTCTCTCATCTCTCATATCGGGGTCTGTGGCCCATTGTTTCCTAAATCTACACCTCCCCCTCTTTCTCTAATCTCTCTCTCCTTCTCTCCTTCTCTCTCTCTCTCTTTTGCAGCCCCCTGGTCCACCCCCTCTTTTTTTTCCCCTCTCCGTTTCTCCAAGCTCGAGCTGGAAAACCCAGATGAGAGGATGGATATAACAACCAACCCCCCCTCCTGTTCTCACTTTTCCTCCCGCCCCCCTCGTCTTCTGGGGTATTTTTTTCTCTCCCTCTCTGAGAAAACTGTGAGAGATGGAGAAGAGCAGGGAGAAAGTGAGAGCAGTGGTGACCCCAAAGCCCCAGTGTGTGTGTGTGTGTGTGTGTGTGTGTGTGTGTGTGTGTGTGTATCAGACTTCTTTAAGGATCTCACACAGAGAAAGCAAGTGAGAGCTGAATAGTGGTTTGAACGGATGCATGTGTGTGTGGTTTGGATGCATATGTCCATGAGCGTACAGAGTGTGTGTGTGTGTATGCTGGGAAGAAGAAGAGGGGTGGGGGGGTGGCCGCCTTGTTTGTAGCTTGTCAGCAATTGCCTGAGACATGCCTCCCCCTGCATGTGTGAAAGCTACTTGGCGTGAATGCCTGGACTGTACCAAGTGCAGTCGAAACGACAGGGGGGGACGGCGGCAAGGAAAACAGATCAGACCGGAGACAATAGACCCCTCAAGTGTTCCCCCCAAGTTGCTTTGATGTTGTCCTAGCGTCTAGATGCTGAAGGGGACCGAGGATTGCAGCGAAGAGAAGCCCTTTGTGTGTGTGTGTGTGTGTGTGTGTGTGTGTGTGTGTGCACTTTTTCTCCCTCCCGTCTACTTATTCTACTTCTTCGCCTTCTCCTCCAGGCCGGCGTGGACAAAGGGGAGGGGGACAAAAGCTCGGGGAGAAATAGCAGAGGAGACAAACGATGAAAACCCAAACGGTCCCGTTCACGTTTTTGTCTCGGCTCTGCGTGTGAGAGAGAAGGGGCCCGGAAAGAAAGGGAGCGAAGCGAGAGAAAGAGGAGGAGAAGCTGCAGTCTCGCAGCGGGCTGAAAGAGAGAGAGAGACAGAGAGAGAGAGAGAGAGAGACAGAGGGAGAAAGAGAGAGCGAGAGAAAGAGTGAGAGAGAGAGGGTGAGTAGGCTGTGTCTTTTTCTTTAATGCCAGCTCTCTCTTTTTTTCCTTTTCTTCCCCTTTTTTTTCTTTTGGGGATGGAGGGATGGGGGGGGGACTTTATGGGCGACTCGAGTTAAAGTGTGTGTGTGTGTGTTTACCTACTATTACACATCGGCTATGGGGATGTTATTCTTAGTTCATTAGAATATGTGTGTGTGTGTGTGTGATGGAAAGAGAGATAGAATGGAATGTGTCATTGGATAGTCTATTGACTCACTATGCCAACAGTACACTTATCCTTTTTCTTACATCAGGGCTACCTATGGTGTGTGTGTGTGTGTGTGTGTGTGTGTTTACATGTATGATGGATGATACTTTAAAGATATGAACCCAATGTGTATCTGTGCTGTTGCTTCTTTCTCCTCCTGTGTGGCAGATTTGTCGCTCTTGGCAGCAGGTGAACTGCAGTGATTGTGGCCGTGTGTGTGTGTGTGTGTGTGTGTGTGTGTGTGTGTGTGTGTGTGTTTTGGGGTGGGGGTGGTTCTATTCTGCCTGGGGGGCTCTCTGTCTGTACACAGCATGGCGTTTGCAGTTTGCTTTCACTCCACCAGCTGTTCTGAAAACCTGCAGTGGTTCCCTGTCTCTCTCACACACACACACACACACACACACACACACACATTCCGAGTGTCTGAAAGGTTCTCCCATCATCTCGTCATCCCTAGCTTGTCATTAGAGACACGACACACAGACACACATCGTCTCCAGTCCAACCCATTTCAATAAGACAGCTCAGGCAAGCTGGTGTATCTGATACAACGAGTACAAAGATAGAAAATATATTGTTCAATAGTCCAACATGTATACACATAGAAATATTACACACACGTGTAGAGGTGTAGCGCTGAAACTGAAGCCGTATGTTCAACCTGTCCAGCAGTTGTGCATTAGTGCCACACAGTTGTTTGCCATGTTCTGAGTTTGAGCTCTTTGCTCTTAGTCGTTCACTTTATCATGAATAAGACACTTTGTGCCAAACATATGTATCCAATTGTGTGTGGACACGGCGCCTGGTTTTAACCCGTGCGGTCACCCGTATGACTAAACGGCTCCAATCGGCATCAGAGGAAGAACGAAAATATCGGTTTTATTCTTAAAGATTGCATTCGAAAAATATTTCCTGGTTTGGAGTATCCTGAGAAATTCACTCCATCATCTCCCGGGAGCAATAATTTATATATCAGGTAAACCTGTGGCACCCCAGTAGTCATAGAAAACAATTCTGGGAATTTTCAATATGGGAAACTTTCCATTGAAATGAATGGGGAATAAACTGGGAATTAAAAAAATTGCAGGTCAGGATATAACAGTGAAAGTGTAGTGTAGTTAAAAAACGAATTTTGCAGGATAATCTTAGTTAAAACATCCAGATTTAATGCAATTTCCGTTGAAATTCATTAGTCACATGCACACAGCACACTTACTGCAGGGCTTCTGAGGCCACACCCCCTACATGCACTGTGCGTTCCTTCATAACATAAAGCGGATCATTTCTCGAATCCTGCGCACGAAATAACGTCAAAAAATGTCCATCTCGGATGTACATTACCAAATATCACACACATTAATGTTTAAAACTTCCTTCCCTGTGTGTGAGCTATAGTGCAAGAAAATTGTACTAACAATTAAATCAAATTTAAAAACGTATATAAAAAAAAAAAAATCTGTATTTCGTTCTAAATTTTGTTTGTCAGCTTAGGACCAAACTAAATGTTTATATTTATATATGTGTATAAATAAAATTGATAGAAATTTCCCAAAACTTCTAATTAATTCCCATAAATTCCTGTAAATTCCCATAAATTTCTGGTAAGTTTCCAAAAAATTCCAAATAGAAAGTTTCTGGAAATGTACCCAAAGTTTTTTCTGCCGCTTTACAACCCTAATAAGGACCACGAAGAATAAAATACAATGAGGATGAGGCAAATTGAAAGGTGTTTTTACTCAGTGGAATTAGGAAGCTAGAGTCGGAGCGGGTTAGGGGCCTTGCTCAAGGGCCCAAGAGTGGCAGCATGGCGATACCAGGACTTGATCTTCCGATCAGCAAGCCAGATCCTTAACCACTGATCTAAATCCTAATGTGATTTGAGGCGTTGAGCTTCAAAACAGCTACAGCAAACCTTAGCATTACTTAAAATATCAGAAAAGCTCGTGATGCTGATCGTTTTGACGCGGTGAAAAGTGTGTTGCAGTTCCATCACTAATGCATCGCACATTATTCGCTGAGCTTCTAACCCGAAACACTGGGCAGCAAAGAAGAGAGATATTTTAGATGTTTTTTACCCCACACAGATCCCACCGAGGTGACGTGAAGCTTTTAAGCGTATCTCCTGCATGACATTACACAACTCCAGCCTCCTTAATGGAATTTGAGCAGGGTCCCGAGTCGGTTACCTTTGACCTTGTGTCTGTACCAAAAAGATGTTTTTCGCTCCAAGCGTAGGCATTTCGGTGGAAGTGACTCAGATGTGATCTGTGCCCACACGAGTCTGAAGCTCCAATTAAAGCGATAGGCTTTTAAAAGTCTCGGCGATGCCGATGCATTAGACAGACCCTTTGCTTTGTAATGGTGGGGTTTGTTTACGAATGTCAAACATGAGTGCTTACTTGTTTACTTGTTTACTTTGGGGACAAGTTGTGGTCTGTCTAGGGTCTGGCAAAGACTCGTAGCGAAAGATGCTGGGACCAGCTGAATGGGAACGAGCCCTGGGCCAAAAAAATGCTGCCAATTTCAAATGCCACTTCGAGCAACATGAGATAAAAGGGACTTCTCTGGCATTCATGTGGTCCAATAAATACAAACCATAGAGTTAACTTGAGCTGTGATTTCCACGTGATTGTAATAATATGCTGGTATACAGTATCATTCAGAATGGAAAGTGTACTTTCACCACATAGTATACACACTCTATTAGGCTTTATATAAGATATAGTACTAATACTTCGAAGAGGATTTTGCTACTGAAGAGACTACTGAGAGGTTTAGGATGTCTAACAGCAGCAATCTATTCGTCCATGAAACACTACACACTACCGCGCACCGCCCTCGTGCGAAGTCTGCCCGTGATTAGTCTGAATTCCAGTGGTGTGACCCAAGACAGACAACTAACAAGGCTTCAGTAGCCTCATGACACACTCCCTCCCCTCCTTTCCTCCTCCTTCTAATCACAGTTTGAGACAAACAGAAGAAAATTAGAGACAGAGCGGGAGAGAAGTAAATAATGGAGGACGAGACGCCCCAGAGATCGGCTGGAGCAGGAAGGAGGAAGCGAGGGATTCTCAACGAACAGAAAAATGGAGAGATGTTCTTCCACGGAGAGGGCGGCCGAGGAAATAAATGCGTTTCTTCTTCACACTTGTCAAATATCCAATGCATAAATTATGGCCCATGTTACAGCAATGCTTAATAACCCACAGCAAACATAAAACGCATTTAGTTCGATGACAGTTTAGTTAATGCCAGGATACGCCGCCGCACCATCATAATTGTTTCATTATCTCGCCGAGGCATAGGCAGATCTTAGTCGGTAGGCAGAGATATTCAATCGGCCCAAATAATGAAGTAGGTGAGAGAGAGAAGAGCGTGAGAGACTCGGCATTCAAAAAACGCCGATCTGAAGCTTTTTCCCGAACAAGTCCGGCACATTCTCTGGGCTAATAACTTTTTGAATAGGTGAGGTGTTGTGTGTTCACCCATGTGCCGAGCTGATTGTAAATTCAGTTAAAGGTGCCTATCAAACCACAGCGGAGGGATGAAGGGAAAGATGGATGGATGGATGGATGGATGGATAGAGAGAGAGAGAGATGGAAGGCTGGAAGGGGGGGAAGGGGGAACGATGATGTCTTTGGTTTTTAAAGCACATTTGTATTCATGGCATGACAGAGGAGAAAGGGGGGAATGAGAGAAAGAGAGATGGAGTGAGAAAGACAGACAGAAATGCTTGATGAGGCGAGCTCAGGACTGTATGTCTAGCGAGGACGACAGACGTCCTCAGCGTAGACGCGACGCCGCGACGGAGGCGTCCGTTCAAGCACCGCTGCATCACAGTGTCATGATGTAAATAACAGTGTGGGGGGCATCGCTTGGACTCTCCTTTTCCGGAAAAAAATCATCAGTCGGAAACAGATTGCGCTTATTGTACACGCATCTCTGTCATAGCGACGAGCTCGCTGATATGAACTGAACGCGTGCGTGACTGGCGAATATACATCATGCGTCCGAAAGACAAACACAATTCATTAGCGTAGTGAGTGCTGGCACCCGTGAGCCATCTGTGTGGTAGTTTCCAGTTTCTCGGCATTCGTGTTTTCTTTTCGGACCTTCGAAAACAAAGCCAGGGATACAAAGCGGGGAAAACAATGACGTGAAGTTGTCCAATCTCCAAACATTTTGGAAACACACAGCGCCATGTGATATTGGTTTGTTAACTCTGGGCATCTGGATGACTGGATAGTATTGGCTGTAGATTCTCCTCCTTTTAAAGGCTTAATCCTGATTGGCTTTGCTGCGAGGTTCGGCTGAGACAACCGCCCGGGACTCGAACGTATTTGTGCTGTGATCAGACCGACGCTGTGTGTGATCTAAAGGGGGGAAAAAGAAAACGGGGGTGTAATTTGCTTTCTCTTTGAAGCCTCAGCCACAGTGTGTCACTCACACCCAGGCAGTAGGAGATGGAAGAACCTCTACTCTGCTTCTCTTAATCTTTCTTCTCTCTTTACCTCTTACAGTCTCAGCAGAAGACTAGTCAGGATGGGCTTGTTTCATGTTTTTTCTCTCTTCACCCGGCATGTCGTACACCTTCCTGTTGCCTCCTGTAAATCGCAGCTTTTTCCGCACTCCATCAGCGACCGAGGACGTTACCGCTTACTGATTTCACCAGAAGCCCCTCGTTGACGATTCTGTGTCTGTCTCTTTCTCATTCCCTTGTTCCGGTCCATTCCCTTTCTCCTCTCCCTGCGTTGATCATCGATGGGCTTAGCAGCGCCGCTGAACTGGAGACTCGGGGCCATCGATTGGCCTCGTAATCGGCATGGATTTCTGCTCAAAGTGGTGAAAAATTCGCCACCGCTTATGGCTAAGCAATTTCTAGAAGCTAGCTGAGGAGAAGGTGGGATGAAGAAATGAGTGGCGTGTACCAATAATTGATATTAAGATCGATGTGTGTAGTAACTCTGAGTACCCACATAACAATCAGTATTTGTCTTCGACTTCTTTTCTTCTGATGGAAGGTCGAGGGGAATAGATGAAGGATAGAGCACGGGAGGGGATAGACATCAGTTTAACTTAAATTATTAAGGCTGTGAAAGTGTCTTAAGGTCGCGAAAGGCACTTGAGGCACTCTCAAAACCAGCCATCATACCAGCAGAGGCAGAGGTTTATGGGTTTTCTGTGGGTTCTCCGGTTTCTGCCTACTATCTGAAAGACAGCTGGACTGGCTAGTCTGTTAATGAGTGTGAAAATGTGTGTCCATGTCATGGACAGGTGTCCCATCCAGGGCTCTGCGTTTCGGTGTGTTCCCGGGATGAGCTCTGGATCCACTGTTAAGAGAAAGAAGCTGCTGAAGATGAGCGAATGGTTTTACTTGCATTAAAACCAATTTCTCAGCTGGGAATTGACTTCTGCTTCTTTTGGAAGGTTGGAAAAACCCTTGCACCAAACCCTGAAGAAAGGTCCATGTACTGTGGTGTGAACGGTGTAACAACAGTGACTTAACGAAAGAAGGGATTTTGTCAAAGATCAGTCTGTACCTTCAGCCCCACATGCTCCACCTGCAGCTCACAAATCATCCGCTGTAGTTTGTACACTTCATGTGTATGCACTTGCAGCTGTTTGCAACATTGTAGAGCTTTTCTGGAGCAGCACAGGGCCACTGGATGGGAAAAATGTATCCACTACTACATTCATTATTAAATCGTTTTCATTTGAGAGAGTCGGTGAATAAATGCGGTTGGTCATTTGCGCTGTCCGAGTGGAAGGCTGTTATAATAATCTCCACTCCACAATTTTGAAATACTATTTGACTTTGCAATACTATTTTTCCAAAGGAGTCAGCGTTTAAGTAACGTTCACCTCAGCTTTTCAACGCATTATGAAGACATTTCTAGAGAAATCTTGTAGAACTCGATATTATCTTCCTGATCTTCCTTCTGCATTTCCGACAAAGCAGACTTCACTAGTTTGCAATCGAGATCTGCTAACTATTGTTAGGATTTGTCGATTGCTAGTTAAATATCGTTAAAGGAACACAATCCCGGAATGTGTTGAACGATTAAGAGCAGGTCTTGTACAGCTTGAGTAATACAGACTAGTCATGTGACAAGTATATTTGGCTTTGGCTTATCTCTCTTCCAGGTGGTTGTGCTTTTCGTATTTATCTTCGTTTTTTTCCCCTGTAACTCTTCCTAATTTCTTCCCCATCTGTCCCAGAGACGGTAGTGTGTGTTCAGATCCAATTTCTTCGAAAACAGACCTTATCCAGACTGTCTGAGTCGTTCTCATTAAGTCCAGGGGCTCATTACTTGAAGCCAGACATGCTAAACTGGGTGCTCTCTTGGTTCAAGTTATTGTTACTCCACCTGGAGCCGTTTTGGCTCCAGTCACTGCAGTTAGAACACCGTAGCCCAACTCAGGCTCTCAAGAATCCTGGTAAATTTGATTTCTACCACCTACCACATGTCACACACTGGCTTCGGAGTGAACACACCTGTTTCCCAGGTAGAAATCGGTTCATTAAGCAGCGGCGACGACTGAGACTTGGAGACGGCGTGCACTCTAAGACGGTCTCGCTGCCATCTTGGCTTCCGAGCGTACGGCTTACATGGCTGCCATCTTGGACCCCGTTTCCAAGCACCTGTGACGGTTGTGTTCCCACAACTCTGTGTGTTGCAAGCCTAATGGCCTCAGCATGAATCTCAGCACTGACAGCAACAGTGATTTCATTTGATGCAACCAATGGGTTGCTGTTACACTTGAAGAAAGAGAGAGGCGAAGCAGGGGGAGGGGAAGAGAGAGAGAGAGAGAGACACACACACACAAAGACGTGGGATAGAGAGAATCATTTGGAGCTAGATAAAGAGAGAGAGAGAGAGAGAGAGAGAGAGAGAGAGAGAAAGATTCGAGGAAACATAGCAACACACATAAAGAGCCGAGTGATCCAAGATGCGCGAGTGACACTGAGCCGCGGCACAAGTGAAAACGGAGAGATCACTTATCTTCTAAGTGGATCACCTGCCTGGATTGGTGAAGAAGTAGAGTGTTGTTGCCATGGCATTGCTGGTTGCATGCTTCTGTGTCTGGTGTGTAATCATCATTGATGCTCGCACTCCCCCTCCCCTCTTCCACACCTCCCTTACCCTGAGCTCTCCTGCTCTCCTCCTCCTTTCCCGGACGCTTTAGTCTTCTCAGATCTGGGCTGTTCTTCAGCCAGTACTTCATTACAACAACAAATTCTTCCCCTCACTTCATAATAATCAGGCAATTAATGTATAGAGAGGACGCACTCGAGAAGAAAGAGGACGTTTCCGCTCAGAGGCGGTGTGCATAATTAATTTTCACTTGGACAGGAGCTTCTTCTCGGTTAATTTCCACCCGCAATCTTTTGCTCAACCTTAACCATCAATCACCTGGTAACCAACCTTTAGAGTAGGGTTTACATAATGAACAACGCATCCGCTGTATTAGCCTGTGTGTGTGTGTGTGTGTGTGTGTGTGTGTGTGTGTGTGTGTGTGTGTGTGTGTGTGTGTCAGGTTTTATACCCGGTGGCATATTGTGTGGCAGAGGGCTAAATATGAGATATATATATATATATATATATATATATATATATATATATATATATATATATATATATATATATATATATAATATAATCTCTATGGTAGTGCTTCTGGTGTATTATATTATAACAGTAATTATATATTATTTACTGTGGAAACAGTGACCCTTAATGTATTTGTCACGTCGCCGATATCACAGCGCAAAGAGATTCGTCTCCTTCCAAACCATAACACTCCCTCCTTCTCCTCCAAACGTCATCTCCATCTTCCCAGCATTCACTCTTCTAAAGTACCCAGTAAATATAATGTTTTCCTCTTTTAGATGTTCAGGCACCATTATTAAATGCTAAATACTAAATAATATTAGTGCATATTGGTTGTATTTTTGTATTAATATTCGGGTTCATTCAGGATGAATATATGGTGTGTATATATAAATAAATATAAATAAATATATTTGGGGTCATTTTCGGAACTTTATATATTAGGGTATATTGGGCAACATTTTGACCTCAAAGTTGACGTGTTAGAAGCAGGAAAAATGGGCAAGCGTAAGGATTTAAGTTTTACACGGGCCACATTGTGATGGTTAGACGACTGGGTCAGAGCATCTCCAAAACATCAGCTCTTGTGAGATGTGGTCAGTATCTATTAAAAGTGCTCCATGGAAGGAACAGAGGCTCACTGATGCACGTGGGGAGCGAAGGCTGGACCGTGTGGTCCGAACCAACAAACGAGCTCCTGTAGCTCAAACTGCTAAAGAAGTTCATGCTGTGTATGATCTACAGCGGTGTTCCTCAAAATTTTTTGCCACAGTTTAATGTCAGACAATATGTTCACGGACCGGCCTTTAAGGTGTGGCGGATAAATACAACACAATAAAATGATACTAGCGCCATTCAAACTGGTATTTTCTAAATATAATAATAAACGTGAATCCACTGTGGTGTTTTTTGTTCATTTTGTTCGCTTGGGGGTTTGAATTTAGCGGTAATGTATTATGTGTTAGCGGCCAGAGCAGCCCCTTTAAGATGGTAGCAGATGTTGGTAAGACATGTGACCGAGGCATCATGACATGCATCAAGAGGGAGTCATAGACAGATGTGGTGGAGAGAATCGGGCCATTTTCAAAAATAAAACATTGTTCAGAATCAGATAATAAATAAAACGGAAATAATGTAAGATATGTATTCTTTCTGTGCGGCCTAGTACTAATTGACCCACGGACCAGTGCCAGTCCATGACCCGGGGGTAGGGGACCACTGATCTACAGATCAGGACTGTTTTGGCAGCAAAAGGGAGACCAACACAATATTAGGCAGGTGGTTGTAAGGTTATGCCTGATCGATGTATATATGTTCAGCTGAAGTTGTATAATTGAAACATTGCAGAGAAAGTTTAATGAAATGACAATGATTATGGTTGGTTGGTTGATTTATGGCTGGTTTGGTATGATTTTGTACTTTAATGTAAAACATTTATCATCCGCCTCAATATTTAAATTCTAAGTTAGTTCGCAGTAAACCTTTTGTTTTTTTTCTACACCTTACAGAAACTGTCGAACTTCTAGCTTGGGTACGAAGCACATATGGCTGAAAACTACAGGTGTCCCAATACTTTTGATTATATAATGCAGTCTAGAAAATCTCTGAATGCTCTGATGAAATCCTCTGTTCTGAGAGATAATGTTCTTCATTAGCTTCACAACAGTAGTCTACATAGATTCTCCAGACTAAGCTTACACCAGAATCCTTCAGAGCATAGTTTGTGGCTAGCTGGCTATATAGCGTTAAACTGTCAGATGAATTCCTCAGACTGTAGATGTGCTGTACATTCAGATACTGATAAGAAGGAAATCTGAGTTATATGAGATACATGGCGGAAAAATGAAGCAAATAGAATTAAGTGTAAATAATTGCTGCTAATCTATTTGACAACTGTAGTGTACATGGTCAAGGGGAGCCATAATTTGTTTACTGATTGGTGCCAAAATATTCAAATATTACCAAATAGCATTCATTCGATGACTCGAAGGAGTCAAAATTATATTGCAATATAATATCAGAAATGCTGATTGACTAAAGAACTGCAGCTCTGCTTCGCTGGGTTCTGCCGTTTGGCCATCTCTGTGCTTCTGCGTTTTTTTTTTTTTTTAGCTGCCGCACGTTGCCTCTGGTGCTTCACGTCTCGGGTGACAGAAATCCAATTTCAGTGCGTCTTCGGGAACGAATCTCTTAGGCTGATGAGAGCTATTGGGCACATTGGGGATGCAGTTTCCATCTCCTTATTCTCCCATTGCTCTCGGGGACTTGGATCCTTCTAGCAAACAGGTACAGCAATGCAGGTGTTGCTGCCAGGGGTCAGGACTGGGTTTTGTTCAGAAATAGTTAAGAATAGGGAGGTGTGGCCATTAATTGAGGTCTGTTAAAGGAAATGGACATAAGGTGGCATCAAGCCAGTCTGGTCCATGTCTGCAGCACTTCCTGTCATTGTCCATATGAAAGTAAGGAATGCCTGTCTGGACAGTATGAGCCGGATGCTCTGTGTTTCTTGCAGACGTGATGCAGAGGGGATTTATTTGAATGTTTTGTTGTGGAAATATGGAGTTGGGAGAAACTCGAAAGAAACATCTGCACTGGCTTTTTTTTGTTGTTGTTTGTTTTTTTGCGTTCAACATGTTTATGAAAGGATTCTATTTAAAACAGATGGCAGAGATTAAAATTTTCATATAGAAAAATGTCAGGTGTTTTATTGTGGATGTTTCTCAATATGGCGAAACCCATGGAAGTTTGTGGCTTGTTTTGAATTCCGCTCCTACACTCCGTAAATAACAGCAAACACTTCCTCAACCCCCTCAACATCTCCTCTCGAGGTGGTTTTTCTCAGCTACCTGTATATTCCCTTTTGTCAAATCAATATGGTGAACTTTGGCTTAAGTTGTAATCTAGACACAGTATGTGGTTTAACATACACTATATAGACACATGTATTGGGACACCTGACATTTCCAGCCATGTGTGGTTCTTCTTCAGACTGTTACCACAAAGTTGGAGGCACACAACAGTACTGAACACCTTTGGAATGAATTAGAACACTGACTGCACCCCAGATTTCCTCTCCTCCTCACATACATCAGAACCTGATTTTACCCACACCCTTGTTGCTGAATGAGCACAAATCTCCACAAGCACACTCCAGAATCTAGTGGAACATCTTCTCAGAAGAGTGGAGGTTATTCTAACAGCAAATTGGGACTAAATGTGTCCAGAAACTGATTGGATGAAATGTTGAATCTATATACATTTTGGATAATTATTGTCATATTTGGTTAAATCTAATCTAAGTTTGAACATTAAAACATTTTAATGGTGGCTTTTTCCGCTTGTCCGCTGGCTGCTTTGTTATTGCGTTGTTGTTGTTGTTGTACTGCAATTTCAAACCATATTGTTGTATAAATGTTCAAAGTTCACTATAGTAAGTAATTAAAACAAATGTAGTTAGTGTATGTATACAGTGTGTGTGTGTGTGTGTGTGTGTGTGTGTGTGTGTGTGTGTGTGTATTAGTATGTATGAAAAAATAATTTTGAATCACTGAACATTTGTTTCACTGATGCGCCAAGTCTCAAATCGATCACCAAAATCCGCCATGCTGCACACATCCGGCAATTAAAACCGTCCGTGTGGAAACACAGCAAAAGTTCTGTTTTGGTGTCCTGATGATTTACTTATTAGAACATTACCTATTTTATAATACTATAATTTACTGTGAAACATTTATAAGAATATTTTGTCTTCATGCTCTATGTTGAATATGTTTTCACTAATAATAAACATTTGCATAAAGCATCCATATTTGTCCATGCCCATGTATTAAAAACTTCAAAAAGTGTTTATTTAAGGTACATTAGAACAGATCAAAATGTGCGATTAAGTTACTATCAATAACGAGTTAACTCATGACAATCATGCGATTAATCATGATGAAATATTTAAATCGATTGATAGCCCTGATATATATATATATATATATATATATATATATATATATATATATATATATATATATGTGTGTGTGTGTGTGTGTGTGTGTGTGTATATATATATATAAACTAGTTCCACTGCATGCTGTGTGTTCCAAGATTCAGCTCCAGTTCCAAGAATCATCTCAACACACACACATACCGACACAAACCACTGATTAGTCACAGTTGTGTTGAACTGATACAGAGAGTTTTATGATTATTTATTTATATGTTTCTATAATTTTGCCGCTGTGCTAAATTAATAGAGGAGCTCGCTTTCCATTTCACCAGTATTTCAGATAATTCTGCCTTGCTCCCTTACGTTCCTGTATGCACAGAGCGACACAATGAATTTGATACATGCAGGATCTTAGAAATTTGATTCTGAAAGAGTGTGTGTGTGTGTGTGTGTGTGTGTGTGTGTGTGTGTGTGAGAGAGAGAGAGAGAGAGAGAGACAGACAGACAGACAGACAGAAGAAGAGAGAAAGAGAGAGAGGGGTGAATGGAAAAAATGGAAACATGCATCATGAAATTTGATGGTGGTGTTTCAGAGTTTGGGTGGCATGTATGTGGAGAGAGAGAGAGAGAGAGAGAGAGAGAAACAGGAAGAGGAAGAGAGAAAGGACATTGTATAAGGACACTACAGAGGTGACAGAGAAAATTATGCTACTTCTCTTTCCCTTCCCACTATCTTGCATCCTGTCATTCACCCTCTCTCTCTCTCTCTCTCTCTCTCTCTCTCTCCTCTCCTCTCCTGCAGCAGTGGTCATGTTCAGATGACAGAGGGGTAGGTGACTCATCAGGGAGCTGCTCACATCTACAGATGAAGCATTGGGGGAGTGAGACAGAAAGAAAGAGAGAGAGAGAGAGAGAGAGAGAGAGACAGACAGACAGTGATGAATTCAGATCCGTCTTGCTTGACTGCTGCTGTTTATTGGTACACAGAAGCCTCTGGAAAGACACTAATGACTCCTCCCCCATGAATCAGAGACTGAGTGTGTTAGTGTGTGTACGCCTGTGTATGTGTGTGTTGTAGTTATGGTGTGAAAGCACCTTCTGATTTTCACTACACCCATCCAGGAACTGGGTATACAGCAAGTGTCACCTAGCTTCGTTGCCAGTCTGTATTATTTATTTAGTGTATATATATGTGTGTGTGTGTGTGTGTGTGTGTGTGTGTGTTAATTTGTGTTCTCATGTACTGACGATGAGGACCAGATGATTTGTTGGATTCTCTTTCGAATGTACTCTTTACACTTTAAAATTTAGCGCAGTATGAATATTCTATTATTACACAGCGCCCAGTCACACTTCCGCATGTTGTAATTTGTAGACTGATGAATTATTTCTTACTCATGACCCCTTAAATGTTTATAGAAAAATATAGAATGAACATATTCCCATAGTCGGCTGTTTCATTTCCAAAAAAAGGAAAATTTGGAGGTAAATTTTTTCGAAATCCTCTCGCCAACACTCAAATAAATGATTAAATGATTTAGAAAAAATATAATAGGATTTATTTTTAAATACAAAACTGTATATGGTGAAGATTATTATGGTGAAGGTAAGGATTTGATTTTTCTCACAAAACAACAGTGCTGAGGAATTTGTAGCAAAAAGCAAATATGAAGGACTGTCTTGTCGCATTGTAATTCGAGCCATGGGTCACCCACGGTTATGCAGACCCCTTTGTAAGAAGCGGTATCGATAAAGTGTGTGAGGGTCTCGATCTTGGGAAAAGATTCGACTGTCGTGGACTCTGTAAGAGCCGTACCGCTTTAAAGACAGATCACTGAAAACAGATAAATACTGAGAAAAGATGCTGGAATCATCTTCCCTCTATCCGACGTACTTTAGGACGAGGAGACAGGGAGCCTGGTCTCCCATAGCAACATGTGTATATGTGTGTGGTGGCTGAACTATTATAGTCAGGCATTTGTGAAAGCCACCCCGTCTCCAGAGCTAACGTTCACTGTGGGGTCCTTTTATAACACAAGCCATGTTCAACCAGCAACACCTGTGACCTGAGCTGAATAACTGAAGAACGATCATTTTGTGAGCTACACAGTCACACGGTTGGTTCGCCATTCAAATGTACGTTGAACACCTGAACTCAAGAGTCGGATGTAACATCCCAATCCACATTTAGTGCACATTTGCTGTTAGTTTCCACACGACGGTTCAAGATGTTCCACAGGATTTTGGAGTGCGCTTGTGGAGATTTGTGCTATTAGTCAGGCACCGATGTAAAGTGAAAATGTTGAATGTTGGGTCCGAAGATGTTCAGGGTTGGGCTCAGAGATCTGTAGTGCTGGAACAGGTTTAAGTCTCCTGATTCGAATGAAAGGAAAATTGAATGCTATCATATGGAAGACATCCGATATAATTGTGCGCCTCCAACAGTTGGGGAGGAACATACAGCTGGAAGAGTTGGGCGTCTCAGCACTTTTGTGCATGTGATGTATACTAAATTGGCAAAAGTTTGCGGACACCTGGTATGTATGGTATGAGCTTTTTGAGCATCGCATTCCACATTTAGTCCCAATTTGCTCTTAGAATTCCCCTTCACTCTTCTATGAAGATGTTCCACTAGATTTTGGAGTGTTCTTGAGGAGATTTGTGTTCATCAAACACAAGGCTAGTAAAGGCAGGTACTGATGTAGGTGAGGTGAGGAGACCTGGGGTGCAGTCAGCATTCACATTCATCCTAAAGATGTTCAGTAGGGATGATGTTGGAGCTCTATAGCAGGCCACTCAAGATCTTCCTCTCCAAAGCATGTAAACCAGATCTTCATGGAGCTCACTTTGTGGAAAAAAATATTGCCATGCTGGAACAGGTTTGGGTTTCCAAGTTCGAGTGAACGCACATTTTTTATTATACCACATCCAAAGATATAATTGTGCACTCCAGCTTTGTGGTAACAGTTTGAAGAAGAACCACATATGACAGGAAAGGTCAGGTGTCCCAATACTTTTGTTCATACAGTGTATGCATATTTCCCGTGAAAACATGGACGTGAATGTATAATGACGTGCCGAAATGGACAGTAATTACACTAGAAAGGTATACTTGATTCCTTTTCTACGTTACAACTTTGAATACTATTGAAACGAAAGAGAAGGTTTGGTACTTTTTTAATGTTAAAGACGAGGGTGACAAACAATTGTCGGGTCAAAGTTGTGTCTGTACGCTAATCTGAACCCAAATTTTCTTCATGCTCAGGTGTATATAAAGTGCAAAGCATGTTCTTGCCACAGCTCATCCACACATACTGACGCCCACAAAAGTTAACAAAAGTTAATGAGATTTATCAATAAAAATATAATTATTCATCATAAAATGAAGTTTAATGTTAATACAGTACTGTACCGTGTGTATATATATATATATATATATATATATATATATATATATATATATATATATATATATATAGCTCTATAGCTATAGCTATATATATATATATATATATATATATAGCTATATAGCTTTTTTGGGGTGGCGTTTGTTTATCACGGTTTTCCGTTTATCGAGGGCGGTTTATGGAACGTAACCACTGCGATAAACGGGGGATTCCTGTCATATCCAAGGACGTGCAACTGATTTGATATTGAAGTTGATCAATTTAAGGTTTATTCTTGTTCTTGTATGGAAATCCGTTTTTATCCAGCTCTTTGTGGGTCTGTTTAGCTACAGGAAAAAAAAAAAAAAAAAGGTTAATAGCAATAACATCAAAATATATAGAAGGACAAATGCTACAATAAATCCGAGCAACCGTAAAAACAATCCGCATATTAACCAAATAGTTAAAGTTAGCTGCCCAAACTCGTGATACAAGTCTCTACACCAACGTTTGCCATTTTGTTACTTCCATCTTCCATCTAAAAGAGTGATGGCAGATGACGTCTGTTGGTTTTAAATGGAGCGGGTATTTTCCCGCTCAGTTCCCCTCAGAACAAACTCTGCTTGTAGGTGCAGTTACCTCAGAATTAGCTGAAATTCCTTTATTTTTTCCCGTCAAATCTTCGCAGAGGTGCTATGAAAGGATCGTTTCTACGAGGATCGTGCCATTCGGGTTATATGGAGGGGGCTCGATGTAGGATTTCACATAGAACTACCGGGTTTCTCCCAATAAGTTAATATACAGGCTGTTATGATAATAATGCTGTAATTAAACCATGAAAAGAAAAAGCTCTAAATAAATGTTATTAACATGCACAAATAAATGCAACCCTCCACCCCCCAGTGACAGATTTAAGTTTCCATGATCCGTGACCTACACAACAGCATCTTGGGGGTAGGGATTAACATATTTAGCAATCTTGAGGAGATTCTGTAAAGGTATACTCTCTTCTGATTTAATAGTGTAAATTAAATTGTGTTTCTCAGCGCTATTTAGGCGATTTCGCCGATTCAGTTTAATTTGCCGACAGCGAAATGCAAATCTGTTCTTTTCTTTTTATTATTATTTTTTTTTTAGGTTTATTGATCCAAAATGTTTTTATACATTTTCTTCTGAATCTATGTGAAGTTCTGTACATTCTGGCTTTCAAATATGTAGACACCCCTAATGGTCAGTTACTTCAATCCAGTCAATTGTGACATCACAGCTTATTTGAAAAGCGTATTTTATTCGATTCGATTAATGTATTAATAACCGCCGTACTCTTTCGCCAAGACAGCGGGGGGAAAGCGAACATTGAGAAACTGAGTCGATGCTAATCTTTGTCAATTAGCATCAGTTAACAGTCTGAGGTAAAAAGTTTGACACGTGGACGCAAACGTTTTAGTGTACACATAGTCTTTATAAGTACAGATGATCAGATTGCGGAAAGCAGTATGAACCGGAGATATTCGCGTTTTATACCGTACTCATGGACAGAGTTATATTTTTACAGCAGTTTGGTTGGAATTGAATCATAAAATAATACATCTTTTGCCTCAGTGATGAAGATGCTCCTAAATCTCCTTTTTGAACTTTAAAGGGACCATAATATTTCTCCATGAAGAGCGTCGAGCAGTGTTTCAGTGGCGATTCATAGCATGAGATTTCGGGGTTAAGTCAAACGTATGTAGAGATCAGTGGTGCTCGGCTTAATGTTTTTCCCGCTCAACACGATTTCATATGGAAAATGCACTCGGGTGTAAGGTCAGGATCGAGTGTGGCCGAGACACGTCTCTGTTCTATTCAAACACTTTGTGTCCTTCCTTATCTGATTCCTGAATATGTTTAATTATGTACAGGAGGGAAAGATCATTCCACTACAGGATGTTCTTAAGTATTAACTGACCATATCCTGCCAATTAACTGTTAGAAACACACACACACACACACACACACACACACACACACACACACACACACACACAGGCGACAGATATGTATACACTGTCTGTCTGTTGCTTGTGTGTGTATATGGGTTTGTTGATGTATGACTTATTAGTATCATACATCTCAGTTTGTCCCAGTGGCCAGTGGCACAGCGTGTGTGTGTGTGTGTGTGTGTGTGTGTGTGTGTGTGTGTGCATGCACTCTCTCAAGCATAACAGTAAATGCTTATGCTCAGCCTAGCACATCACACCAGCATCTGCGCAGCTGTGCTGGTGACTGCTCCACTGAGATGCAACACACACACACACACACACACACACACACACACACACACACACACACTTAGAATATTGGCAGGTGGCATTTTCCTGATATGACTTGATACACCAAAGAATTTGAGATACATTTTTCTTTTTTGGAAACCCCCAAAACTCAATACATTTTCTTTCTATTAATTTTGGAATGAATAGGAATAATAAGAGCGATAGAATCTCACTGTATTCATTTGAAATGTATACATTTAGACAACAGCTATTTTGGGATTTTAATATTGGGGAAAAAAAAAACCCAAAAAAAAGGTTGTTAGATTATTTAGCCGCAGCCACGTGCCTCATTGTGTTACTTATCAATTACACCCGGTTGGACGTCAAACCACAAACTCATATATTGTTAAATTGAAGTTGAACCATTATTGCTATTTTATGCTCATTTTCGAGAATGGCAAATCTGTCTCCGTGTGCTGAACGACGTCACCACGAGTACGAGCGTATCCAAACAACGACGAAAAAACCTTCACACCATCCTCTCTCTTCTTCATAGAAAGTGAACAGGAGGTAGGATGTAAACCAGTAGCTCTCGTTCCTGCAACTGCAATACGAATAAAAAGTTACAGCCTCTAACAGAGGATGAGAACTGAGCACATATTCATGACACAAAACTAATAGGTTTAATGCGAATATATACACGCCAGTGGTGGACCAAGTACACAAACCATGTAGTCGGTAAAATATCACTTAAGTAAAAATAAAAGTGTCCCTTTAAACTTTCATTTGAGTAAAAGTACAAAAGGTTTTGCTTACAAATTAACTTAAGTATCCAAAGTACTATGATTTATTATGTAGAATGATCATTTTTGTTACAAGACTATTTGCTTAATCAACTGAGTTTATGTGAAAAGACTCGAATGTTACTCTCAGCACACCGATCTATTAATAGAATGATATTAATGAGTCAAACTGACTTGATATTAAAATGATCATAAACCCAAAATCACCTTTTTAAATACTTTAAAAGAATTACACAAACATGGGCGTTGTGGCAAGTTACAGTCAGGAGTTTCTTCCATCATTTATTTCTCTCAAAATGTTCTGCTTGCTGTTGAACTGATGCTGAAATGTATGTTAGTGTAAGTAAACACCACCAAGCGCCAATCAAAACATGTCTAAAACAGATCCCTCGACCCTGATTGGTGGATTGCTGTGTGTTTGACCAGTTAAGTTCTTATTCGTTCATAAATAAAAAGAACGACTGATTTCGCAAAATGTATTAAAAATTCTGATATTTGTCTTTGAAATGTAGTGAAGTGAAAGTAAAAGTCTCCCCAAATAAAAAGACTTTAGTAAAGTACAGATACGTGAAAAACCTACTTAACTACAGTAACGAATTACATTTACTTGGTTACTGTGCACCACTGCTACACATCATACACTTTAATAGGAACATCTGCACATTCAGGCAATGATCTATTCAGCCAAATCACGGTAAAGAACATCAGTTGATCTCCAGACTTTAATTTCGCATGGTTGGTAGTAGATGGGATGGGTTTGTATTTTAGAAACTACTGATCTTCTGGTTATTTCACATCCAACAGTTTCTAGACTTTACACAAAATGACTGAGAGTTAGTGGAAATGATCAAAATATTCACTCTTTACAACTGCGGTAAGCAGAAAAGCATCTCAGCATGCACTAAACATCCAAACTCGAGGCAACAACAGCGGAAAATCACATTAACTTCCACTCCTGTTTGCCAAGACAAGAATCTGAGGTGATTGTGATTACTTTTTTTTTCAGTCTTCAACTGTCCAGGTTTGGTGAATCTTTAGGATACGGTGCATGAATGCAGTGAATGCGGTGTATCCGCTTTAATTGAAAAGATTATTATAGGGTTCCTCTTGCGTTCCGTTTCATATTTAATCCACCATGACACACTTTTATTCATGTGTTGGCATTTCTAAATTGAACCAGTTCCTACATTGTAATAGGGCCGTGCCAATATAAAAACATTACAGCGTTCATATTTTCACTGCACTCTTACATCTCAACTCCCACCACTGATTATGTAATAGTTTGGAGTTTTTAAAAGGTCCACTGAAGTAGAATTGGCTCCACTTATGTCTTGAAAAAAATAAAAAAGTACTCTCCTGGATCTACCAGTCTAGACCATGCTGACATTTAAACACATGTACGTTGAGTACCAACTGGGACACTTCCAATTACAAACAAGGTCACGAGCTACCTTCTTGATAGTGTGCCATCCCTAATAGCATGAACGTGGGTGGGTTTGTTTGTTTGTTAGAAACCTGTAAGTGGGTTTCGGAGTTACAGAGGCGGAGAGCGATGCACGAACACTGATGCCATGTATACAGTGCACAGACGGGCTTTAATGGGGGAACGTCTGTGTGTATTTCCCAGAGGCTGAGTTATGTGTGTATGTAGGAGTGTTTGTTCTTGTTCTCCGGACTAGTAGCATAGTAAAACATCACAGACAGGAGCTCTGGAGAATGAATACGAATTCATCAGTCAGATCAGATTTCTTTTTATTTATTTTGGTTGCAACGTCATAAAGGAAACTTTCCGCTCCTCTTCATTCTCACCACCATTTAGGGAACTTCACTATTCAGACAAAAGTTTGTGGACACCCAACCATAAGATTCGTATGCGCTTTCTCCATTTAGTTCCCATTCGCTTTTATAATAACCTCGACTCTTCTGGGAAGATGCTCCTCAAGATCCTGAAGTGTGTTTGAAGACATTTTGATCACTCAGCCACAAAGGCATTAACAAAGGCAGGTACTAATGGAGGTGAGGAAGTCTAGGGTGCAGTCAGCGTTCCAATTCATTCCAATGGTTTTCAATAGGGTTGAGGTCAGAGCTCTACAGCAGGTCACTCACGATCTTCCTCTCCATATCTTCATTGATCTGGCTTTGTTCACAGGGGCATTGTCATCCTGAAACAGGTTTGGGCCTCCAAAAGACATTCTCTACAGTTGTATGTCTCCAGAACTCCATACTTTTGTCCATATAGTGTATGGGGCACTTTATGGTGGATTACTGTTAATAAAGGTGTTAAATGGATTTCATGATTAGAAAAAAGGTATTGATTGAGATTCTCTGACAAGCTTGTTGGCTGCAATACAAATAAGAGGTTTATATCCATGTTAGTCTTCTAGCATGTTAGTGTTTCTGTAGTTACTAACGGTTAACTCTCAGGGACTTGTATATGCACCACAAACAACAAATATTTTTATTTATTTTTATTTATCTGTCTATAAGCCGCAGTCTGTCTACACTAATGTACTTTACACAGGCTTTAATGAAAGACACGTTACACACGTTGTAACGGGTGAAATATGTTGCGCTTCCTCTAGGAGCATAGCGGTATTTTGGGAATAGCCTGGGACTGCATTTTTTCCGGTATTACTGCGTGTGTGCAAGACCGAGGAATATGTCCTTATTATTTTATGATGCTCATTTCTAAGTTTCTTTGACTAAACCTTAATGCTGTTGCCAAGAAAAATAAAAAAGCATGAGTTTTGGAAACCTGTCTGTGCTTATATGATTTCTGTTGCAACTGGAGTTAGCGAGCTCTCCCTTCACCCAGACTCAACGCGCTACAACGGCTTGTATCTAAACAGTAGCCTACCAAGAAAGTCATTGTTCACTGTCTTCCTCCTTCCTTTCACAACTATTTCTCTCGGGAGTTTATCTTTTGGCATCGTCGCGTGTTTAAAAATCACCACCGGTGGAAGTTTTTCTCCCGATGCCGTGCAGCTCAGAACACAGGTGAGGTGCGTTTTTTTGTTTCCGTTCAGAAATTTCATTGGTCTAATGTTATGGGGTTCAGTTTTTTGGCTTGAAGTTTGTGAAACCAGGAAAAACTCAGGAAAAATTCATAAATTAGCCGCTTCGTTGTTTAAGCCGCGGTGTTCAAAACGTGGGAAGTAAGTAGCGGCTTATAGTCCGAAAAATACGGTAACTGAAAAAAATCACAATTGTTACGATCAGCAAAAATACTTACTTTTCCAGACACAGGAAAAAGATTTCTGATGATGCAAGACTTTGCAGTTTTCATTTCTTCAGCAACAAGCTCTGTTTTTTTTTTTCTGTCTTCAAGAGAACATGAGAGAACAACTGTTTATAGCTGATAAGGCATACCCAGTCACAAATAGGGTGGGTAACTAAATAAATTCATTTATGGCAAATTGCTGTGGTATAAGAGGAAACGCATTTCTAAATGAATCGGCTTCATGGTGCGAAGTATCTTACAACCTTGCTGTTATAAACTCTTCTTGGACAGCATGCCGTATTGTCTTCAATTCCTTGCATACTAAAATATCAGTTTTAATTTAGAACGGTAAACACAAGTGTGCACACGTTGTTCTTTTTGCCGTTTATCTAACCAGCATTGCTGTTAATTATTGGCAGTGCAAAAGTGTACTGATGGCAAGTTTCCTCAGATGTGTTGGTAAAACTACTTCTAAAAAGACTATTTTGTAATTACACTAAACATGGAGTGTAAAATAAATGTCCACTGTTTCTATCATATTGGAAATGTTCCAACATTCAATCATAAAACCCGAGTGAGCTATAAAGGCAGACTTTCTTTTTATCTAACAGGAAATACAGATATATATTTTAATATATAGATCATTTGATATCATTTTTTAAAAAATTTTTTACTCTAAAAATGCCCAAACCTAAACAAAGAAGTTAAAGAGTGTAGTGTAGCTGGAACAGATCTCCACTGTTCTTCCGAGGGGAGTAATCTGGCACTGTTTGCCGTATAAGTGAATTGAGATGGAGATTTTTCATTATGTTTTAATTTATTCGGTTAATTCCAGCTTTGAGGATTCCTCGTCGTTCGCCATTAACACGTATACGATACGGGCGATTAAAGTTCATTTTGTAATGTGATAACGTAATGCCTCAAGACTCCACTTAGTCGAATCGGCCTTCTCCTTCCTACTCACTCCCACACAAACATTCTTTCTCCTTTCCGCCATCTACTTTTTTTTCCTGTATATTTTCCCTTTACTAACGTACCACACGTATAATACACACACTGGCCACGCCACCCACACAACATAACTTCAAAATACACCCATTTTTTGTTTCACTCATACATACGCACACACACATAGAGGGGTCTGGCTAAATAAAGGAAGACAAAGCGTTTTTTGAGAGCGTCTCAGCACAGGACAGCGCTGCGATCAATAGCGTTTCCACTGTAGCCGAACAGCTCTCAGCACCCACTCAGTATTGGAGCGTCAGCACCTCACGTCAAAGAACACCCTTCCCGCTTCTTCTCCTCCTCCTCCCCCTCCCAACGCTCCGGTTCAGATCAAGCCGAAAGGGCCATCATTTGTCAGCTCTTGTCACTTGCTGTCTCACCTTCCATAGGTTTTGATGTTGACCCCTGTGATTACATTGCACCCTTTAGAAAGGGTAGAGAAATCTGCGCTGACTTCAGCGATCAGGCTCCATAAGTAGTGTTCAGTACAAAAAAAGCACCGATTGGTGAGCGACCCACATCTCACCTGAACAGTTCATCGTGCGAGCGCACATCATTCATTCAAAACACTGCTGTTTAGAATTGATGGCTGTTCAGGCACGTGTCGATCGTGCTAATCCGGGCAGGGTCCTCGTCTTGCACACCGATTCTTCCTGATTAAAATGGAGGCTGTAATTGTAGCATGGTGTATTCATTTAAAACAGAAGACACAAATATGTATTAGCATTTATATCTTTTCTTTTTTTTTTTTTTTTTTACATGTACCTATATACACACATGTTCATTTATTATAAGCTACTATATTAACCAAATGAATACACACACACACACACACACACACACACATATATATATATATATAAAGTAAATAATCCTCTCTAAGCATGAATAACAGTTTTACACACCCCTAAAATATTGGACAATTCATTTCATCAGATGCCTTCTTCACTCACGGGAGATTTCTTTCTGATTCAGTTCATCCCAGAGCAGTTCAATAGGATTTAGGTGCAGTGACTGGGCAGGTCATTCCATGATAAATAACACTCCAGCTGACTGTTTGCTCTCTGAATAACACTTACAGAGCTCTGATGTATGCTTTGGGTCATTGTCTTGTTGTATGCTGGTTAGCTGAAGTCCAGATTGAATTGGATGTTGTTGAAGTATGGAATGGTAGCCATGTAGCACAACTCCAAACCATTACACTTCCACCTCCATGTCTGACATCTTCTCTCCTGTTCTCTCCTGTTCCCTGTCTTACATTAGATCCAAAACTGTCACATTTGGACTCCTCTGTCCACAGAACATTCTTCCAGTAATTTGCATAACTTGCAATTGTTTACCTAGTTATTTGCATATAAACAAAAGGAACATGTCTCCAAAACCATAAAAGACTATTTCTTTCCAAACATGTTTATATATATATATATATATATATATATATATATATATATATATATATATATATATATATATAATGTTTGTGTTCTAAATGTAACTTAAATTAATACTTTTGTGAAACCAAACTCAATGTAGAGCATGAAAACAAAAATTCTTGTAAAAGCTTTAAAGTAATTGTGGTGTTTAAAATTATGGAAATCATCAGGACACCAAATGGAACTTTTGCTGTGTTTCCACACGGACGGTATTAATTGCCGGATGTGTGCATCATGGTGTGTGTGTGTGTGTGTGTGTGTGTGTCAGATCATTGAAACTTACTTATAATGGAAGCTTGAAGGCAACTGCCTAATGTTACACAACTGCTATACAGGTCCAAAAATAAGAAAACTTCGAGAGGTTTATCCAAATTTCCAGCAGTGAAGAAATAGAGGGAAAAGTAATACTGGTTACTTAAGATTTTCCAAGATTTTCCATGTGGCTCAATAGGAAGGCACTTTTATGTTTAGTTTCAGCAAATCTAGTACATAAACACATATTTCTCAGAAGAACGAGTTTTCGTCTCTAAAAGGAGGAAAACTATTTTTACACAGTTAAAGTCACTTAGGGTCAGAAGTCACATGAATATTTATATGGGGGAATTTGCATATTCAGATTTCAGCTGTTTACAAGTTTGAGTGAACTATTTTCAGTATTGTCTAGACAAGCATATTTTTTGTTTTGTTTGTTTTAAATGTAATACAAGAGACAACAATGCATAAATAGTCCTAGTAGTAATTATCAGGTCACAATTTAGAATGACCAGTTTGGCTTTTCTTCTCATTATTCTAAAGTTTATAAAATCGCATTGGATCCAATATGTCAACTAATACTAATGAAGCCCTCACAAAATACCACACCGAGGTCACGAAATGATATAATCAACATTCTTTGTTTTGATGAATTGATAAATTAATATCTTTTTTTTGTTAATTCAATGTTTAATTTCTGCACTCGTCTTGTTACGGAGTGAAATTATGCGCACCGTATTTTTCGCACTATAAGCCGCTACTTTTATCCCACGTTTTGAACCCCGCGGCTTAAACAACGAAGCGAAAAAACACACGACGTTTTTTAAACGCACTGCGATACCAAAAGATAAACTCCAGAGAGAAATAGTGTGAAAGGAAGGAGGAAAACAGTGAACAATGACTTTCTTGGTTGGCTGCTGTTTAGATACAAGCCGTTGTAACGCGTTTACGTTGTAAATGTTTAGATCAGAGCTTTATAGCAGGCCACTCACGATCTTCTACTCCAAACCGTGTAAGCCATGGAGCTGGTTTTGTGTACAGGAGCGTTGTCATGCTGGAACAGGTTTGAGTCCTCCTAGTTCAAGTGAAGGGAAAAATCTAATGCTTTCACATCCTAAGACATCCTGTGGAATTGTGTGCCTTTGTGGTTTCCTTGGAGAAGAAACACATATGGCTGGAAAAGTCAGGGATCACTTTTTTTTGTCCATCTAGTGTGTGTTTGGAATTTTCAAGGAAATCTTACATAGATTTTCCTAACAGAATTCAACAAATGCTTTTAAAAATGCAAAATTTTTCATTCGATATGTTTAATATTCTTTTGTCAGTCAGCAGGGAACATGTACCTTCTTGTTTATAGTAAGCACATATACGCTAGATGGTCGACGGAGATGAAAATGTGCCCGAGCAGTGGTGTGGCCATTCTGCATAATCTCAATACCATATTTTAATATTGATTTTATTCACTGTTACTTTAAAAGGTATATAAAAAGGGCAATTACAAGAAATTGACATCAGTTTTAAAAGACCGAGTAAAATGCGTAGCCTCTATGGGCACCGTAAGAAGGGAAATAAAAACACAATAATGTACAAATTCTAAAAAAAAGAAAAGAACAAAATCCCACTACATAAAATAATAACTGCAAAACTCCTCCAAGATCTCGATAATGTGTCAAAGGTGGAGCTCCATCCAGCATAACTTTTTTTTTCCCCCCCACATATTGTATTTATTTAGGCAAACATGCCTATGGCAACCTGAGCAGCGAAAGAACAGACAAGACTTTTTTTTTTTTACAAAGCAAAACACTACCCCTCCCCCTCCCCCCACTACCCCCCTGAAATCGGAATACGAAAACCACTCCGACTTCTGCCTCGTGTTCAAGTTTCCTCTTCTCATTAACAACTGTTAAAAAGTGCCTTTGAGAGCTGATTAGCAAATCTTTTTGTCCTTCTCCAGCTGCCGTTGTCATTCTGAGCACAGCCTTTTCTCGAGCGGCCATGTTGCTTCTGCGTCCTCGGTTCAAAGGTGCCGCATTTGCATTGCATGAAGCTCGAGTGAACTTCTCCCCCCCCCGCCGCCCTCCTCCGTGTCCCACAGGACACGAGACGCACCTCGTCCAACACCACCCCGCGCACACCGGCCAATGGGACGACCCGGCACGGAGCGTCGCCATGACAACCGAGGCGGCCCATCCCAGATGGTCTCAATGTTGCAGACACAAAAAGAGGTGGTGGGGTGGGGTGGGGGGCAGAAAAGGGGAAAAATGAGAGAAAATAGCCACTTACTGGTGCGTTCACGCTTTGGCATGTGTGGTTTACAGGGAGCTCAGGGAGTGTAAAACTACATGGGGATGAAACTGGAATGGAACTGTAGTGTGTGTGTGTGTGTGTGTGTGTGTGTGTGTGTGTGTGTGTGTGTGTTACTCTAGTGGGGCCTCGGGATTACAAGAAAAGTGACTTGAAAAAGAAAAGTTTAAGGAATGAAAATAATCAAGAAGTAGATTATCTGAAAGAAGTAAAGATGCACACACACACACACACACACACACACACACACACACACACACACACACACTGTATGTATAATCCAGCATGAGCAACGGTATACAGACACGACAGATGACTTGTTTGTCTCTGCAAAGGTTTCTATTGGACTTCCATCTCTGAGGCTTAATGTATGGCTGATGCAATGCACTGACACACACACACACACACACACACACACACACACACACACACACACACACAGTCTAAAATAAAATTCATTTTTATTTCCCCTAAAACCATCTTCATTCCTCTACCTTCTTTTCTCTCTCTCTCTCGCTCTCTCGCTCTCCCGTTCTGTCCATCTTCATTTCCTAGCCTGCGATACGATGCTTATTGTATGTGTTGAGAGCCTGGTTAGTATTCAAAGTTGAGCATCGATGAGGAAGAGAGAGAGAGAGAGGGAGAGAGCAATATTATTCCCTATATCCATTCTCCTCTTTACATTCAAAAGCGAGGCAATGCGTGCGCTCCATCTCTCCGCCGCTGATGCTTATCCTACTAAATGAGTTTGAGAAAGTGAGAAAGACGAACGAGGGAAAAAAAAAAAACAACATAAACCTTTATCGCTTTCTTTCTCCGGAGCACCATGATACTCCCAAAAAAAAAAATAAAAAATTTAAATTGAAAGATGACAAGAGAGAGAGAGAAAGAGACAGAGAGAGAGGATTATCAACCACATCGCTTTGATTTCATGTATGAGTCATTGGCTGCAATGTTTGATATTAATTATGACAAATATGACACCTCCGTCACCGGCTGTTCCTCTGCATACTGATGAGGCTCGTTTGCAGCAAGAGTGTGCTGGAGTATCAGACGTGACGATGACCTACCCAAACAATGCAATGCGCCCACCTTAGAAAATCAATATAATTGCCTCAGTGTGTGTGTGTGTGTGTGTGTGTGTGTGTGTGTGTGTATATGCATGTGAAAGAAATCGAGAGAGAGAGAGAGAGAGAGAGATAGAGAGAGGTCTCCTGAATGCAAATATCTCATAAATGAGCTCTGTAATTGCCAGCGTCACAATTATAATAACAGCTCTGCTTTGCTGTTTCAAGCCACACACAACCCTTGGCGAGGATCAATATGTTCGAGTGCATGCTGTGTATTAATGTGTGTGCGCACGCCACGTCTGTGCATGCTTGTGCACACGTTCGTGTGTGGCTCTGTGTGTGTATGTGTGTGTGTATGAATATAAATGCTCTTCGGGCCAGGAGGAATCTGAAGGAAGGGACGTGAGAACCTGTCTGCTACAGTTTCCATAGCAACCCAGCCAGAGCAGGGCCAGAAGAGTGTGTGTGTGTGTGTGTGTGTGTGTGTGTGTGTGTGTGTGTGTGTGTGTGTGTGCCTGTATTGGTGTGCGTGTTGGTGTGTGTGTGTGGCTTCTGGAATATGGATGACTCCAACAGAAAGACAGAGAGAAAAGGATAGTTTTTTTCCCCCTCGTACACTATAATAAGAGCTTAACTAACACGGCTATATGATTGTTGTAAGTGTCAGACGTTTATGCAGCGTGTGTTAGCCACCCGGCTACACCGCCAGATTGTGTTACAGTCACGTGAACTTCATTCCTATAGTGTACAAAGCTAAAGTACGCACACGCAACAGTATAAACGTAAACGATTGGCTTTCATAGACATTCTAGTCATCCCAGGCACACACATGGAAGACGGTGGTGTAAATATAAGCGTATAAAACACAACTATGAGAAATTAATTCATTGATTATATTTCCTGTAACAGCACCCCGTGCCGTACGTGGCGTGGATCTACAGTATTCATGACATCATAACATTCATCCACATGGCATATAAAGACATGGGCGTTTGACGTGACTGACACATTTATATTGGACTTGTTCAGACTGTAGTGTATAATATGTACATTTTATGTATAAAGGAATTAAATGCAGCGACGTCATACGGATCTCCACTCTTCTGGGAAGATGTTCCACTAGATTTTGGAGATTTGTGGTCCAACCCATGTAAAGCGTATCTTCATGGTTCTGGCTTTGTGCACAGGGGCATTGTCATGCTGGAGTTAAGGGAAAATGTACACATCCAAACCTGGAAAACGCAGGCGTCCCCAATATTTTGGTCAATACACTGTATTCGAAAGAGGATCGTTAATTTTATTTTTTATTTTTTCAAAATATGGTGATTTTGCAACATAAATCAATAAATATCGGTAAAATTGATATTTTTTAAGTTACTTTACATTTTGTCACCGAAGTAAAATTATTATTAAAGGTGTATTTTCTTAAAAGGCTTAACAGTACACACCTCGCTGATCACACCAGCATCAATGAATTTTCTAAAACGGGGATATAAATAAGCACCAACAACGCATTTAAATGTTCCCACAAGAAAGGAACATAGACACAGTATTTCGAACAGCATTTCCTTTTGAACCGATTTGTGATTTTAAAATATTATTATTATTTATCAAACAGATTATGCAAATGAGATTTCCAAAACATTTTGATATAAAATTATTAAAAGATTTAATTCTGTTCACTCTAATATATAATAGATCTTATTCTCATGGTCAGCCTGTGACATTAAAAGGAATATGGAATTATTAATGATATATTAAGTCTATTAAAGCCTGTAGGAGAATACAGCTTTTTATTATTAGTATTATTATTACCATAAAGACTCAAACCATCGTAGGAACCGTAGTTTTGTAATGAATGTCATTATGGGGACATGAGAATAGACAAAGAAGAATCTGTTTGTAATGATATACTGCAAAAAGTGTGTGTTTATATTTGCAAAGCCGTACCGTTATATATTTCCGCTCTAACGTTAAAGGTAGAAAGATTGGGGATCTGTTTGTACAGCTTTAATATCCTGGATCAATTTCAAATGAGGGTTAATTTATGCAAATTTCGGAGGGCTGCATCCTAATGCGGCTGTAGGCTGTGTGCTCCCGGCGTATGCGGCGGTGCGAATAATATCAAGGAAATGAGATTCAGCTACAGATGCTAGTGACTGAAGCATGTCGCTGTGAGAATATACACAAACAGCCACACACACACACACACACACACGCAGCATGTATGGAGAGTGTGGGGGTGCGTGAGCATGCATCCATGCGTGCGTATGTGTGCTCGGGCATGATCATGGATTATAGCCTCACACACCATCCCTCCAGCTGTGAGGCATTTGCCGTGCAGCTGTGAACCCGCACTCACTCACACACACACACACACACACACACACACACACACACATTCAACAAAAAGGCAAAAACAGAGACGTCACGGTGTGTCAAGCTGTCGAAGGGGGAAAGCTGCTTATCCTATAAATAGAGGTGGATTTCTTTAAAGAAATGGGAAAGTCCAGGCTTCTACCACAGTGTCGCACATCACTCCAGCATTAAAGCAGTAATCCATTGTTCTTTAACCTGAGCAGATAAATAATACGGAGACGAATTTTGAAAACATTGTCCACCAAATTAGAAATATTCATATTGTTCATATTTTCCTCAGAGGGTTGATAAACCTCACGTACAACCTCGGTGTAAATGCAGTCATCAGGGCAGGTGCTAAAAATGTACATTTGCATGGAAGAATTAAAGGTATAATTCAGTATTTCTCAACTTAATATCTGTATTATGGTAAAATTACACCAGGAATTTGATCTGTGCCCTTCAACCAACAACAGAAACCTCAAACGTTACTTATAATGTCAGTCTAAGGGAAGTTGTTATGGGCAGTCGATGGTGACTCGTGGATCCCTTTTCATACGTGGCAAGAAAAAAGTATTGAACCGACCATCCGTGTTAATTATCCGTTTAAGATGTGATTTAAACAAAAAGTTTAAAAAAGTGGATTGTTCCTTTGATATTGAAATATTATTGGTGTAAAGCAGGAGAGAGTGGTATGCTCCATGCATTCAGGTTTTTACTCAAATACAAACCACACACACACACACACACACACACACACACACACACACACACACACACACACACAGGGGACCAGTCAAGGCATTTCACTGGAGACAGTCCAGCACAGTATAGCTAAATAATTTAGCCTCACTCATCACTGCTGAATTGGCAGGACCAGCCTTGGGCAATATGAAACACACACACACACACATTCACAAGAGTGCACACATTCACAAGCACGCACACACACACACACACACACACACACACACACACACACACACACACACACACACAAACACACCCCACACACAGGCAGACATCAGAGCACACACACACAAAATAAACACCTACACACTTCAGGATACACACACTTTATCAAACTCCCACATCAGCCTCCTCCAGCTCGCTCCATTCATTCTACCAGCTTGTCTTCTTTTTCTAATTCTGTCTCTGTCTCTCTCTCTCTCTCTCTCTCTCTATCCTGTCTTCCTCCTTTTCTGTCTTAAGTTCCTGAAGTAACCCTGCCCATGCTCTGGGTCTTAAGTCATTTGATTCCTTAAGGGAAAAAAGAGACAGACAGACAGACAGACAGAAAGGGCAAAGGGGGGGGTAAGAGGGTGCGAAGAGGGGGGTAAGAGGGTGGGCGGGAAGGAGCAGCTGCATATGGGGGGCCGGTATCAGGCTTCAGGCCACTGAGCCCATCAGCGTGCAGACACACACACACACACACACACACACACACACACACACAATTCCACTTTATCCCACCTTTATGATCCCCCACTTCTTGTATTTCGCAAGCAAGGAATGCAAACCCCCTTTCTGCCTTTTTAAACCCATAAGAAATCACAATTTTTCCCTTTGTATGAGTGTAACAAGTCAGTCAGACATCGCTTTTGGAAAAGCTTTTCTACAGAGTGTTTGCAGGAGATGCTTAAAACCATACTAAACCGTCCATTTTCTATTTTTTTTTGTATAAACAAAGCAAAACAGGGTGGCAATAAAAATACAAAAAATAACTTAATATAATACAAACTAACATTCTATTATATTATTATTATTATTATTATTATTATTATTATTATTATTATTATGCATTAATCAGAGTAATGTATCAATAAAGACCAAATAGTGTAGTTCAGTAAAGGGGCCATGGATCAAAAAACTACTGAGGACCATGTTATAGTTAATATACTATAATGCAGATGATGTAATACATTATGATGTTTTACCTCCATTTTTCTTCAAACCTCACCTCTGGAATCGACGGACGTGTCCCCACATGCGTTCAAATGACGTCGTGTCGTATTCTGGTGAATAAGATGTTCCACTAGATTTTGGAGATTTGTGCTCCTTCAGCCACAAGGGATTTAGTGGTATAGTGTGAGGAGACTTGGGTGCAGTCAGTGTTCCAAATTCATTCCAACGGTGTTCAGTAGGGTTGAGGTCAAAGCTCTGTAGCAGGCCACTCAAGATCTTCTATTCCAACCCATGTAAAGGCAGATCTTCATGGAGCTGACTTTGTGCACAGGGGTATAGTCATGCTGGAACAGTTTTGGGTCTCAGAGTTCAAGTGAAGGAAAATTGTAATGCTACAAGTGTGTGCTTTGTGGAAACAGTTTGAGGAAGAACCACATATGGCTGGAAAAGTCAGGTGTCCCAATACTTTTGTCCCTATAGTGAATTTATGCATGTACTCAGGACAAAAAGGTCCTTAATGATAATCAATGCCATTCAAATCTAGATTATTCATTCATATGTTTAAACAAGCTAAATGCTGCAAAGAGTTAACGAAGTTCGACTCTGTAATTTTATTGAGTTAAATATTTGGGTTTAATGTTGTGAGAGTGCGTGGGCTGGTCCTCCTTTCCTCTAAATATAATGGCATGAGGTTTAGCTAATTAGCACTGCTGATTATGTAGTCATGGAGTGCATGCTGTTCTGTAAAGTGGACTACATTCTGACTACATTATCAGGACAGAGACAGAAAACACGTGTTTGGGAACTACCAAGATCCAGACCTCCGTGTCCTCATAGCTAGTTTTTGCATGAATCAGAGCTATGAATCTAAACATTTTTACCTCAGACCGAATTTATAATTTGCGTTTCGTACTTTTTAGAGCAACACAAAGCCTCTTATAAAAATTTCACAAGTGAATCCGAAATCAATAATTCAATCGATAGACATTTTGGGGCGGCAGAAAACATTTTGGTCGATTGTTGGAAGATCACGAAATTAAATCACAGACGATTCCATAGTCATCTGTGAAACTAAATTGACCATGCTGTACTGTACAATGTCACTAGCCAATCACAAGTGCCTGTGAGTTGATGTATGAGGAAGAGGGCCGATAGAATGCGGTACACTGAGATGGACTTTATGAAGGATGCGGTTGGCTTTACGTGACTCAAAGGAAAGATCTCTTCACCCAGTTTGTTGTCGTATGAAGGAGAAGAGCGTGTTGTAGGGACGGCTCGTCCATGAACCATTCGTTCGTTTCGAATGAGTCTTTAATGTGACTCAGAAGAACGAGTTGTCTCAAAGAGTGATTCCTATTGGATGCGCATGAGCAAAGGTTATGTACGGAATTGAGTAGTTCATCTCTCGACTCTACAAGTGTGAGTTCTTAGTTCTTTCATCATGTGACTTCCATATACGCTATGCAGTGCATTACACAGAAAACAGAGTCGAGTAGTTTATCTCATCGGTCCACTGGTCCGAGTTTTTTTTTTTCCACGTGACTCCCATAGACGCTATGCAGGTATATATATACATACAGTATATAAATTATTGGAACTATAATTTGTGTCGTTGTATGTAGACGTGTTCCGCTTTTCGAAAGTGTTGATTTTGTTGAAAATTGTATTTCTGATTAAAGGAACTAAATGACGACAAAAAAAAAAGAGATCCGTTCATTTTGATGAAAAAGATTCAAAGAACCGAGTCACTAAAAGGATCCGATCTTCCCATCACTAGTGTGTTGGGGTTTAAAGTATAGCTGGGAGAAGGAAGGAGCCTGTTCCGCTCTTTTCTACATTCTTGTCACCACTACGATATTGAACTTTAATGGACCGACTTATTATATTAGAACCTTAACAGATTCCACCAGAACGCACTAGCAGAAATGGCGTGTCCGCTATGTTCTAGAGCGAGTTTCCTCCACCCTCAGCGAGCCATTTTTAATAACGTTATACTAAACCTGCAGAAGTGGTCCGAGCTCGAAGTCAAAAAGAACGATGTCACCGAACACTTCATTAGCTAAACCTATAGCATATGAGGCTGCACTGAGAAGTGCCTGATTAATCCCAGCTTTCAGCCTTAGAGACATGTAAATATTTAGTGCACACCAAACAACATAAGGAACGATTTTAGGATCGCGCACAGGCGAACACAACGGAGCTAAAGTGTGAAGCAACGTGAAGCAAAGTAAACACAGTAGTTGGGAGTGGTCTACTTATGCTGAAGTGTTTCGGCGGGTTTACACAGTGCACAGTAGCCAAGACGTTTCCGAGTCTCCGAGGAATCTCAACACGTAAAGCAAATCGATTCACAAACGTTAATCAGTGCTCGCAAAAAAAACAACCAAACAAACAAACACCCAGGTTCGAATAGCTTTTCACAACAAAACAAGAACGGTTCCGAAGAAGAACAGCCGAAAGCACATCTATTATTTTTGTCGATTTTCTCCGAGAGGCTCTTCATTGATGCGAGCTTAGACGATCCTGCTGTTCAAACAGAGGCCTCATTGTGGATGGATGCATTTCTTTAAGAGAACGAGAGAAAAAAGTAGGTTAGAGGGACACTGAAAACAGTGTCCTACCTTCTTTTTCCGGACTCCCCCCACCCTCTTTCTCCAACACAAGTGAGATATACCACGGCCAGACGATGTGGAATCTGAAGAATCTAATCTGGTGCCAAAACCATTTAGAGCGATATTAATGTGAGACGCAAAAACTTAAAAAAAAAAAAGACTTTTTGAGATAATATCTGGCAGCTGGACACTGAAAAACAAATGTTGATAAAACAAAGATCTGAAATTCGCAGCCATGGAGTGTAGACATTTCACACACTGATGATGGCTAATTGTTTCTCTAAATACTGGATGATGAATTGCAGTTGCGCCGAAGTCAGCAGGTTTCCTTACTGCTTATGTTTACATGCCCATTTTTGTCGATTGCAATACGTTCGTTTGTCCGAATGAATATTTTGTAAGCAATGTGCTGAAAATCTTCACGTGCACGCACACTACATGTGATGGAAACCAAATTTTTTTTGCTTTGCGAGCAGCAGCAGCACGTGAGGAGCATCAATGTTACCATAACAACAAGAATCATTTCCTATTAGAGTGTAACCATTAGTTAACATTGGTGCCCGTGACTCGAATTTTCCTTTGTTATGCCTGTCAGTCTCAGCATAAATCTTCTCCAAAGGCACTCAGGAGAAGCAACATCATTCTGTTTGGGCATATTACTGATCCTTATAACACTGCGCATCTCATCTGGCAACGATTTGCTTTATTTGCATTGAAACCTTTGCATATGGAAGCATCCCGATTGCATCCGGAATAATCCTGATTCAATCAGTTTATTTTAGTCAAATTTATTTCGATTATTTAGACATTTTACACGTTCACCATCTACTGGATTAGGAACGCCCAAACGCTTTCTGCAACTATTCAATCGACCAATCAGCTCATTGACTTGCCTTGTCTTCTTCCAATCTTCATCTCTCCAGTTTTGATGAGCTCACTGTTAGTGTTGGGAAGATCGGATCATTTTAGCGACTTGGTTCTTTAAATCTCGTTCATCTAAACTTTACTTCATTCCGTCCTTTTGATCAGAAATAAAAAAAATTTAACATTTTCAATTAGCGACCCAAATTGAAACAAATTGAATCGAATGAATCACTCTTTGAGACGACTCATTCTTCTGAGTCACATTAAAGACTCGTTAAAAATGAACGAATCGTCACTACCCGTTGTAGCTTCAGATTCCTTTTTTTGTCTGACAGGAGTGGAATTTGTCGTAGTCTTCTGCTTTTGTAGCACATCTACATCTGCCTTAAAGTTCTGTGTATTCCGAGATGCTTTTCTGCTCACCTCGGGTTGTATTTGATTTACCGTAGCCTTCCTTTCAGCTCATACCACATCTCTTCCGAGCTCTTTCCCCATTGAAAGTGTTTCCATTTGAAGAATGACTGCTCACTGGATGTTTTTTGTTTTTTGCACCATTTTTTTACACCACTCCTTTGTGGTCCAACTGGGATCACCTCCTCAATCGCCAATTCTATCTTTAATTTGAATATTAACTTAAATGCACTGCTGTAACATGATTGGCCAGTTGGATTTTGGAGTGTGCTTATGGATATTTGTGTTCGTCAGCCACAAGGGTATTACAAAAGGCAGGTACTGATGTAGGTGAGGTGAGGAGGCCTGGGGTGCAGTCAGCGTTCCAATTCATCCCAAAGGTGTTCAGTATGGATGAGATCAGAGCTTTACAGCAGGCGACTCAAGATCTTCCTCTCCAAAGCATGTAAACCAGATCTTTAAGGAGCTCACTTTGTGCACAGGGGCATCGCCACGCTGGAACAGGTTTACGTTTCCAAGTTCAAGCCAATGCAACATTTTATTATAGCGCATCTATAGACGTCCTGTACAATTTTGTGCCTCCAACGTTGTGGTAACAGTTTGGAAAAGAACCACATACAGCAGGAAAGGTCGGGTGACCCAATACTTTTGGTAATAGTGTAATACCAATGATAGCAAGTCACTCATATTCATAATGAATAGGAAATTCTCTTAAACAGCTTTTAGTCTATTAATTAGCCTGGACATGTTTTATAATGAGGTATAGGACTGATTCAAAATGGCCACCTTTTAGACATTCGGCCTCGTGACTGACAGCGCAATGTGGGTGGCTGCAGTTGTCACTCAACACTCTGGACTGGAACACAACTGCTGAGATTGAGAGGCAGTGAAAGCAGTGCATCATGAGTACCGTCTTACCTAAGACTGTCCTTTACATGTGGTGACTGAACTTAATTCGTGCTCAGCAGAGAGGTTTTTTTTGTTTGTTTGTTTTTACACAGAGCCCTTCGTTTCTATTGCAGCAGTATCGTTTACTGTATCGTGTTCCACAGAGAATAAAGCGAACCGGAAAAACACATTTAAATAACCAATTAAGAGCAGATTCTGTGCTCACATGTGTTCGGTTCGTGCGTATGCGTTTTGTTATCGAATGGGGGGAACAAGTTGCTCACAGGAATCGGAGAGCATTGCTCGGCTTCCGATTACCATCGCAGCAGTAGCGAATGGCGACAGAAATAGCACATGGAGGAGACATTTAAGAAACTCAGAACACACACACACACATACTCTTAAAGTACAACTGACTCAAAGAGAAAGGTATACAGAGAGAAAATATGAAGTGAAAGCAGAGGTAAAAAAAAGAAAGATCATTTAGAGCACAAATTGGATGGTATGGAAACAAATCACTCTGATATTTTGATGTTATTTCACTAAGAACCTGCACTGAACTTGAGTAACCTGCTTGCCAGAGTACCAGAGGTGCAGACCAGGGATCTGTGGAAATATGGAAATATGGAAAATGGAAAATAGTGAATCATTTGATCATTTCTGTAGCGGCACACTGAAGACTATTCGGATATTCTTTCAATTTTCTGTCGGCACACTATTTAGCATGATACGCGTTATGAAGCTTATTTAGCTACGATCATATGGTACAACAATCTGGTTACATTCCCATTGAGTTCAATGGAAACAGGAACCAAGAACATTCTGGTTCTTGCATAAAACTAAATGACTTGCTAGTGTTCACCATACGAGGTGGTATCAAACATTTTTGAGACTGGTTTTGTAACACGCCAACAGATGGCAGCACAAGGCTGCACGCACAGTCGCAGGGAGCACCGACCTTCATAAGTCAGTGTGGCGAAAGACAAAGTCCTGTGTACATCGGGAGCAGTGCAGCTGGTGCTATTCTGACCACATGCACGTCCGGTCACCAAGCTCTCCTCGCACGTGACTTCCTTGCCGAGAACAACACGTTCTCACTTTCGCACCCACCCACCGTATTTGCCACATTTGGATCCTGCAGACTTTGATAAGAAGATCCGGCTCAAAGGTCTCCATTTTGACACCATTGCGGAGATCCGGCGCGAATAGCAGAAGGTGCTCGACGCGCTTCGATAAGAAGACTTTCAGGATACAGTCCAGAAGAGGCAGGAACACAGGGAGCGCTGTATTGCTGTGCAAACGGGACTATTTTAAAGGTACTTTCTTGTAAACAGAGCGAGTCTCGACGCTTTTTGATACCAGCTTGTAAATACTGGCATCGAATAGCAAGTTGTGTCACCATCTGTAATCTCCAGAAAACTATCGATGTAGGTAGATACTTTTTTGGGCATCGGTATTCCACTGCCCGGAGAAATGTTCCCAGGCCCTGAGAGTTCCTGATTGTTAACTGCTTCGTACTGCGCTGGACTTGACTCTGAGGTTCTCCTCAGTAATTAAGAGAGACCTGGAAAGCTGAACCCGGAGCAGCGGACTCACCAAAGGTTTATTTAACGTGGCTCTTTCGCGTTCTCTCGCTCACCTGCCCTCTGCACTGCTTCGGTATTCCTGTTTCCATACCAACACTGCTCTCGGGTTGCGCGGTCGAACTCGGCCGCGTGGCAATCACTTTAAATCACTGCGCACGACACCGGCCTGAAACACCCAATAAAACGGAACTGAACTCAATTGAACTGCCCTACCTGCATTACCCAGCCAGCGACGCTATCTGTATTCCGAACCAGCACTCCAGACTGTAGTATACTTACCACTGGGAGCAAGCAGAGGAGCACAGTTCTGAATATTATTATCCTCAATAATTAGCTCTCCATCTTTGTAGTGCTAGGTGGCATGTGTGCGTTAAGTGTGTGTGTGTGAGTGTGTGTTCGTTCCCACTGTGAGCCTAGTGAACTGACGAGCGCCACCGGCAGAGACAAAACCCTAACGAGAGATTGATTCATGGAGGAGAACGTAACCACACAATACCCATCCATATATCCACATTCTCTCTCTCTCACACACACACACACACACACACACACACACACACACACACACGAGGGAATAGTAGGAGGGAGTAGCGAATAAAACAAAGCTCCAATGCCCTTCCTTTGATAAGGACACTTTGCCTGATCATCGGTGGAGAAACGAGCTCAGATGGCCTTGACCATGAACCTTTTATTGCTCACTATCCTTTCCTTTCTTTCATACTGAGTTTGTGTGTGTGTGTAAGAGAGAGAGAGAGAGAGAGAGAGAGAGAGAGAGAGAGAGAGAGAGAGACTTGTTTTCCTGTTTACTGTTTCACTGGGTAGGTAATTTGTGCAGATGTCTGGCTTCTTTCGTCTCCTTCTTCCTCTCTTTTCCCGCTTGGTCTCCTCACTTGAGCTGCAAAGAAGGGCAAATCACATTTACATTAAATCAGTCCACTCCAGCTGCTGCCCCATATAATAACTTGCCCACCACTTGTTTTTTTTTTTTTTTTTTCCCTGTGCTGCTTTCTCTGGGGTTTGTGTTAATTTGGGCCCCTGCGAATCAAGTTCTGAATATACTGTATTTATCTCTTTAGCAGAGAAGAGAAACAAAGCGGGAAAAGAGAGCAATGGGACATGCATCGGAGGACAAAAAGGGTACACCGTACCAAAGGTCAGAGAGATGCTCTGGCGTCTTTTACATTACACCTTTGTTAGAGAGAGAGAGAGAGAGAGAGAGGGAGAGAGGGGGGAATATTGGGAGCTAGTAAGGCAAAGAGGAGAAGATGAGGGGATGAAGAAAAGGACAGAAAGAGAAAGGGAGTGTGTGTAAAGGGCCAATTTGTGTGTTTAAGAAAGGAAAAGAAGGAAAAATAGAGAGAGAGAGAGAGAGAGAGAGGAAAGTCGGTCAGACCCCCTCCTCAACAGGAAAAGAATGCAGGGAGGTGGAGGAATGTGGAATGGGTCTCTGGGGAGGTGGGGTATAGTCGAGATATAAACAGTGTGTGTGTGTGTGTGTGTGTGTGTTATGGTTTGTGGCTCAGTAGATTTTCACTGTAGCTGGTTGTATTCATGTGTGTATTCATGTGTGTGTTTTAGTTTGTGGATTGGGGGTGTTTTTATATTGAAATGTCCCCATAAGGAATATCTGTCAGGTTTGACATTGTGGGGACATGTGACCAGTCTCCTGGCTTTTTGACAAAAACTGTAAGATTTGTTAAAACAGATCACAAAAAGGAAATTAAAAGACGTTTCTGAAAAGGTTTTTGTTTTAGAAAACCGGATGTCGGGGTCACATTTAGATTGTTTGCACAATACTACTTAGCCATTATTAATTATTTAAATAGAAGGTCGTATAGTGGCTGAAAGATAAACGTGTGCACGTGTACGCAGCGCGCTGTAGCTAGGCCACCTTTCCCCTTCTCTGATCACAGGTTTGGGCCAATGATATGACACGGAAAACTACCGGTCCCCACTGTTACCTCCACTCTCTCCTCTAAACCAATCTAAGCTGAATGAGACAATAAAAAAAACCACAGTTGAATCTGGCAACCAGCAGGATGAACAGCATTGATGAATTTTGATCTCAATGAGATCAATTTTTTACTAACAGCAACTTGGACAGAATTTTTGGCTGCAATTCACCTCCTAATTTTATTTTAATGCACTTGTTCAGTGACGACACTTTTTCCTTTCTATAGTAACAACTTGTTCGGCAAGACGTTTTGTTTGGCACATCCTATCGATAAAATCCAACCGATAATGAGCAAAAACAAACAAAAGCAAAGCGGAAATGTTTTCTGTACCCAGATTTATATTTATTTATTTATTTATTTATTTATTTATCTTTTTAGATTAGCAACGAAACGGCATAGAGCGAAGTTTATAACGTACACGAGTATGTGACATTCCCTCCAGTAGTGTTTTACAGAAATATATGGAGAATAATAGAAACGTGGGACTTTTGCGCCATGTTTACAAAGTAGACGGGAAACAGCACAATAATACGCTCAATCTTTCTAGGCGTTTAAAGAAAAAAACATAGCCTTAAGAAGCCAAGTGTTTAAAAACCGTCCGAAAACGAACATCAGCTCGGTTGATGAACAACCTCTTGCAAACAACAGACCTCTCAAATGAGCCGCGCTGATGGCGGATCAGGTTTCAGTGCGTGAAGAGCACAATTCTATGAATGGTGAAAGATGATCTGTATTCGGTCATGCGCTGGAAAGTCGGCCATGTCTGATCTGTACTGCAGTGAAGGTAGTGTGTGTGTAAAGATATATAGGTCTAGGTGTTGAGCCTTAGGCAAGGTTTAACCAGGTTGCTGCTTAGGTGTGTGTGTGTGTGTGTGTGTGTGTCTGTGTGCACGTGTTTGTACAAACGGAATTCGGGGATTTGTGGGGATTGAAAGTGAAAGCGATTGATGGTGTGCACAGTGTCGGCCAGTCGATAGATTTCATACTCAGGAAATAAACAAGGCAATAATGGGAGAGACAGCAGGCACTGTGTGTGTGTGTGTGTGTGTGTGTGTGTGTGTGTGTGTGTGTGTGTGTGTGTGTGTGTGTGTGTATGTGTCTGAGAGAGAGTGTTTGTGTCTGGGATCATGTGTGGTGCCCTTCCCCCACTCATCCACACTACTCGATGTGTGTGTTTGTGTGTGTGTGAGGGATATTTTTAGTGTGTGCTCTCAGTGTGAGAGGTTGTGCTGCTGGAACAGTGTTCTGGTGTATTTCGGGAACGAGCGCCACAGCTAACCACTTAACTAGCCAGAGCTCTCACACACACACACACACACACACACACACACACACACACACACACACACACACACACAAAGACTAGCAAGCATTCCTAAAAAGAGCTCCAATATGCAACAGTCAATCCATTTCGAAGCTCAGCATTAAACCTCGCTTTTTACGCCTCCAAGTCCACCATTTTGTTAGCAATTTTATAATCGTTGCATAAACCAACACTAACCAGTTTCTCGTGCTCGGGAACGCTACGTCATGCAGCGCCGCACGACGGGAGCGTTTTTGCTAGGGTTGGTGCTCCAGGCTTCGAACCCGTTCACACACTACGAGAGCTTAAAACGGCCGGCGTTTTATTGTGTTTCTCAGACTAAGTTGCATCTCAGCAAACTCCAGGCGGATGCCAAGCAACAGCATATGGACAAAATTAGCCTTACTGACAATCCATACGAGTAATGCTCAGAATATGCGATCTCCTCTTACATTTCCAGACCTTGTTTCAAATGTAGAGTGTTGCTTGAGAGCCTATTCCTTTGGGTAATTTAAACGCGATAAGTCGTTCAACCCCTTTGTATGCAGCTAATATTACAGTAACACTGCCCTCGTTGTTCTCCGCAGTTTTTATTAACGGTTGCTCTACTGGGGTACTCACAGTTATCAGTCAGCGTATACAGTTATGCATATGAGCACATATTTAAATAAACATGAAGTTTTCCCTAGTTTGTAGACAAAATAGAGCAAAAAAAACAGTCTGTTGTCTGATTTGATGATTGACGAAATGTTTTTATGACATTCCCAAGAGTTGTCCATACCTTTGCTTTACTCTCTTTTTTGCCAATTTCTTCCCTTATTACAGCCAAACACACACTTAAACTAAGACCTGTAAAGCCAGGCTCTACACGTGCAAACTCCCAGTGGAACACACTAGGACAATAGTGCTATCTGCCCTCTTCCACATACACGACCTCACAGATACCCAGGATGAAGCTACAAGTCAATACCATTATTCAAATCAGTCCAACTCAGTTTTTTTTGTAGCACTTTTAACAATAGACATTGTCCGAAAGCAGATTTATAGAGATAAACAGGTTATAGAATTTGAATTTGTATGTTAGTGATTATAAGTTTAGTGCCTATAAGTTTGTCCCTAATGAGCGAGCCAGTGGTGACAATGGCAATGCCATCTTTATCTATGATGGCACAGAATTTCCATTCATTATAGATATGTATAGTTGCATTATTCTCTTAAAGTTAATCATAGACAACCCTTTAGATTGCTCTGGATATTTGTTGTTTGCTCCAGTATTTGGTGGAACCTTCAGTGAACAAATAAACCAGAAGCTAAGTAGCTAAAATCAACACTTCTCAATGTGTCTGTAGCTTTTTTCAGAAAACTTTATTATATCAAAATTTCATTATAAAAATGGTGAAAAAACCCAAAGATCCGAGTTATTTAGGTATCTTTTTGTAGCTTTTAGGTTATCGACTCATATGTTTAAAACTCTGGCACTTGAAGGCAACATGTACCTCGATTACTGGTTAGTGGATGTCGAGGTTTCCTGAAGGATGCCATATAGTAAGTCTGGCATGCACAAAAACAACAGGACTTTTCTAACTAACACAATAGAAAGAATATATTAGAGAGTTGACCACGAAATCAATTTCCGATTTTATATATATATATATATATATATATATATATATATATATATATATATATATATATATATATATTAGCCAAAATTATACATTCTACACACATATACATGTATATACAGTAAACCCCTGATAAATTGCGGCTCGAAAAATTTCCGGGTTCTCATGTGGAACCTAACTAACAGCAAGTTGCAGATTATTTAAAAATTGGTGGGAATCCGCAGCGGGACCGAATGTTCAGGAATGTTAGGAATAACATTTTAAAATGTGTTTTCACTAACAAATTTCATTCCAATTTTAGAAAAAACGCATTATTGTATTACTCATTAATAGTGATAAATATAGCTTTTATGTTACTTCACATTTTCTGTTGAGTCTGGAACCAACTTACTGTTGTAATGTCCAGATGAATTCACTAAAGTACCATAGGGGCTTCGGGGGTGCGGTTTTCGTACTGTTTTCGATACCTTTTTACCAGACCATTAAAAAAACTAAAACAAAATAGTGTCTCGTACCCTGACTGCCCCCTATGAAACCTATAAGCAAACCGTTTGCAATAAAACCACACTGTAATCTACAGAACTGGTCTCGTAATATTGTAAACGTGACTTCTACCTATCCAAATGACACACTGCGTACTTTTGCAGCTCAAGGCCACAGGAAGCTTGTAAGCATTAACCTTCGACCTCATTTCCCTGGCAATGCTCAGGATGGTTAATTATGTGGGCCTGGTCAAGCTCTGCGTGTGTGTGTGTGTGTGGTAGTGTATGTGTTTGTGTTTGTGTGTGTGTGCTCAAGAGAGCGCATCAGTGAGAGGGCAGAGGCAGACTATCAACTCCTTTGCAAACTCTAAATAAGCACTAAATCACAATGATGTCAGTGCAGTCCATAAACAGGGTTGCTCCAGGTCACTCGAGCTCTTACGTACGTTTACGGAGGTCTCCTGGCCCTTCACCTCTATCCACGCTGCCATCCCGAGCGCTCATTGGCTGACCTGTCTCCATGGCGATGCTAGCCACACCTTCCTTGTAGCCACCCAAGCAGCTCTCCTGCTGCTCTGTTTACATCTCATTTGCATATGGAAATCTTGTTGCCTCGTGTCACTGTCACAACAACGCGATGGGCTGCGAGCGCACTGCCAGCACTTATACATACAAACACACCCACACACACACACACACACACACACACACACACACACACCTATAAACTTCATACATTCGCAGGTTTTGACATGTGTCATCTCACGTCATGATTATGATTATTTTATTACGCGGCAAAAGATAATAGCCAAACCCTTCTCACTGTCTTTCCCGTAAACATTATATCGGCATTGCAAATTGCACCGTTATGAGTAAAATATTACCGGAAATGATATTAGACAATCGTTTTACATGCTTGCTGTGTGCTTAGTAATGATTATGTTTCCCGGACAATAGTAATTAGTCACCGCAATGGACTAATGAGGATCATAAGCTGTTATTTTGTTATTAAATGGCGATACCTGGTTCCCTGTAGCCCTAAATCACATAAACATTCCACCACAGGTATATTAGTATTTTGGCGAGTTTGTAAAAAAAAATAAAAGAAAATACAACATTCCTCCAGCGTGTTTCCATCCGGCAGCGTCGTATTAGTTTCATATACTATACATGTGTAGGTTGATCAGTTATACAATATACAGTATAAATATGCATAGTAATAAAATGCATAGCAGAGAGAGAGAGAGAGAGTTTATAACTGTTTAGTATTTTTATACCAAAAAGACTTGTTCCCATACACTGCAAATGAAGCCACTGATTTTCATCCCCCTCATCACAGCTCCTGCATAGCTTGTGTGTGTACTCATAGCCGTGTCTTTGTTTAATCACGTAGGTGTGTGTGTGTGTGTGTGTGTGTGTGTGTGTGTGTGTGTGTGTGTGTGTGTGAGAGTGTATGAGGGGGAGGAAAGACATACACCACGTCAATACTGGCGCGCATAGCTGAAGACGGCTTGCAGAAAGGTATTGATTTCCTAATTACCCCCAAACACACACACACACACACACACACACACACACACACACACACACAGACACACACCAGCCCCCTTTTCTTAAAAGCCAAGTGTAGCTAGTGCCTCTATAAAGGTTGCGAGGAGAGGAGGGAGAAAATAAACCTCATTGATATTCAAAAGCTTCTTTATCAGGGGGACAGAGTGCTGGCACAAAGTCGAGATAGAGGGAGACGAGGAGAGAGAAAGAGAGAGACCAAGTGTGTGCATGTGTGTGAGCAAGTTTATAAATGTGTGGTTTTAAGTGGGACCTTGTGTCAGAGAAGACGGAGGGAGGGAGGGGGGGTGACTATGAGAGCTTGTGTCTATTCGCTGTGCATTTACTATGTTAGCGCGAGCCTGTGTGTAAATGTGTGCGTGTTAGCGAGTTCCTTGGCGGTGCTGTGGCTTCTGGCCGTGCTCCAAGCGGGTCGTGGGGCCCAGCAGAGAGCGAGCTCTTTCAGTCAAGTAGGGAGGAGCTTTAGATTTCTCTCGGTCCTCTTTTTCTCTCTTTTTTTTTTTTCCCCACCTTGTACCTTTTCCACAGGATCCTTTACTAGTTGGACAGTCTCTAAAAATGAAACTCTACAACCCAGCACTTCTCTTGCCTTTTTTTTTTTTTTTTTTTACTCAGCATGCAGTATGTTTCTTTCCATCTTTTTCACGACCCACCCTAATTCACGTTCTGCTTTCCGATTTGCCGGCACAAAAATGTTCCCCTGGATTAGATTTTTAGATTTCTCTCGATTAAAAACTGCCATTAAAGTCGCGGTGTGTCCTACTCAAAAAAGAGCATGCAAGTTGAAAAAAACGAAAGTTTCGGGAGCTTCATTTAAATCCATTCACATGGTGAAGAAACCTGGGGATGGTGTCAGTTATATCGCTACATAAACAACTATCCAGAGCCCACATAACTGCCTGAACAGTGAACTGGACATGATACGTGTTTATTAAATGTGGAAACCCGGTCGGTCTGAAGTCTATCGATGCCTTGAATGATGCATATCAGCAGCGAGCCAAAGTAAATAGAGGCGCCTTCGAAATAGGATTATTTTTGCCACCCTCTTGTATACGTCCTAGATCAACCCTGATCAGTCTCTGATCTAATGTGCCACATCCTGCGCAGTTGCCTCCTCGGCCGGCTCAATGACCCAGTGACAGACCTGCACGACTGCTGACTAAGAGATCTTGAAGGTCGAAATAGTAACAAACAGAGAAGAAAAAAAGAAACAGTTGAAATCTCTGAACATTCCACTGTCTAGAGGAGGCAGACCACCACATTTTAATGACCTGCTGATGAGGATATTAGTCAGAGAGGGTAAGAAGATGCCAGGGTTACACTGCTAGCACCACTATATAAATGGTGTTCTCAGGGTGGTAGTGTTGCCCATCATCATGGCACTGTTTTACTTTTACGTTCTTTGATTGGTCTTTTTTTTTTTAGACCAGAAAACATTTTCCACCTGTTTTTTGAGTCTCCAACATGGAGTGTGTACATGTTTACAGCTTCTACCAGACATGCATTTTTGGAAAGGATGGAATGGATACCTGTCTATAACCATGTATACGGATATCTAGTCTGAAGGTTTTAAAGAATATTGAAAAGACATAATAATAATGACACTCATACCAAAGAGAGGTATTAGTACGGAGGACTACTTTGGTCACACACTGATTTGAAATTGAGCGTTGATGTCACTCCTGGTTGCTGCTTCCTGCATGTCTTGGCTCAATCGGCACAATGACCCATTGACAGTCTGGCACTAATGCTGACTGGGAGATTTTGTGGTTCAGCTTGTCGTTTGATAAAAAAAAAAAAAAAGCACTTTCACATGCTGATCTAAAAACTCTGGGCCCAGCAGTTGAATATTGAATTGAATCTTGTACTTGTCCATTACTTCCTCATTGACACAGACCTCCATTGTTTTTATGGCAATCGCAAAGTCGATTTAAAATACCCAAGACTCTTTAAATAGACCAGAAACAGACTTGTGTGTGTGTGTGTGCCTGATGCTTTGGTGTGTGCACGGTTAGTCCAAAGAAAAGATAAAGGGAAAGTGGAAGCCAAAATCACCTTTATGTATCATTTGCAGCGCTAATTAGTAGCATACTGGAGCATCGAGGCCTCGGTTATTGAGCCATATGATCAATTCTGCGAACACTTACATTCAGCGGCGTGACATTCGAAAGGTAATTGAGAGTCGTGCGATATTCGTTTCGCCGCAGGGCTCCAAATTAGATTCCCTACAGTCCTGCAGAATTACTCCGTGGGATTCTCGGCTCACGGCAGGCATATGTCTATTATTTCTATATTAATGTAAGCTACAATGTTATGTCCAGCACACTTTTGCTTCTATGTCTTGTTAGTAATAGGTAGTACTAAGCTATGGAAAGCATTTGACCTGGTTACAGAAATGGAAAAAGTGCAATTTGAGGAGGTGATCGAACATAACGTACGCTACATTTTCCAGCCGTATCTGTAGAGGACGTGTTTGGATGTAGTAGCGGATGTAGAGCCCAAAACCTGTTCCAACATGAAAACTTTAAATGAGTTTGTGTTGGAAGATCTTGAGTGGCTCTGACCTACTGAACACCTTCAGGATGAATTGGAACGCACCCCCAGGCCTCCTTAACCCACATCAGTACCTGACTTTACTCACACCCTCGTGGCTGAAAGAGCACAAATCTCCATAAGAACATTCCGAAATCTAGTGGAACATCTTCCCAGAAGAGTGGAGGTTATAACAACAGTGAAAAGAGACTAAATGTGGAACGGGATGTTGAAAAAGCACAAATCTTCTGATCAGGTGGCCAAACTTTTGTCTTTGTAGTGTATGTTGTTGTTCAACTCATTGATTCATGTGCATCATGGAAACAATTTCTCATATAATGATCACTGTGTATCATTTTAATCCTGTGTGTGTGTTTGTTGGCTACGTGATGTGAGATTTCGAGTTGTTTAATAAATGAACGTGTCCAGAAATCCTCCCTGAGGTGTTCACCACACACCACAATAACCTCAAAAACACGAACAAAGAAATCAAAACGGTCCCTTTCAGCTTCTTGAATTGTTCTTGAGGTTCCTTGTGGTTTAAAAAAAAAAAAGACGCATTTCGAGTCCTTAAAAATGCAATAATGTCGGCGCTTAGGGTACAGTCATAAAAGCCGGCGAAAGTTTCAAGTGTACTGAAGAAATAAGATTAAATACGGAAATCGCGACGTCTCATTGGCCTTCATTTTGACAGTCATTAATCTATCAAGTCACGCGTGTCCTCTAGTTGTTATTAGGTTTTGTTATTATATTACTGGGTTTTGACAAACCCTTTGGTTTAATCTTGCATCATTTATTGCTGAAAAAAGAAAAAAAAAAACATTTTATGGAGGAGACTCAAAAAAACAACACGGGAAAAAGTTTCCATTGAGAGTTTTAAGTTTTCTAATATTCACCTGACCAGTGTCCCAGTGTAGCCTCAAAATCCTGTTCTTGGTTTTACAGGAGTGGAGCCTGATAGGGGTCTTCTGCTGCTGTAGCCCATCTGTCCCATCAGTATGTTGTGCATTCTGAGATGCTTTTCTGCTCAACATGGATATAAAGATTGGTATTTTGTGTTATCACATCCTTGCTGTCTATTCAAACTAGTCTGGACATCTTCTGACCTCAACTCACTTTTTTGTTTGCACAATTCTGAGGAAACTAAAAGATCAGCAGTTTCTGAACCAGCAAACATACCGTTGCCGAAGTCACTGGCATCACTCACCCCCCCATCCAGATGTTGGATACAGGCATTACCTCGAGCTCTTGACCTGTATCCGCATGATTTCATGTACTGCTGCAACGTAAAGTCATTAATTAGACTTTAGTAGGAATAAACTGGGATACAGATGTTCCTGTATGTTGATACTGAAAACACTGAAATATTCATAGTTGAACTGGTTGCAGAATACTTTCTTAATCCATGAGTTCCGCTTAATACATTTCCCAGGCCATGTCTGGTGCACAGCTCAGAAATAAGGGGAAAAAACAATCAATTGCTGCAACTTCGGCCAAAATATACCTTTCCCAAAGCAGGCAGAATAAAACGATGAAAAATACTTCATATTGTTCCTTTCACATAGATGAGAAAAGCTGTGTATTATGAAGTCATGTTCATATCAGACACGCCGACTTTGTTTCAGAAAGTTTCCAGACTCACTCTGTTTGCAAGAAAGTACTTATTTATCAACGTTTCACCTTTAAAACAGTCCCGGCAGCAATACAGCGCTCCCGGCATTCCTGCCACTGGAATGCGTCCTGGAATTCTTCTGTTCGAAGGATGTCAAGCACCTTTGGACTCTGGCGAGCAGGGCGTGTGCGGAAGTGAGATCGCACGGATCGTCGCCACGTTTTTCTCTGGTTGAGCTCGTGGAAGGTCTTCCTGTTCTCTCGTCGTCTTCCAGCGATGTTCTTTTACGTCTTGAAGCGGCACTCGAAACGTCTCAACACATATGTTGCAGCGTCGCAGAACGTACTTGGTGTGGAATTTCACGTTCGTTCTAACTTGCTGTCCGCAATGAAATCGCACGAGGTCGGAGGAGCACCAGTTATCGTCAGTCTCCATACTTTTCAATACAATGGAACTGCTCTAAACAATATAGTATTGTAGAGTATATTTATAAACTAGGGTCCCAGGTGGTTTAGTGGTTAGGATGCGGCGCTCTCATTGCTGCGGCCCGGGTTCGATCCCCGGTCAGGGAACCAACCCCAGCCACTCTTAGTGCCGGTCTCAAGCCCGGATAAATGGGGAGGGTTGCGTTAGGAAGGGCATCCAGCGTAAAAACATGTGCCAAATCAAACATGCGGAGGATCCGCTGTGGCGCCCCCTAACGGGTGAAGCTGAAAGAACTATCTATCTATAGTATATTTATAAACTATACTAAGTTCGAATTTGGTGTTAAGCCCAAAATTATGACATAAATAAACAAGGCGGAAAGTAAGATTTTGAAAATATAGCATAGTTTTTAGGGCGGTAGCTGGTATGTATTGAGACTTTTAGTGGCATTAATATTATGTCAATGTCACTTTGATGGTCATAAAAACTTTTTTTTTTAAGCTAGGCTTGATTCATGTCTGCCATGGTGTCCTGAGCACTAAAAGATAGATGACAGAAGGGACACCTGCATCTTTAATGTGGTATAAAGATGGCATGCAGGTGGATGTCATGCCAAGAATGTACCACCATAGCTTCAAAAAAAAAAAAAAAAAACACGTTCAGTGTCTGACTTCTAGAAGAACCCCTATAAACACCACCATGGTGGTCCGGTCCTGTACTACTACTACTACTGAAGGACTACATGCATTTGTTCGGGTGTAAGATAATATCTTGCGTCTCAGAAGCAGGGCTCGGAGGACGTGTTGGAATGCTACACACCGCTTAGTGTTTCTGTCCATTGACTAGTTCGTTTGGGAGAAAAGACCGGAAGAGGATGAGCATCGTAGGTCTGGGTTAGTGTTCGTGATTAGTTTATATCGAGGTGTTAAGTTGTGTGTGAAGGTTTGTAGGGTCCGTGAATATTTTGGTTCCTGCTGTGTTGTAGATGTTGGAGATGTTGTGTGTATTGTCTGATGACAGTGTTTAGTATCAGGTGGCTTAGTAATGGTCCTTCTTTGAGTGCATTCAGTATTTATTCAACTTTGTGTGTGTGTTGGAGAGAAAGAGAGAGACAGAGAGAGAAATGTTTTCTATTACAATGACAGAGTGTCCAGCAGAGTGGAGCGAAGCAGAAAGAGTCGGAGTGAGAGTGAGAGGAAAGATGGATGGAACAACTGAGCGATGCGCCCTGCCAAAATCGGAGGAAATTAATTAAAAGGAAGAGCGCGGGCCAGGCAGAGAGTTTGTTTTGCTGTGACATTTGTGCCGAGTCGAAAGATTTTGTGTCCCGTTCAGGCTGATAGAACTGCACCAACGGGAAGGAGGGAAAAAAATGTCGCACAAACCCTAAAAATCTAGTCCTGATCTCTCCCTTTTTTTGGAGAGGTACTGCAACCTGGAAGCTAGAGCGCCCCCTCCCCGCTCCCTCTGACTCACACGTGGTTCGCGTCCGCCCAAATGAATATTTAATATGTTCAATTGTGAGCCAACCACAATTCACACACTCAGGTTAAGTGAAAGAACGATTAAATTTTGTAAACAGCAATTATACGGTAATTTGTATTGATTCCTTTTTTTTTTTTGTGTGTGCGTTTAATTCATAGCTTTGATGCGCTGAATAAATGATGGGGCCTGGTTAAATTGATTGTTATTAGGAGGCCTGCTGATGACAAGCTAATTGATATCTTTTTCAATTCATCAGTGCATTTCGTTCAGCCGACGAGTTTGTAATTGATATTTGACCCCAGTAGGCAGCGAGAGTATCCATGCACTTAACGGCAAAGTAGTGAGGGGGTGCGCTGGGAAGAGGGAAGCTACACAACTATACTGGTTAGACTGGATGATTCGGGATGAGATACTTTTTTAAATGTTTTTTTTATTTGCAGTCACGCATGGTGAGAATGGATACCTTCTTTTTCGAATGCGATGATAAACTTCCGCTAAACTCGCAGCTCATTTCCTGACATCTTTATGGAGTCTTATTTACAATAAGAATGAAAAAATAATACATCAACTCCGATAGAGTTTTGTGAGAAAAGATTAAAAAGAATAGATTTTATAGCGTATTGTATCAGGGACGTAGAAACAAACAGGTTGAGAAGAAATAGAAATGTAAGGCTGTAAAGTGTACAGTCACAGATGGAAAAACTTTGGATTCTTGTAAATTTCGCTGAGAAGGAAGTACAGTAGCCTCCGACGCCTTACGATGGACATGCATTCCGATGTCCCCATCATAATTTATAAGCCTATCCAGAAGTCTTAAACAGATGGTGTGCAGTATTGGGTAGTATGTTAATAATTGAATCAGCTACAGTACATAATTTGGGGCAATTTACAGTCCCGTAATGTATAAACTTTATATGATACACGTATGTGTTTCGGTGTCCGGCGATGCCGATTAAAAAGCAGGGCGACGAGAGCTGAAATTGGGCTTTGAAACACGGAGACAACCAAGTATGGTGAGAGTAAGGCGTTCCGCAAGGTCGGGAAATGCGTACGTCCCGGCAGCATCCCAGCGTATCGTACGAAAACACAAAGGTTTTTAGCTTTGGAAAAAAATCTGAAGTGGAACAATCGTAACTCTGGGACTTCCTGCTTTGTGATCTCGATTAGATCAGCACACCACCACATATAGAGTCATATTGAGTGCTGGATAGTCACTAACATCTACTGAAAAGTTGGTCTGTTCGTCTTTTTTTTCCACTAAAAAAACTCGCACCCACATCTCGAAGTGTCCTCCTCATTTCCACATGGGCTTCCGGGTGTCTTCCCACTTCTCGGGGTGAGTAGGTGGATTGGCTAAGACAAATTGCCCTCTAAGTGTGCATGAGGGTATGAATTTGTGTGCCCGGTGATAAACTGGCATTGCACTTAGGGGTGTATTTCTGCCTCACGTGAAGTGTTCCTGGCTCCGGATCCACCGCGACCCTGACCAGGATAAAGCCCTTACTGACAGCCAGTGAGTTATGTAGAACATTTAACACAAGATTAATCGTCCATCTTAGCATTAAATCATAGCCTTAGCAAGAGCAGGACAAATATTCAGATACACTCTTAAAACAAGAGGGTTGTTTGAGGGTATTTTTAAATCGCTCCTGTCCTTTTTATAGCAAAAACTAAAACGAGGGTATCAGCTGATTCTTGTCTTGGTACATGTTCTAGCTGAACACCATCGCTCCCAGAACCTTTGTCCTAAAGTTTCTGTGAAGAGATGCACTTCTGCTCTATATCCAACAATGCATTTATTGATCTAACTTCAGTTTGAAACAAATAGCACAAAAACCTGGTCTGTGCTCTTCAGTAAAGAGCAACGTTGTGACTATTTTCGTACAGAACGAACACAAACATCCGAGACCCCTTTTTTTTTTTTTTTTACGAAAATGGTAATGGCTCTGTTTTCCGATGAATTCACAGTGGTGAGCATCAACAGGTATTTTCATTCCTTTCAACAAGGGAGCATTTTTCTGTGTAGTAGATGTACAGGGGGGAAAAAGGAGTAAATGGATGGCCTATATCCATTTCAGGGGGATTTCACGTTAGTAAAAGCAACGAGCGCAATTGCAGGAAAACGTCTCGGGGAATAGCGTATACCCTCAGATGGAGGAAAGAGATGCTGAGGTTGGACTTGTATAGCCTTTTCTCTCTCTCTCTCTCTCTCTCTCTCTCTCTCTCTCTCTCTCTCTCCTGTCTGCTCTCCGTGTCGATCTCTTGGGTGGATGTAGTGGTAGGGTTTATGTTCAGGATTCGATTGCAAACAAACACTGTTAATCCCAAGAGCTCCACACATCCTTCACATTTACTACGAACAGGAAGAGAACGTTGTCACCACTACACACACACACGTGCACATGCGCACACCCTTAATCGCAGAAACGTGCACGTGGACCATTCGGGTAGCGTTCAGTTGTTGGCAGAATCAGAACAATTGTGTTCCCTTTTTCTTTGCTCCCTTCTGTGTGCTATTTCTAGCTAGAGATATCGTGTTGTTTAAATACGTTGCCTCAGTCGTGTTTCGCTCCGTACTGTTTTCTATTTACGGGATTATTTTGGATCGTTCATCCTCTCGCAGAGTGTGTTTCTTATAAAATCATCCCGGAGGAATAGGATAATGTTTGCGCTTCGTGTTGCAACATGCAGTAATGCAAATATATATATATATATATATATATATATATATATATATATATATATATATATATATATATATATATATATATAAAACGCAACTGTTGTTAGGTAGAAAATCCAACATTCGCTGGTTAAATAACTTTAAAATGCTCGCTGAGAGTCACTGAGTCTCCTTTCACAAGAAACCGAAGAAGTAACTAACCAATAGCAAGTGATCCTATAGGTGAGGTTAAAGGTCAGAAGAGCAAGAGCAGATGGTCATCTGTCGCGATAAATCTGCTGACACCTCAGCTGTAGCAAGGACACGGGCACAGCCTTGCAATCCAAACGTTCAGCTTTCACTAGAGCCTGGAATTAGTGAGGCCAACAACTGCTTACCTTCACAGGAGGAATTGTTTAACTGACACCTGCAAACAACTAATTATTTACCATTGTTATTCTGACATACACTGTATTAGCAGTAGGGCACAGTAAAAAAAGTACATGCAATTCTTTACTCTACTTAAACTTTCTTTCAGCTTCTCCCGTTAGGGGTCGCCACAGCGGATCCTCCGCATGTTTGATTTGGCACGTTTTTATGCTGGATGCCCTTCCTAACGCAACCCTCCCCATTTATCCGGGCTTGGGACCGGCACTAAGAGTGGTTGGGGTTGGTTCCCTGACTGGGGATCGAACCCGGGCCGCAGTGGTGAGAGTGCCGCATTCTAACCACTAGACCACCAGGGGACCCACATAAACACACAAGTTTATTAAGCAAAAATGATAATAGAAACATTATAGCCGTAATAAATTCATTTCTTTAAACCTAAGTATCCAAAGGTACTATACCTTTGGATACTTAGGTTTAAAGAAAAACTTTTACTGAAGTCATATTTTACCATTTATATTTCATCCAGCACTGCTATATGGATATGGAAGTTACCTGATTATAGGATTTGTGGATTTGCTGTTATAAAAACCTCCACTCTTCTGGGAAGATGTTCCACTAGATTTTGGAGTGTGCTCATGGAGATCATTCAGTCAAGGGTTGAGGGCAGAGCTCTATAGCAAGCCGCTCGAGATCTTCCACTCCAGCTCTTCCTTGTAAAGCAGATGTTCATAGAGCTGGCTTTTGTGTTCATTGTCATGCTGGAGCAGGTTTGGGTCTCCTAGTTCAAGTGAAAGAAAAATGTCATGTTTCTGCATCCGTATACAATTGAGTGGTTGGGTTTGGAGATCCTGGAATGTTTTCGGTAACCTTGTGAGTAATGTCACAGTGGTAAAAATCTTCTTATGATTGAGGAAGGCTTTTAAAGGCGGTCTGAGTCTGAATAAGGAAACGGTTATGGAAAAGACAGGTGTCTCGACTACTTTTGTCCACATAGTGTATAGTGGGAAACAATATGCAATAGGAGTGTTATAAGGTGGACTTTGTCTGAAAGACAAGTGATGGGATTCTAATAATGAAGAAGAAGGAATCATCTTCTCAACTGGTCAAACGAGCCCAACTGAATACAAACAGCCGGTGAAACAGTTGCACGATGGGCCGAGAAACTTCTTTCTTTCTGTGATTGATCGAACGTGCAACGCTCCAGCATAAGAAAAGTTCACAATATGATCAATCAACACTTCTTTATCTTCTGGGAATTCCTAGCAGATGTTCGCTTGGTTACTTGTAAGACATTCACAGATTTTGCACAACTCCGTTTTGCCTATACTTCTTTTGTACTTCTCCCTGAAGTTTTCCCGGCTCGCTGTGTGTGCCGGCGATGCTTCCACACTGCTCGAAGGAACTTGAATGAGTGCAGCACTGCATTTACTCCATCAGTCATGAAGAAGGAAAAGCATGTGATTTTGCTACCATTGAGAGGGTGAGAACTTTTGCAGCAGACTCAAGGCATGAGCAGAGTGGCTGAAAAGTTTCTCGCTGGACACTTTGTTTTGGTTCAAACCAACAAACCTCAAAATGAAGGGGAGGAGAAGTCTGAGGAAAGATGGCTAATTGTTTACTGCAGCGCCACTGCTTTTGTCAGCTCTCATGCTTTTAAAAAAGAAAAAGAATAAGACAATTATAGGAATTGAGATGAGGTTCAGAAAGCCTGAGATGGAACGGGATTTGCTTGTGATGTGAAAAATTCTTTCTAGAAAAGTGCATCGTTCTCACAAAATTGCAACGTTTGTCTGCCCACTTCATTCACAAGAACTGATTAAATGACCAATAGGCGTGATTGAGTTCTAATTGTCCAGCTATATGGACAAAAGTTTTTGGACACCTGATTTTGGTGCGTGCTTGTGGAGATATGTGCCACATGGGCGGTAGAAAAACCATTTAGTGATGTAGGTGAGGTGAGAAGGTCTGGGGTTCTGGGTGTTCCAATTCATCCCAAAGGTGATCAGTAGGGGTTGAAGTCAGAGCTCTGCAGTAGGCCTCTCAAGATCTTCCACTTTAACCCATGTTCATCGAGCTGGCTTTGTGCACAGGAGCATTGTCATGCTGGAACAAGTTTGTGAGGTCCAATACTTTTATCCATGCAGCATATATACCAGGACTAGAGACACAGTTATGTGTTTATGAAACGTTTAATACTTTGTATCTTCTGTATCTCAAACAAAAAACCTCCTTGGCCAGGAATCTGAAAGAACACAAGTGGCTCTGGTTGTTAAGTGTATGTCACAAGCATCTTGGAGTTCATGTGTATGAAAGGGCAAGAGGGGTCTCATCCAAGCATACTGAGCCAGCTTATGAGTAGCAACTGCTTTTATTTGCATTGCGGGAAGAACATGCTGTTATCATGCAGATTAAACAACCTAAATAATGCAGCAGGAATTGGAATACGGAGAGAAATGACTACGACTAAACTGGGATAAAAAAAGTTTCTCCCATTCACATATTTATTATCAAAATATCGTCCTCATGGTGCAGCACGGTCCACCTGCGCATTTAGGTTTTTATGGTCATAATGCACTTGACTTTAATAAAATAATTACCTGGGAGAAACCAATTAACTGACACTGACCATCTAAATTCATTTAATTATTTGTCACCTGTATAAAAAATTTAAATAAAAAAAAATATATATGGCTTGCATGTTAAAAAGCAGTGGTTTCCCAGGGACTTTTTGGGGTTAGAAATTGTGAAAGTGGACACGTTTACCTTTCACTTTCCAGCACTTTTAAGTCGTAATCAGCCTTAATTACAGAAATGAACACAAACTTAGATCTGATATCCAATTTACCGACTCCTATGTGGCGCAAATGTTATTGAAATATCGATATCGTCGATGTAAGTCTGTATATCGATTTGTATTTGTAGACCCAGAGCTGCAACGTGCAGCGTGGACTGAACCATTAAGGGTGTATGTAGGGGGGGACCAGCTCACGTCAGCAGGACTTTCCTAGCGAAATAAACCCCATGTAAGTGGCTGTGGGCTGATTTTTTTGCTTTTCTGCTGAGGATCTTACAGGTAGTCGGAAGTGTACCAGTGATTGATGCAGGTTCCGAGCAGCACATTTCCGGTGCGGTGAAGGTGATAACATGGTGTCTCCGTGTCTCTTCGTCGTCTTTGCGTTTCGAAGTGTTAACACAACATGAGCTGATGGTCCAAAAAAAAACGTGGGGTTGAGAAATTGCTTTTGGAGTGTTAGGAATGTGGGGGTGGGGGGCGATCTTCTTCTTCTTCTTTCGGCTCAAGCGATTGCGCAAGAATATTGCCCACATCGAGCCGTTTTCTATACGTGTGTGTAGCAGCTCCCGAACATCCCACAGCACGCACACACACAGAGATCAGCCGTGTGTTCGGCGGCGTGTTGTTTGATCTTCAAAAGATCTAAAGCCCAAAATGCAACATTGTAGCAGCCCTGCTGCTGGCAGTTTTACCCGATACAATGCTATTCCTGACATCGCGGGCTCGATATCATCTCTCACACTGATAAAAAACAAAAACAGCAACAAACAAAAGGTTGCCGTTTTTAAAGCGGTGGATTTCATGATCGCCGCCATTTCCCCCCTCACTCTCTCTCACACACACACACACACACACACACACAGATATCCAGGCTGAGGTTGGAGCTGGGCTTTTTGTGCTCCCGCCTGGGTTAGTAGGAGCCTGCTGTTCAGCAGCACCCCTCCCCCAGCCTTTGGCGAAACAGGAACAACTTCTTTGAGAGAGAGAGAGAGAGAGAGAGAGAGAGGGGAAAAAAGAAGAGAGAGAAGGCTGCACAAGTTTTTTGGAGTCTCGGAGCAGTTATGTAGCTCCACTCGGTCTTCCCCTTTGGAAGCTGAGATTGTTTTTTTCTTTGCGCTGATTCTTCTGGATTGTTTTCTTCTTTGCAGCTGCTCTTTGTTTGGTCGTAAACATTTTTTTTCTCGGCAAAAATGGGCGACTTACCTCGAGGATTATAATTGTTGGTGAAGAGAGGGAGAAGATCTCGGTTTGTGGAATACTTCACATTTTTTATGGGGAATGGATTTAGTGAAGGAGCGACTAATTGCTTTCTTTTCGTGCCACAACACTTTCTAAAAAAATTTTTTTGTATTAATTGCACCTAAGGAATGGAAAGACTTTTGGCTGGAGTAGAGTCCCGTGTCCCAGTGTGTGTGTGTGAATGATAATAGAATCTATACGGTAAGATTCGGTTCTTTTATTGTTTTGTTTTTTTTTATTGTCGGTTCTAACTTTCTCCACCGCGCTCATCGGCCGGTAAACACGTTTGGCTTTACTCCCATTCAACCCCACGGCCCTGCGTTTAACTCTCCTTATAAAAACACACAAAAGAGTCAAATGAACAAATTCCCAACATCGTGAAGATTGGAAAAAAAAGCTAGAAGATAAGTGTGAAGTTTGTTCTGGTGTTAGAAGTTCAACCATGCAACGTTTTTCACTCTTTTTCAGAGTTTAGCTGAAGTCGGGTTTGCAAGTCGAGATGTTAAAGGAAATGTTTTCACCACTTCGAGTTAGATATTGTAAACTAATTCATCTTTTCAGAGACTAAAACGTATCTTTTCTCCTATAAAACAGACTCAATGCTTTATTTTTTTGTTGTTGTCCCGTGTGGAGAATCCCAGCAGGAGGAAGTCTCTCAGGCCGTCTCTGGATTTAGTTACCGCACTTCGTTGTTAACTAAGTATCTGAAAAATCTTTCCAAGCAAAGTTTGCTATAATTAGTAACAAGAAATGAGAGTTGCAGGCGCCTTTTATTTCCTTACCTGTGCTCCTGAAGAGGGAAATGTCTGCTTTGAATATGGCCTTTCGCTTTAGCCTACAAAACAAACGATGTTTTGTTGAGCGTGGCCTCATCGACTCCAGAGTACTGGCCTGCTCCTGCTCTCTCCACCACTGCTCCCAATAAGACCACCATTACATTTCCTTCCCAACATGGACTGATCCAATCAAGCACCAAAATATTTCCCCCTCATAGTGACTTTGTCATAATTCATGTCATGCTACGCAATAAACCTAAAGGAGTCCATGCTTGTGTGTGTGGTTTCTGCTTTGGGTCTGAGCACTTTTATGGAGGGTTTTTCTTTCTAAAGTAATGACAAAACAACAACTAGTTTCAATACATCACATCCCCCCCAAAACCCTGTCCTATGCAAATCACAGGCTCATGTGACTGCAAGCTCTGGTCTTCATGCTGGTTTGGCCTCTGAGAGAAGAGAACGCTGGATATACATTTTTTTTTAAAGTCACCTCTTATTTGCTTATTATATTTGTAACTTTCTTAGAGAAAGGATTGTACAATTCCATGGGAAGTGGAAACGGAAGTTTTTAGAGATTGGGTTTTACGGAAGGGAAGGTGGCGTTGGCACGGTATGTCAGGGACAACGTTTGCAGAACTGTTTTGGTTTGTGCACGTCAGAAGCTGGGGAAGTCGGCGAGCCCGTCCTGGTCCGCTACTTTGGAACGATGAAGCGAATTGAATTAGCATATTCATCTAAGAGATTTCATATTTAGTTTTGTATTTTTTTATTGTGCTGCATCTTTCTTGACACGGTGCTCTATTTTGGTCCGTTGCCTACATTACCCACAATGCTGTTTGTACTCTTGCGAAAGAGCAATGCAGCAGCGCTTTAGTCTTCTCAACTCTGCCTATAGAGATTGGGTTTCACTTTAATACCATCGTTCTTCACTTCTGAATGATCTCCAACAAGCTGAGCTGAGTGTCTTCTGTGTTGCTTTGCAGCTGCATTGCATTGCAGTTTTTAATGTTTGCGTTTTTTATTTATTTATTGTTTTTTGTTCCACTATTGCTATAATGGATTTCTCATTAAAATGATACTTGCCATTAAAACGGTGACTAAGAAAAGAAGCTCTGGCGCTTCAGATTTGAGGACGTGCTGCTAATGTACCAGATTCATTAATCACTAATATTTTTGATTATATTTTATGGTGTACATCGGGGTACATCGAACTCAATGCTGTGGATTTGTATAAATCAGAGATTACACGTCAAAAATCTGTGTTTTGCCCACTGTCCACTATACATTAGTGTATCCTGTTGTAAGAAATGGAGTGCATCTGCTATACCGTTATGTCATCATGATTTCAGGCCTCTTTGCTATTGTATAGCTTACACTCACGCTTGAGCATGTTTGCTGTGTTCCTGTTTGTGAGTTGAATTGTATTAATATCTCCGAAAACACCAGCTTTTGCTAAATGCCTTACACACAAAATAAACATTGATTCAGTGCTTAGGCTTGAAGCAAGAAACAAAATAGGTAGGAAATAATAAGATATGGAAATGGCCATGGAAATGACAGGTGTGCCCTGCCCTTCGAATTCTTCTACCAGTTCCTCCTCATCATATTACATGAGATCGGGGTTGTTTTTTTCTTCTACAGTTCATAGCAAAGTCGAAGGAGTGTCTTTTAGGTTCTGTGTGTGATGTTGAATGGAATACCTGCTGCATCCATCCGCAAACTCGCTCATATAATTGCTACCATAGCGTTTTTTTTTTTTTGGCGATTAGCATGTGGTGGGATATGTTAAGTGGGTTCAAATGTGGCGAGTTCTCCGGGGTTTTGTTTGCTTCTCCTTGGCACGCATTCTGATGGTTTTGGGGTTCGTTCAGCCACGGGGACATGGCATTTTGTCCTGGTAGGTCTGCGGGTCTCACATGCATGGTTAAATCC